>NW_015090827.1:1544518-1544844 GCF_001431845.1 Calidris pugnax
GCTTTTTGGGGGGGGGAACGGCAGCTGGAGGAAGGGGGGGGTGGAGACCCTGCGAGAAGCCCCGTTGTTTAGATTTCTGTCGCCAGCCGCGAGAATTACTTAATTCCTTTCATCTCTGGAGTTTTCATTATCATTCAAATTTCATTTCCCATTAATTGATCGGGGATTAGCGAAGCCATTACTCCGCCAAAAAAAAAAAAAAAATCCCCGACTCCATGAATAATTCATGGAGGATAATTAACACTTTATTCCCGGTGTGTTTCTTCTTCCCTCCGAGTTCCTGCGGGGAGGTGACGGCGGCCGGGGCCGGGGTCCCGCCTCGGGGA
>NW_015090827.1:1545827-1568666 GCF_001431845.1 Calidris pugnax
GTGCCTCGGGCCCATGGCGCCGGGCAGCCCCTCACCAGCCTCCCCCAGCCCGGGAGGGGCTCGGCCTTCGTGTCCCTTCATGTCCCTTCCTTCCTGTCCCTTCTCCAAACCCGCTGGACATTTTTAACCTGGGAAACCCCCCCGCCAGCGCCTCCGATCCTGTCACAAACCCTGCGCCCCCCCTCCCCGCCTCTTACCAAAAGCCACTATATATAACACCACTTAACACAATCAGCAGTGATTGAACCTCTGGAGCCCAGCAGAGATGCAGCCTAGCTCTTATCATGTGTAAGAAATAAATCTTATGTATGGCTAAAGTATTTTCTTATATTGACAAATCTACATTTTGTCTAGCTGGAATATGCAATTCATGTAATCCTGGAATAAGGTCATTATTTAGGCTGTGTTGTACAGGGATTTGGTTCATTTTAACATTACTTTACGTGTCAGAGTATTAAAGGAGGCAGGTCAGCTGAATGTAATGGAAATGCTGTGCATTCACCTCTGTGGCCTCCATTTTTTAATGTTTAAAGAATAAACTCGGTGACAATGTTGTCTGCAAAGGCGGAAACGTTTGATTCATTCCAAAACTGACATCCGGGGGCCACTGAGGGTGCCTGTGGGTGGCTGAAATGCTGTGAGCTGTTTGCATAGCAGAGCTGTGGTCTCATGGATTTTCTCCGCAGTCACTTTATTCTGTTTACAACATGAAACACACAACTTGGCTTCATTTTTTTTTTTTTTTTTTTTTTATCATGTTCCTCTTCAAAATTCGCTGTGTAAATGCAAATGACTAACAAGTTTTCTTTCCATCGCTATTAAAGCTAAATGGGGGGGGCTGGTTGGGGAGGAAACATCACACCTTTGAATTTCACTGATGAGAAAGGATTAATCAGCTTTTGGCAAATATTTGTAATGATAAATACTATATTTTTAAAAAAAAGTAATTTTCTAAACATCCTGGACACCCCTTTTTCCTCATACTATTTCAGATTTTAAAAAAATGCTGCAGAGTTAGATTAATACTATTTTTTTTCTGGATTTGAGTTTCCCCCAGAAACAGTTTTGAGAAACCCGGCCGTGTTGCTCGAGGTCAGTCCCAGGTGGGCAGCAAGCCCTGCTCAGCACCAGAATCACAACGTATTTCCACAACTGAGGCTGGAGCCTTGCGTATTTTTACTTCATGCCACGTAAAATTAAGAACAAACAGACTGTTAAAAAAAAAAAAATTCGTGTATAAACTGATTAATGACAGTTAATTTTTATTTCCAAAAAAAAGAAGACCAAAGAGCAAGCGGCAGTATTCCCCCCCCCGCTCCATCCACCCAACTTTTTCCAATTCTGGGGGGGATTTTTTTAAGCTTAGTTTGCTCATTAATAGGCCCTTCACATAAAGACGCTGTACGTTTCAGCCGAGGTAAAATACGGGCGCAGTTTATGGCTTCCAGTGAGCGGTGCTTTGCCATAAATAAGCAGGGACAGGTAAGAGGAACCGGGGCCGGGCTGCGGAGGGGAGCAGCGAGGCCTTTTGAAGTGCTGGGAGCAGGAAGCAGCACAGCCTTTTTAATTAGAGCACATACAGCTGGAGGATATACAGGAGGAGCCTCCTCAGAATTTATTTTGGGAAGGGAGGGACATATCCTTCAGGTGTTCTCATTAATGCAGGCTAAAACACAGAGCATAAAACCCAGCATCTTAAGAAGAAAAACAACAGAAAAAAAAACACCAAAACCAAAACAACAAAAAACCCTTTCCCCCGAAATACCAGGGCTGAAATCCCGCTCTGCTAGAAATCAACTGATGTTTTGCCATTTAACTCGCCGAGACCATAATTTCTTTCCAGAAAAATTAGTAGGGACCGCTTGATCCCATTCCCATCAATAATAAGCCTGTACGCAGAAAACTGCTGATACATTTTCCTGTGTGTTTACATATAAATAGAAAGGAACATCAGAAAAAAATAAAATTAATTTCAAGCTTGATCCTGCTTTTCTTCTGTGTGCAAGGCCACCCCTGATTTCACAAATGATTTCCATTCTGAGAGGTCAAAATCAGCTCCCGGGTGAGGATCAGAGTGGGATTATTTCCGTGGTACCCGAGCTTTGTATTTTTATGAGAATCGAGTTTGGGGCTCCAGAGGCAGAAACACCATTTGGTTTCCTTACTAAGCACTGATGAAACAAACTTTTAAAAAATCTCTAGAAATTATAAACAGGCAGATTGTGAATAGATGTGAGGTTTTGGGAGGGGGGAGAAGCAGTCGAAGTACCAAATCTCACAACCGACAGCGATCGCTGTTTGCTTTCACCCTCTATCTGGTAGGTCATAATTAGTTTATAATTTTCAAGATTTCTGCAGTTGATTCCAGCGTTTGAGTCTGCGCTGCTGTTTGCTGAGAAAAACTCCTTGTCAGCACTTTTGCCTTTGTAATAAGAAATCTTGAAACGCCTATTTTTTAGATCATTATTACTTTTGGATGTCAGATACGTGATGTCAAAGTATTTGTGAAGACGGGAGAAACTGACAGGTATATTAATGTGTTTAACTGCCAGCTATTGATAAAAATCTCTGTAAGAGCTGGGTATGATTGTTATTAATGAGACCTGGTTTTGTTTAATTTCGGAAATAAGCCACATTTTAATTTAGGTTTTATTTTGTAAATCAATTAAGAAAATACCTGGGTTTAGTTACAAGACAGTACCTTAGAATTTTGGAACTGTAACACAGTTTCCAGTAGTGTTACTCCCCGTATCTATTAAAAATAGCTCTCCCGAGAGCTAGGTGCTTTCTGGCCAAAATAACTAAAATCATTTAACTGTACCATGGTTTTAATCAATTTAGTTATTCTCAGAATCTCAGTGTAAGGCAACAAGGGTATTTGTGTGCTTTGTGTTGATCTGTGGGTGCCAGAAACTGGTTTTTGTAATAGCAATGAAAGCGATCACGTTTTAATTTCTATGTGATAAATGAATATAAAAAAAGCCTTTAAAAGCAAAAAAATCCTTACCCACTCCTTCATTCTTTTGCAAACCGAGTATTATTTTTAGGGATCAGTACAGTGAGGTTTGCAGATAGTTTCAGGCTACCAAATGGCAATTTGTTATCTATGTTTCCTAACATTTCTTTTTTGATCAAGATCGGGGAAGGTCTCTGGGTTATTGATGAGTCTTACTTATCTATGAACTGCTATTAAATTGACTTGCAAAATTGCTTATTTCTGCTGTGTTATATCCTGTTCAAACGGTTGTTGGGTTTTTTTACGTGCCGTATTTTAGCTTTGAAAGGGTGACGATGGTGTCTATTTCTAGAAACAGATAATAGATGTATTTGCAAGCAGGTTTTGACACTACGTAAGCAATAAGAGTAAAAAAAAAAAATAAAAGGTATATTCTTATCACGCAGGTTTTTCTGACTGCATCTTTCTTAATCTGTTACCTGTTAAAATTTCATTTCAAAATCGTTAAAAATCTGACAAGCACCAACTTGAAAGAATTTATAAAGTATTTCAAATGTGATTTTAAAAACATAATGCTGCCGTTATAAAATAAACTCTTTATCTTTGAAATCTAAAATCGGCATGTGTAATTTAACCTATCACTGCAGAGAGCAGGCAAATCTATTTTAAGATACTACAGTTTGACTGTGTTTCTCTCTGTATCACTGAAGAAAAGGCTTTTTATTTAGATTTTTAAAGGCTGTTTCGCTGTTTTTTATTTTGTTACATGGCTTTGTGGAATAGTAACAGGATTTTATAAAACCATCGGGTTTTGGAAAAAACGCATGCCTCGTGTCTTGTGTCTGCAGCGTGCGTGCTGCTTGTTTTTCTGTGGAACACGGAAAGAATGCTTTATTAACAAATATATATATATATAAATAGCTCTAGAATTATGTATTTCAGCCTTCAGAAAGATTTTGTCAAAATTCAGTGCCTTCGATACACGCAGCGTGTATTTGTGTATGAAACAAATATCTTTGATCTATATTTTTCTGAGGAACAGAGCTTGGTAGTGGATGAGTCCCCTGAAACGTGGCATTCAGTTGTTGTTTGAAGAAACCCATTTCCAAAGGTTACGAAATTAATTTTGGCTGGAATTAAAATAGCTTTTTTCTTTTCTTTTCTTTTTATTTTTCTTTTTTTTTTTTTTTAAGAAATCAGTGATCTCAGGAGTAAAACTTCCTTGTTTTCTGCTGTGATCTTACGATGGCTCGATGACCCCGTGTCAGGTTTGGGCCGTCGACTCTCAGCAGGAGCAGAGGGGATGGGGGGGTTAGAGGGTGCCAGCTTTTTTGGGGTGGTGCTGTCTTGGGCAGGACCTAGGCCTTGCAGGATGGGGAGATGAGCTGAGTGGCTTTTTTGCATTTTAATGACTTTTTAAGGGACCTTTTTAAAGGAAAGACGGTGTCTGCTCTCTGATTGCTATCCTGCATCATTTCTCCATGGTTCTGCCAACACAACCTCTTGCATCTCTCATGGTGGGGCTCAGGACACCACCGTGAAGCCCTTGGCGGAGGTGGTGCTTCAGCTTGGGTGGCTCCTTGTGCTGTAGGTGCCAGGTTGGTGCCACAGCCATGTCTCAGGGTTGGTGAGGAGGAGGAGGAGGAGTGGGGTGTCTCCAGGGGTGGAGGGACAAGGCAAGTGCCAGTCCTCATCCTGCTGCTGGCCTGGCTGCCCACACCCTGTGGCCGTCATCAGAGTCTCAGGAGGTCTGCAGAGGTCCAGCTTCTCACCGTCACTCTCTGCTGTGACACTGTGAAAGGTGTTAGAGCTGAGGAGAAGGAGATTGGCGTGGGAACTACTCAATGTTTGGTTTAAAATTATTTTTCTCCTGGCTCTCTGGACCTATCTCCCAACTGCGCTACAAAGCTACAGCCAGAGAACTGTGAGGAAGCTGGCAGAGTGTTGGCTTTTGTTCATCCTGTCAGTCTGTCAATGTTCAGAGCAGGCTTTCGTACCACCTTCAAGCTTCTTTCTCCCTGCTTCTGCTGCACCGTGCTGACAGCGAGGACAGAAGGAGTCACTCCTGTCACTCCTCCAGAGGCAGCCCAGACTCTGGTTCCTGCACAACTCCCTCCTCTTGCCTGGACCGCTCTCCAGTTCCACCTCCAGTTGTAGATCCCAGGATATTCCCCTTGTCCCTCTTGTGCCCAAGACCGGTTCCAACAGATAGCTCTGGTGGAGGAGCTGCTTTTGCAGCTCTCCTGTCCCCTTTACCCTGGCCTAAAAAGCTAAGAAGCCTTGTTTGGAAGACCATCATGCTGAGCTACAGGCTCTTTGCTGGGACAGGTTCTCCCATTAAAGGCGTCTGGGTGGAGCATTAGCAGGCTTGCAGGTTACTGGCATTTGTCTTATGAGGTGACCTAAATCAACTGAGTGATCTACCTATCTGGGAGAAACACCCACATGGTTCCTTCCTCCTGTAGCATCTTTTGATGCCCTCATTCCAGCATAGATTACAAATGCTTCTCCCAAGATCATCTTCATCGCTTTATTCATCCCACGCGTCAGCCAGAATCTTTATGTATTCCTGTGGGTCGCCTGTTAGGTTGGTTGACTTGGGCTGGGGAGGAGGGCTTGGAAATTAGGCAGCATCCAGATGTATTTAAAGCAGAAGAAGTCTCCTGGGGATGTAAAAGAGAATTGTGGGAATATATTGTGGGAATTCCTAACTGTCAGCTCAGCTGTTCTCGCTTCTGGCCGTGTCCTGGCTCCAAAGTGATGAGCTCAGGACTTTCCTGATGGAACACCTGAGTTGCAACCTCTGCATCTCACCGCAGAGGTGAGTACGGATTTAAAGGCGGTGTCAGCACGATGACAGGGATGTATCTGCCCACCGTCAGGTTACCCTGGCCCCCGTCAGAGGCCAGGAGCCAGGGCAGGTCTGAAGCCAGGTCCTACCCTCAGTTGGTTCTTGGTCGTAAATCGGTGACTTCTGAGGAGAGAGGCAGATGTGGTTTCGCATGTCTCTGAGGTTAAGGGGAAAAAAACTGTTTCATTTACAACCCTTTACAGTGGAAAAGTCTTCCCTGCTCATTCCAAGCAATCTCTTGCTCTCTCCTCTTTTTAGCACATGTGATTGAAGAAACAATGGACCCTTTTTTTTTTTCTTCCCCCCCTGCAAGGAGGGTTGTGTGTTACTTCCAGAAATGCCAAGGGACTTGTGACTCACCCAGCTCAGCAGCGTGTTCAGAACTGACCCCCTGGCTTCGCAGGCAGCGTGATTTTATTGTCCTTCCTTGTTCCTGTTCTTCCAACAGGTTCCCACAGCCAGCGTCACCATCGAAGGAGCTTCTGCCCTCAACCGTGTCCGCTGGGCCCAGGCTGGGAAGGAGGTGGCAGTTGGTGATTCAGAAGGTCGCATATGGATCTATGACGTTGGAGAGGTATTATTCTTGGTTTGGGGTGGTTTTTTTTAAAGCTCGGCTCCTGGAGAATGCCACATCCAAGTTGGAGGAAAGATCAGGTTTGGTAACACACGAGTAGGACACCTCCAAAGAAGCAACCAGATGGAGTCCCTGGTGCTTTTGGGTTGCCGACAGTGTGTTAGTCACAAAGCTACCTTGCAGAAGAGTTAACTAGTTAACTCTTGAGAGAAGTCTTTTTTTGAAAGTTTTCAGTGTTTTTAAAACTTTTTTTTTTTAATGCTTCTGTGGGTACAGTTGGAAAAAGTTACAAAGGAACATAAAGAGGAAAATAGAGAAAAAAAGAAGCTGTGTTGTTCTGATGTTGGTCCTGAAGGGTTCACCCTTTATACTCCAGTGACTGCTATCTCATGACTGCCTTAATGCTGTAGATGTCTCTCAGCGTGACACGCACAGAACACGTCTGCTCTTTTAATACTGAATATTTCTGAATGTGTCTGAATGTGTGCAAGAGTGCTAACGGGGGGAAAAAAGAGGTGTCCTTGCAGAGGATGGTAGGTGCACATGTGATAGAGAGAATGGAGGTGCTGAGAAACAGCAGGATGCATGTTCTGTGTCTCAGGCTGCTCGCCATTCACCCTGCTATCTCTTAGAAAATCCATCTAAACTGCAGCGTGTTTGGCACTGATGGAATCTGCCTCTGTGTTGATGAATGCGGTATAAAGTGTTCTGTCAGCATTACAACCCTTTGGAGCAGTTCAGTGTGAATCTCTGAGCAATCAGCTTTTATGTAGGGAATTTGTTTTCCATCATTATCTGTGATAGGATACTGAGATATCCATCTCTACACAGTAGGGAAACATTATAGAATACATACAGAATTATCTGTAGCTCTCATAAAGTGATTTTATGGCCCATAGCAAAATTGCTTGTGCATGACTCATATTTTTGGATTGTATTCACTTGTGCAGGAGTTGCCTTTCCTCACAAATGTTTGCTGAAACTTCTTGCCGTATTGTTAGTGTAATTTCTAAATTGTCTGAGGTTACTGCGTTCAGATTTCCACCGTGACATTGGCAGGTCAGCCTGTTTTTATTTATTTTTCGTTTTTGCATGACTGTTCCAAAAAGGTGCGTGGGGAGGGAGGGGGGTTTGTCTTCCAAGTGATAGGACACGCTGTGGAAATGCCTTTGATGACAGCGCAGTCTGATCTTGTCTGGGAGTCTAGACGGGCTGTGGAAATGTCACTTTTTGCATATCATACACCAAATCATTCATAGCATTGTTTATCCCTGCCAGCTCTCCCAGGAGAAAAGAGATTTAGTGTTCTATGCAGAAGAAGTAACATTTAAGTTTTTTGGCCTTTCCTCTGTATAATGAGACTTCAACTTGCAGAATGAGTCACGGTGATACACTCAGATCAGAAAGGAAGAGGGGCTTCTATTATTTGAAAAGGGAAAGTTAAAAGAGAGTCATTCAGTGGTGTTTATTTGTGTGAGTCTGGATCAGCGCTACGTGAAGTGTTCTGCTGTTCCCCAGTGTCTCCAGTTCATCTCTGTACTCACTGGGGCAAACAGAGGGATGTCCATCCACACAGCTGCTGACAGGGCATGGACCACTGCCACCCCTGCTCCTCTGTAACGAATGGAGGAGCTCATTAATTTGTTGCCTGGTTCGTTTTTGCAGTGTCGGTCTCTGCAGTAGCTCCTGTACCAAGTTTAGGAGAGGTGGCCTGAGCTTCAGCAGCTTCAGATGCCACCAGGGCTGCTCTGCCACATCCTTAGTGGCTGTTTCTGCTTTAAAAAAGAAGGGTGCTCATATATTCTCCAGCACAACTGCTACTTTGCAGCTCGTCACTGGAATAACTGATCCCCTGACTGGTAACTCAGTAGCATCCACTTATTTGAGGGTGCATCTCTCTGACTGGGGAAGGTGGGTGTGATTAATTGCCTTAGGAAGTCACTGGGCTGCTTTACAAAGACCCTAAATACACTTGCCAAAACCACCAATGCACCCTTTTTAAACCCTTTCTTTTCTCATGGCTGTTCCCAGTATTGCATTAGGTCAGCTGTAAATTCATAAAATGTTGGTTCTGTCAGAAAAAACCTGTGATAATATTTGTATTATAATGCAGCGCAGTGTCTTTTAATTTCACATGACTATATAAGCAATTTTCTTACCCGTTTGAACAGGGAGAAGGGACTCCATGAATTTTGATCAGAGCAGGAAACACCAGGGTATCAAATCATTAAGCAAAAAATTCAAGTGATAGGAATTTTTACTTTGGTAGGTTCGTCACAGTTTTAAGGAACTATTATTGGGAACAGCGAAGTTTACTGCTGCTATTAACCCATATGGTATAAAGAGAAGATGTTGTATGGCCTAAGTGAAAATGTAGGACATGAGGCCTAACCTTTTATCCTTTGTGAAGGCAAGGAGGGGGAGATCAGGGCTGGCTCACTTGTGTAAGAATTTAGGATTTGGCCCTTTTTGATACGTTCCCCAGTCATAGGTTTTATGACACAGGAAAGGGCAGAGACGTGAAGGACGTGGCAGGGTCCATGACCAGGGAGTTAGAAACACTGGTGACATTTTCAGTTAGGCTATACAATGGTATCTCCTCAGAGTACGTACTTTTAGTTGTTTGATTTAAGCATCGTGTCTGAAAATAACTGAACACATTTATTTTCACAGTGAGGGGTCTATTTTCCCCTCAATTCATGTGCTTTATGGCCATTAGCATTAATGGGAGTTACACACACACTTCCAGGGGAGAGGAGACTTAAATAGTCCATATAGATGTGAATCTTGTGGATCAGTAACCACTGATTTAAAGAATGGGAATTATGAAACAGAAACCCAAACAAACACACAAAAATCTGGCTGTTTCAGTGTGGTGGGATCTTAAACCTATATAACTTAACCAGAGAACATAACCAGTCATTGTACATACACTTTTACTCTGTGAGATCAAAATACTCAAACTTTGACTGATCTAGTAGTTGAGATATTATTACTGTAATAGTGTGTATAACGTGCTTTAGCTTCTGGGGCCTTACAGCTTATTTACTGGGCAGCAAGTTTTCTGTATGGTCCAAGAGAACATGGGCTGGTGCCTATAGATGTATTCACCTGCCCAGGTGATTGATGGTTGGACCTGAGTGCGTGGCTTTCTCAGAGATAGCTTTTCTAGAGAGCCTGCTCCTGTTGTGCATGCTTCACTGATGTTACACAGTTACCGCCGTCATAAATATTCTCTAACAACCCACTTTAGAAACTATAAATCCATGTTTTATTATCTGATTGTAATAAAGTATAAAGTAAGTTTTGCAGCATGGGATTGGAGAGTTTGAAACTGTAGTCACAAGGAGTATGTTATTTTATTAAACTAGAGAAAAGTAAGGGAAGGTCTTTCCCCAGACCTTCCACTCTCCCAAAGGAAGCAGTTACCTGGGATTCTTTGCACAGTTCCTGCCTCTGTCCTCGTCTCCTTGCAGTGAAATCAGAATCCTGTTGATGTTTGTGTGAATTTGTTAGGTTTCAGAGTTAATGTCTCCTTAAGGCCTTTTAGGGCTTGTTCTTTGCGTGTTTCCCCATTTGCTCCATGGTGGCTGTTAGTCCCCAAATCCCGTTTTCAGGGACTTGACATGGGAAGGAGGAGCTGGCAACTGCCTGAGGTCTGAGGATGAAGGGGTACAGTGTGGAATATCCAACAATTTCCTTTGATTTCAGCAGCTTTTAACAGCTGCTCAGGGATTCTCAGGGTTCCGGACAGACAGAAATACATCTTTGGGACAAACTTTCATATATTGAGTCACTTATTTTTTCTGGGTAGAGCAGGGAAGGGCTGGTACTTTGTGCTCCTATCTTGAGATCCCCTGTTTCACTCTAGATTTCATACAGAAAACAGATCCAGTGTCTCTTCTGTGCAGTTAAAACCTGCTGTAGCCCAGAAAAAAAGAAATATGAAACTGGGTTTTGTGTCCTGGAGTCATGCAGGTAGATTTTCCAGTAGGTTTACTTCTGCTGTCATAAAGCTCCTGTAGAGCATATATTGAGTTAGGAAATGTTTTTGCCACAAAAGCAGAGTTGAGACTCGCCGTAAAATACTTTATTTTAAAATCTGTATTGAGTTACAAGTATTGTTGGAACACAGATAAATGGCTCACACACATATCGTGAAGGCAAAGTTGAGCTATAATAAGGGGTTGTGCTTACAACCAGGTTTTATTCAACAGCATTCAAAGATCAAGTAAGATACAGTAGTTACAACAACACACACAATCCAGGCATAAAGGATAATTAAATAGATTGTGAGGCAGTGCCTGAATTTCACCAGTGATATTTTTGCTGGGGAGGTTGGAGCGCTGGCCTGGGAAAAAATTAAAAGCATGTTTTATCAAAGCAGAATCTCTTTTAGAGTTGTTGGAAAATGTAAAGAGCTAAGGTTTTGATTTTCTTCCCCTCTGCCCCCAGTTTTATAATGTTCAATCTTGAGAGACTTTTAAAACGGGAAGCTCTTAGAGATGACTGGGAAAAAAAAAGAAAAGAGAGAGAATGACAGCATACTAGGAATTCCAGCTTTTTACTTGAATAATAACTGAAATATTGACCAGAACAAGCTCTTCATCCCTCGCCATTTGAATTTTGACTGATACAGCCAGTATTCACAAAGGGATTTTTGAAGTAGGTTAAATAAGAACTCCCTAATGAAAAAAATGCACTAGTTTGAAATCAGTCAATTTAATTACTGTGTTTTATGAAGGCCATTACCCATTGCTGATTACTAGGGTGATAAAATCTTTAAGCTTTGGTAGCCTCCATAGGGGGTGAGCTGATCTAAGTAGAGCAAAGTCCAGTCATTATCACCCTAAATCCTTGTGTTTCTCATTACAATATTCATTACTTTAGGTTACTGTGAATGCTTTGAGGTCTTTATGCAAGCACTGGTTTATTCTCCTGTAGAAAAACAATGTTGTTATGTTGATAAGTTAAAACTAAGCATTTATTTATACTTTTACAGTTTAAAACAGGGCTTGGCTACATTCAGAGACAGAAATGCATCCATTTAGGCCTGTGAGTACCCCTGAACTCTCCCATTCATGGGATTTCTGAGAAGAAATGGAAAAGGATGGGAGTTACCTTGTTCTTTCAGTCTGTTTTGGTACTTAAATAAGCTGGAGTGGAGGTTTGTGTTCCTACTAACAACCTTTAGTAAGGAAATGCTTCTCAAGAGGGAGAACCGAGCCATGACCCCACCGATGTGGGTGCTGGGGGTTGGAGCTGTTTTTCTCCAGCGCCAGTCCAGGGCCTTGCATTTCCCTCTCCTCACCATCTCTTGCACATCAGGGGCATCACTGTTGTCCAAAAGCAGGGTAATTTACTCCAGTTTCCCTCCCTGCCCTTCCTGGTCACCTCCATTGTGGCCTTCTGCTTCATAAAACCCATGCTGTTAAAAAGATGACCTCAAAATCATTTCCCCTCTTTTAAAAAAAAAAACAATCCTTAGAAAGTATCAGGGAGAGACATCTTCAAGGTCCCTTCCAACTCAAACCATTCTATGATTCAATGTGGGTCTGGGCTACTGGGAGAGGAGAGTAGCCTGTAGAAAAAGGCTACTAGCCAGAGGAGCTGGAGCCTGGTGGCAACGTAGATGGCTCATGTACTGACAGAGACAGGAGTACCTGGGGGACAACTAGTGAAGCTGAGGACACAATGCCATCAGGGCATGTGGCTGGAACTGGTTGTGTACTCATTTCAGTCAAAAATTTAGCAGAATGCTTTAAACTGTCAGAACGCTGAAGTTCCAGAGTAGATGAGGGACGGTGGGACAAAGAACCTCTTGAACTGTGGCCTTTCAGCAGGATTTGGTGACGTTCTTGTGTGTGATGGATCCCTGGGTCCCACCTAGCATCACTCCTGCTTATGCCATGGTGTATGCTTGGTCTTGGTAATGACAGAGTTCCTTCTCTTTCTTATGTAAACTGAACTGAAATTCCACTTCATTTTACTACCAGAGTATCACTTGTTAAAACTGAAGAAGGAAGTACCAGATTATTAATGAAGATGCCCTTTCTCTCATTTACTGATCAGACAGTGGAGTTAAGGGGGTGTCAGTGAAAACAGACAGAAAGGGAGGGGGGTGGGGGTCCAACAGTCATCCTAAAAACTCGATTCTTTATCCTTACCTTCCAGTTGCTTCTGATGAAATATTTCAGTAGTTCTCCAGAGAGAGCTTACCAGCTCCCTGGGGAATTTCATGGGATAAAAAGACATGAGTTTCCAATATGATACAAATATCTTCTGTAAGAATTCCTCAACTCCTCATCATAGGAAATAAAAAAGCCTAAGAAACCCAGTCAGCCAACCAACAAAAATCTGGCTCCAGTCCTTTTTATTCATTTGCAGACTACTTTTAAAGCTGATGTGTGTTTCCTTTTCCCTTGCAAAGGCCCAGATCCTCCCCCTGCAGAGAGGATCAGAGAGAACAAGCCACATGTGACAGGAGTTAATCATGTCGCTTAATGCAGGATTAGAAGGCACTCAGATAACGAAGTGATGAGAGCAGCAGAGGAGAAGCTGGAAGAGATCGTTCCCTTCCCGCACAGTAAAGCCCGTGGGGCCGGGGGGGAGAAGGGATTGCTGTGTGTGACAATATTCCTGATGGCATTTGCCTCCTGAGCTGGGAAACACTCTAAAGGGGCAAGAAAGGAGAAAGGCAGGCTCATACCAGTCCATCCAGTGGTGGCTTCACTCCTTAGGGAAGCTTCTCCCAAAAACCTTTCAAGAGGAGAAGATCACCCGTGCCCAGGCTTTCCGAGGAGGCTGTAGGTGAGGTGGTGGAAGCCGATGCCTGTTCATAGTGTCACAGAATATGTGTTTTAAATATCTACTCGCTCTGTTGGGTGGTATTTTCTCCCAAAGTTTTTACCCCCTCTCTGATGTAAAAAGAAGTGTTGCTGAAAAATGTCCATAGCTTTAAGTGACGGAGAGGACAGGAGGGGAAAAGCACCAAACGCAAAATTTAGTCTAAGCTCCGTTTGTGTGCAGCAATTTGCAGATTTCATTGGAATTCGTGTGTTATCGTTGTGGTGTTAAAACACTTCTGAAACAAGAGCTGCTTTGTATAATTAATTTTCTTCGTGATGCTTCTGTGGTTTCAACCTGTCACATCCAGTAGTATTTTTCATTTTGAGAATCCTTAACTGCATTTTCAATCTCTTTTTATGGTTTGCAAAATGGTCTGTGTTTTGAAGATGAAAAAATATTTAATTTGTGACTTGGAAGTAACGGTTAAACCTAAAATATCAACTGAGGATAACTCTGGGCCTTCATACATCCTATTTGGTGGCTAAAATTCCATATTCGGTGTTTAATTTAACTGTGAAATGTATCCTCCAATGCCTAGAGTGATGGAAAAGTGTGTCTGAAATGGAAAAAGAGACCCAACCCACAAACAACAAAACCAAACCACTGCTATTTCATGGATGAGCTTTGGCACATAATGGAATGTGTGCAAAATCTCCGGGAGGCCAACAACTCTCCTGCAAACCCAAAATCTGTGAGCAGTCCATGGGGGTACTTCTGGAGAGGGTGAGTTTGCCAACTGGGAGCCAGAAAAGCCATGGCAAAAAGTTCTTTCCTTTTCCTGTTCTCCAAGATTTCCTGGCATGAATCATGGCATGGACGTGGCCCCTTGGTTTGGAAAAGGAAGCGAGCTGAGCTGAAGACACTGTGGTTTATTTCTTCCCTGGAGCAATAGTCCTTCACTCAGATGAACTTCACCTTTGCTGATGCTCTAGGATTTCACGTGAAAATGATGGGACAGTTCTTCCCAACAACTTAGCTGTCAGCAAAAAAAAATATGTAGATATTGGAAAGAGCCATAGGTTGAAGGCTCCTTACCTTCTGGTTTTGATCCATTTCGTATTTTTAGGCTGAGGAGAACTGACAACATAATTTGGTAGAGGAGGAATTCTCCTGGTGCCTTAGCTCCAAGCTCTACATGTCCTGAAAGTTATGCAAAAAACCTGGTGGCATTACAGGAGGGGTGGGAAGGGAGGAACCACAAGGACTTTGCTGCTTGGAGCAACACCTCTTTTGAAGCAAAATGGTTAGCTTTTCTGAAGTGTGGTTCTTTCTGCTCCTGAAGTTGATTAATTATATTAAATCTCTTTTATTTCCAAGGACTTAAACAGGCCAGCTGTCTCTGCCATTGATAGTATGATTTGAGGAGATCCACAGGAGAGGATCCCCACAACGTGAGAAGTGTCCCTGCCCAGGGGGGGCTTTAAGGTCCCTTCCCACCCAAACCATTCTGTGATTCTATGAAGAACAGGCCGTAAGCTTATAGCTAATGTTTGTCTTTTAGCAGTAAAAGGTGATCTAAGGAGACAAAAGTAATCTGAATTTCGTCTCTTTCAAGATGACTGGTCATCTTGAGATGACTTGACTTGAGTCAAGATGACTCAATGTTTGATCCTCTGTGGTCGATATCAAGTGCAGGATATTGATACATCAGTTGAGGGATTCATAATCTGTTTGATAGCCTGGGCATCATTCTTCCTGGTTAATTCAGGGGAGCCTGAGCCAACCCTGACATAGGTAGAACTGGAGCATTGTCTACAGTTGAAGATACTTTCCCCTTCTTTGTTTTCTTTCCCATGTGCCCTGTCAAGTTTTAATCCTTCAGGCTGAAGTTTTCCATAATTGCTGCTGGCTTCCAGCACAGGTTTTGTTGTTTCTTCCTTTTTCCCTTCTTTTTTTTTCCAAAGATCAGAGACAGTATCAGAGCACAAAATGAGCACCATGCTCAGGCTGAGGGAGGCAGCTTTAACCCTGGCTCTTCCTACCTTTGCAGGGTTGCAGTCTGCAGTCATCCTGCTCTGTTGACATGCGTTTGTGTGTCACGGATGGGTAATTTGTGGGCTTTATAGTCTTTAGCCTGGGCTGCTGTTGGACTGGCATCGAGGTGGCCGCTGCAGACAGAGGGGACTGGGCTTGGGGAAGACTCAATGGGCATTCGAATGCCTGAGCTCCTGTGCAGGCCCCTACACAGTGTATCTGTGCACATTGCACATAAATTATTAAAATAACACCATTGTTCGCTTGGTATTCAAAACATAATTTACCATTAACGATGTAACAATTCAGCAGCTACTGTTCTCCTTGGGAGAAAAACTCCAAGTTTGCTGAAAACCGATTCAGTTTCTGTTTGAAATTAAGGTTGGGTTTTGTTTTTTGTTTGTTTTTTTTTTTTTTTTTTGTCATATAAGCTAATATTTTTGTCTTCTTTTTACTATGGCAGCACTAGTTAAATCAGACCCTGCTGGTGAATTGCAAAGAAATAAATCACAACAGACATTAATCTAGATGAGGGCTAAGTAATTAACTTCATGGAAGGGTGGCGTATACTGTGTCTGTGACACCAGACTGACTGCTGCGCGCAGAATAAATGCCGTATTTCTGCTGCCTATGGTATTCCACCCCTTCAATTAAGTAAACAAATATATATAGAGCTACTCGGGAGTGTATCCTTTGTGGTCTAAACACTGTGTCTTATTAAAATCATCTGCAGGCAGCGTGTGGGGTTTGGGCTCCTGCCAGTGGCTCCAGCCATTGTTCGCGGCGATGCCGGGCTCTCCCGGGAGCGAAGCGCGGCGGGACCTCGGGGCTGTGGAAAGGGTGCTCTCCCTTACTTTGGTGGCCACTGCCTTGCCTCTTACCTCCCACTTTGCTTCCATCCATGTGTGTGGCAGAGGGGTGTTGCCTGGAAAAATATAGGCTTTTTTCAGGGGGGGAAAAAGAAAGAAAGCGAGCAAGAAAAAAAAACATATAGGTTGAGCAAACTCTCAAAGGCGGTCTGTGATTGATTCTGGGGGGCAAGCACGGGGCCCGCTCTGTGTGTGTGCATCAGGGTATGTAATATTTACCTTTACCTGGCTGTTTTCACCTCAATGCCAGTGATAAAACAGCCGTTGAACTCTGGAAGGTGGGATCAGTCCTTTAAAGTGCAGCTATAATTCTCCTTTCTCATAGGTAGGTGTTACGATCCTCAGTCTGCAAGTGCTGTCTTTCACCCGGAAAAATTAGACCAATTGTCTGTTCCACTTCTTAGAAAACATCCACCTGGAGTAGTTATATTTTATAACGGTTACAATTATTCTTACCTACAGTGTCATAACTGCATTCAGCTGTTAATCCATTGCACAGAGTGTTTGTGGCAGATTTCTTTTCGCTTTATTTTAGAGGGCGATACGGGCAATATAGGCTGACAAAAGTTCTGCTTGGAGAAAATGGCTAAAATGGTATTTCCCTGGAGCTCCCTGTATTTGATGATGCCGTTAAACTGAAAGAATGTAAAAATGGTGATAAACCACATACGCAAATAACTTAGTGTGAAGTCTGAGATTTTAGTCGTTTAGTTTGCCAGACTTGCTGTTTTCCACAAACCCAAATTAATTTGAATACTTTCAAAGCTTTAATTAGCTATCTCTTCAAAGGGTATTTAACTTGCCCTTCTCAAAAGTTATGATGGCAGGAGGGTATTTTAGAGATGGGAGGAACATTAATTTTCATATAGTTTTTCTTTTCCCCCGCTGGATATGAGATTTTTTTGCAAACCCGGCTGTGTTGAGTGGCGAGGAGTGAACGGGATGGTCTGAAGTAAGATCAGCCTTTGCCTCCAGACAACAACAAACCCCAAGGTGTGTTCATTGGAAAGTTTCTGGTTCTCTCGGGCTGTGGTGACCATAGAAACCCATCAAATTAGGTCAGAACAAGGTTTTCCATACACAAAAATAAGAAAGCATTGTGCTTCCACAAAACGTGCTGTGGATTTTTGATGTGGGACCCACTGTCGCTCTTGGAGTGGCTCGTGGACCTCAGGCTTCAGCAGGTCATTCCCCACCAGGGTCTAAGGGTTCATTTTCAGAGTCCCCTTTCACACCTGTGTCCGTGTGTGTGTTAGAAGTGGTTGTAGACCTTTCTGGTTGGAAAAATTCACCCCCTCAGAATGACTCCAATGTTCTTCCCAATGGTATTTTTGCTTTGAGGCGGCTGAGCTCCAGGTGAAGATGAAAGATAATGTGATTATGAACCTGGTGGTTGGGATTGCACGACACTGTCACCTGTGGTGGGTGCTGTGGGTTATGACCCAGTGTCTTGGTGACCAGGAAACTGACCCAGGAGGTCATTAGAAGGAAACGCAGTGGGTTGGACATGGATGACCGTGCTCCCTTTGACATGTGTGGGACAATGGTTCCTCCAAAGTGGAGGCTCCTGCTGCTGAAATTGCATTTTATTTCCTCCTCCTGAGGGTCCCCAGCCCTTGGAGGAGAGCTGGGCTGGAGGGATGAAAGCAGGAAGGGTTTCTCCACTCCCATCCCAAAGATTTACAGGCTCCAGGCGAGGCGAGGAGCCAGGAATAAAGTGAAATATCCTCAATGAATAATTCATTTGCTGGAAAGTGGTTTTTCAGGGAAACTGAAGCTACGCAGAGATTTGGACAAATTGAGCTGAAACACTCTCAGCCGTAAAAAAAGATGGAGAGGAGGGGAATGTAGGGAAATCTTGAAATATGTTGTAATATCTTATTTCAACCTTCTGCACAGATTCCTTTAAAAGCAACGTTTAAAGCTGCTTTTTTTTGTTCTCAAAATCCTTGCTTTTTCTTTTTTTTTTTTAATAGAAAGTGGAAAATAGAAAATAGAAAGAACTTGAAAGAGCAGATGTTACTAGAAGGTGTTAAATGATCTAAAAATCAGAATTCAGATCAGAATTTGAATGTGTGGATGCTTTTGGTTTTATTTGTGGTCTTTCGGTGTGTAGCTGCGGCGGTTTGGTGTCGGGGCCTTCCCAGAAAGAAGCAGGGTGGGAATAAAAGTCCTTTTTCCCTTTGGCTTCGTGATGGGCAGGGTTTCCCTCCGCATCCCCCAGGAACTGGTATCAGGGAGGATTATGCTGCTAACGGCCCATTAGCAGGATTGGCCCCTCGGCGAAAGCACGATGCAGCGCCTGGGATTAAAAAAGGTAAAATAAGACCAAGTTTGAAGTGATTTGATTGTGTGTGGTCACTGAACGTTTCCCTCTCCCTGCTGAAGGGACTCTCTTCAGGCATTAATTGTTTTGTGAACCGAGTCATTAAAACCGGCCCGGGTCCTGCTAACGCTGTTACAGATAACGCAGGTCATTTGTGGGGAAACTCTTCAAATTTGAGATAGATACCGAGTTGTTTTAATAGGCTGGGCTTGGATTTTGTTTGTGGCTGTGCTGTGGAGTAAAGGAAATCAAATTATCTCACTGTCATTAATACATTTCTTTTTTTTCCTGCTTTACAATGACATATTGTCCTCTTCAGCTGCTTAATAGAATATCATGCTGTTTAGAACTTTAAAAGACAAGGAGAAACGAGGCTTTAATAAATTCAATAAGTCCTTTGCCCTAGGATATTTTTCCTCTGTAATGATTTTACTGCTTGGGATAAGTGAGACTTTAGTGAGACTAGATGCTAGCGCTGGGCACATCCCAGGAAATGACACCTTTTGGGATGCCAAGGGTGGGAGCAGGGATTCAATTGCTGGGCTGGGGGTGTCTGTGACGGGAGGATCCCTGCCCTCTCCCTTCACTTCTGCCTCTCTGCCTGGGGAACATGATGGAGGAAAATGCCCAAAGAAGGGAAAACCCCATGGTGCAGCAGCACCAATTCCCAAGAGCCGGGGTGGCTTTTGTGCAGGTTGCGTTTGCCCATCTGTAGCCTCAGGAAGTGCTGGAATGTTCCATAGTCAGTGTTTCGACAGACAAAAAGCCCAATTTGTTCTTGCAGGAGAAATGTGAGGGGTTGCGCTGGCTGCTCGTTGCCGTTTGCTTTGAATTGGAGTGTTATTTTGGCAGTGTTATTTTGCTGTAGCACTAAGGCCTTGTGTCGGGAGGTTCCACTGTTGGGATGACACGTCTGGTGGGTGGAACTTTTCCTTTGGAGTGTATTTCTTGTCGTTGGGGAGTCCTTAGTGTAGAACAGGGTAACGAAAATAACACAATTTATAGGACCACAAAGATGCTGAGGGGCCTGGAGCATCTCTCTGATGAGGAAAGGCTGAGGCACTTGGGTCTTTTTAGTCTGGAGAAGAGAAGACCGAGGGGGGATCTCAGCAACACCTATAAATACTGAAAGGGTGGGTGTCAGGAGGATGGGGCCAGGCTTTTCCAGGGGATTGGACTGGATGATCTCCAGAGGTCCCTTCCAACGCCATATCATTCTGGGATTCTGGGATTTTTTTTGTCTAAGAGCTTTAATGAACTCCAGGAGGAGGGTCTCAGTGGGGTGCTGTAAAAGCTCTGCACCCTGCAAAGGGGGGTGGTGGGGGACAGCCCCCCGGCTTGAGACGGGCCAGTTCCATGTGGAGGTGCCAACCTGGAGAGACCGAGGCCTTGCCTTAGTGTGGAAAAATCTGAAATATTTTAACCAAAGGGCAGACTTTGTGACAGTGCTCCAGCCAGAAACTTTAGTCCTTAAAATTGAGCAGATAAAGCTTGTTTGTTTGTTTGTATTTTTCTCCCACCTTCTGGTTGGCACCAAAGAGGAATCTGCTGGGTTTGTCCTGGGAGCTCGGTGGCCCTTTAGAGTGTCTCCAGCCCAGGGTGGGTTGGTGAGGTCTGTGCCCCCATCCGTTGCCCTGCGGAGCTGCTGCAGGGGTCTCCTCAAAGGAGGGGGGACTCAGTTTCGGGCCGGGGGGGAACCAGAGCCCTCTCCTCACTCCCTGTGGGTCTCTCCCCAGCTGGCCCTGCCCCACAACGACGAATGGACCCGCTTTGCTCGCACCCTGGTGGAAATCCGCGCCAACCGGGCCGACAGCGAGGAGGAAGGGGCGGTGGAGCTGTCGGCCTAGAGGATGGGGAGGAGGAGGAGGAGGAGGAGGAGGAGGATGAGCAGTGCCCGCCGCCACCAGGACAGCCGCTTTCCCCCGCCGAGCACAGTCTGGTGTCCCCTCTCCCCGCGGGTCCTGCCGCCGGTGTCACGTCCCAGCATCCCGCATCCATCCCGCTGCTGCTTCCCACGGGGGCTGACGAGACCCAGAGCCTTCTCATACTTTATATTTCTGTCTGACCGGTGAGGAAGAAAAGACAAATCAAGCCTTTATGGGTTTAGTTGTTGCCTTTTAACTACTTAGTAGCTGCAGTTAATAGCTAGGAACCCCTGGCTCAGCCCGCGCTGGCGTTGCCCGTCTGGCAGAGCGCTATTAAATCCATCTGAAGGCAGATATGATTGTGTGCAGATGTGTGTGCTTCACTGGATGGGCCCGGGCCAAAGGCTTTAGATGTGGTGTTTCCCATGGTGACTTACATTATGAATGGATGTACTATACGAAACTCGCTGCTCCTTATTTATTGCGGTGTGCTGCATGGAACATATTTATTTGAAAGCATTAAAATAAACGATCCTAAAGCATGTGCGTAACGAGAGACCGGCATTGTCTGTGCTGCTGGAGAGGGTGCATTAACCCCCACGTCACAATTAACGGTGCATCAGTCCTGCTTAAGATGTAAGGTCTATAAAGGTTGCCTTGAGCGGATGGAACAAGTTTCCTTTCCTTTTTTTTTTTTTTAAATTTCTAAGATGCCTATTACTCCTGGGCACCGTGACTATATTTCAAGTACAGTCGGTCACTGACACTTGTCACTGTTAACGCCAACAGCCTGAGGGAGGGTTGTGGTTCCTGCCTGTGATGCTGGTGTTGCCAATAAAACATGTCCAGCCCCTTCTGTCGCAGCGTGGTTCATCCTTCCTGCCCTCCTCTCATGGCTCCCCTCCCTGATCCAGAGTCCCTCCCCATCTCTCCTGGAGCCCCTTGAGGGACTGGAAGGGGCTCTGAGGTCTCCCCGGAGCCTTCTCTTCTCCAGGCTGAACCCCCCAACCCAACACTGACAACACCACATGTCCCTCAGCACCACGTCTGCCCGGCTTTTAAATCCCCCCAGGAATGGTGACTCCACCACTGCCCTGGGCAGCCCGTTCCAAGGCTCAATAACCCTCTCAGTGTGAAAATTGTTCCTAATACCCAGGAAAAGCCAGGCTCCCAGGTGCAGCTGCAGGTAGGTGTCATCTCCCCTCACTTTCACGTGCACAGCACTGCAAGATACTCCTCCTGCCATGACTCCATTTCAGCAGTGGCTTCAAAACATAAATTGATCCAAGAGTATAATTGTCATAATGACTCAAAGACAATAACAGAGTGATTTCTGTGATTTCCAGCTCAGTATTTCCACATGTTATGGTAGATCACGGTGATATCTCAGCCCTTCCCCACCTGTCTGCAGCAACACCACACCCGTGCCAGAGGAGAGGAGAAAGAAGAGGAAGAGAAGAGAAGAAGAGAAGAGGTGAAAAGGAAAAGGAGGAGGAGAAGGTTCTCCCTGCTCTCAGGAGGTACCACAGACAACACCCAGCAGCACCTTGAGGTGATGTGGCAGTAACATATTAACCCCTCCACAAAGTAAAATATCACAGCTTACTCAAATCCTGGGTTTTTGACTGAGGAAAACTGTATCTTTTCCACTGACATCGACACCGACAGAGGCCTTTTCTGCCCGGGGGAATTCAGGCCATTTGTCCTCGAGCTGCAGGTGGTTTTAGAGCCTTCACGCCCCGACGTTCCCTGTACCCCCCCTGCCTGGGGAGCGGGAGCTGAACCAGAGCGAGTGCTGCTGCTGTAAGAGAACACCATCTCTGCGGCTGTTTGAAAGGTTTATTTCTATCTTCATAAATACATAATTCTCTAAACACTGTGCAAGGCACCAAAAAATTAAGTAAAATCTTTTCTTTTAGAGTATTTTAATCTCTTTTGACTCCATGAAGTAAATAAGAATCTGAAACCACCTATTTGCCAATTACAAGCCAGCAGTTAAGGCAGGTACCATTGATACAGTGCATGAATTTTTCTATTGCAGTTATTTAAACAAGCAGCGTTTTTTTACTCTAGAAGTGCATTTACAAACTGAATTCCGGACACCAGCAACCCCCGAGAGGCACCCAGTCAGGAGATCTCCTCGTGTGTGTAGCAGGATGCCAGAAGTACTGCCATAAAGTGCAAAGACTATGGACAATAACACTTTCCTTTGAGCGTTTCGATACCAGTAACATAATACAGCGGCTTAAACGGTTAGAAATGTGGTTCCCGTTACGAAAAAAAAAAACCCAAAAAACCAAAAAAAAACCCACAAACCCCATGTTCCACGTAAAAGCTTTGAAACACAACCCGGGAGCAGAACTTGTGCGTAGTTAAAAAGCGGGAGCCGTCCTGGGCACGGGGTTGGGGTTTGCCCACCTCTGCAGCCACACAGGGGGTGCAGGTCCCACTGACCCGCTCAGCCCGGATGGATCCACCAGGAGATCCCTCAGGATCCCCCCACCCCACCCTGTGACACCCCCCCGGTACCTGCCTGACGTGAGAAGGATCTGCTCCACAGCTCTCTCCCCTCCCC
>NW_015090827.1:1568676-1578854 GCF_001431845.1 Calidris pugnax
TTCTCGAATTCTCAAACACGTGGGATGTGGACAAATACATTCATGGTCCCCGAACTGAAAACAACTGGTAGGAATTTCACAGTGATCTGGTTAAGGAAGCACAAAGACAAATGATTACACTGAAGATGAAAATCGCCTTAAAACTCAAATGAAGCCGAACTGGTAAATGATGAGAAGCAAAAGGAACAAAAGTATCAACCAATTAGAAAAGTGGCTCTTTCCCGACTAATAACCAAAAAAAAAAAAACAACAACCCCACCCTTCAGCGATAAACTTAGGGTCCTACTGCTGCAGCAGCCTTTGAGGTAGGTGGCGATGGCTTGAACCGAGGTAGGTAAAGTCCAAACTTGTTCTCAATCCCTGCGAAAGTGGCGACGGCCAGTTTGTACCCGCCCACGTGGTCGGGGTTGGGAGCAGGGAGCGTGATCCGGGACTTGGGCACCGGCTCCGACCCCGCGGGTTTTCTGCAAAATGAGAAGAAACAAGACATTGGTTTCTGCGGAGTCGAAGCAGCGCCGTGCGGCTCCGCGGGGATTTACGAAGCCTTTGCAATGTGCCCTGTGTAATAGCAAGACCTGGGGTGTCAGGGGGACGGGGTCAGGATCTTCTCAGTGGTGCCCAGGGACAGGACAAGAGGGAACGGGCACAAACTGGAACATGGGAAGTTCCATCTCAACATGAGGAAGAACTTCTTTGCTGTGAGGGTGGCAGAGCCCTGGCAGAGGCTGCCCAGAGAGGTGGTGGAGTCTCCTTCTCTGGAGACATTCAAACCCCCCTGGACACGTTCCTGTGGGACCTGCTCTGGGTGACCCTGCTCTGGCAGGGGGTTGGACTGGGTGGTCTCCAGAGGTCCCTTCTGACCCCATATCAATCTGTGACATAACTGAGGAGCCCCAAGACCCACACGGTGCAGCTTCAGGGTTCCAGGCAGATTCAGACACCACATACTTACACTCCCCCGAAGTCCACATAAAACCATCTCTGTAGCAGCTCGTAAGTCACCAGGGTTACACCAAACTGAGGAGAAGACCTAAATACCCGAGCTGGAAAGGAAAGAAGAGTTCCTAAGTGACAAAAACCACAACTGGAAATCACTGAGTAACCAAAGCTCTTTTACGCACCTCCTGCTCCTTTCCACAGAGCCTTGGGCCCTTCCTCTCGAAGGATCTTGGCAAAGCAGTCCACAACGCCGCTGTAGGTGGTCTGTCCCGCCCGGGCTGCCACCTGGAGCCTTGTTTTGATGACATCTGCAGGGGTCACCAGAGATGCCGCCGGCATACCTACACACAACACGAAAACCATCAGGGGGGGACCACCTGCCACACGAGCTACACACCTCATTCACCCCCGGTGACCCTGCCTTCTGTCCTCACACTGGGAGAATCCAGCCAGGTTTGATTTAAGCAGAAGCTGAGAAGAAGAATGAGCAACAAGAAGAAGCTGTTGTGGACGCGGCTTCACCCAGAGAGAACTTCAGGGCCTACAGAGGAGATGGGGAGGGACTCTGGATCAGGGAGGGGAGCCATAGGACGAGGGGGAAGGGTTTGACACTGAAAAAGGGGAGATGGAGCTTAGATGTGGGGCGGAAGTTCTTTGCTGGGAGGGTGGTGAGAGCCTGGCCCAGGTTGGCCAGAGAAGCTGTGGCTGCCCCATCCCTGGAGGGGTTCAAGGCCAGGTTGGAGGGGGCTTGGAGCAACCTGGTGTGGTGGGAGGTGTCCCTGCCCAGGGCAGGGGGTGGAACAAGATCATCTTTCAGGTCCCTTCCAACCCAAACCATTCTGTGGTTCTATGACTCTGTTCCATGGACCATATCCCCGTGTCCTGCAGAGCAGGGAGGCAGGGGCTGGGTTCTTCAGCGCTGACCAGAAACTTGCACAAAGTTTTTGGAAATGAGGTCAATCTTTCCTGATCCTTTTCCTGCCGGTTGGTGGTTCCTGGCACCCTGGTTGGGTGCTGGGCTAGAGTGGCCCGTGCACACTCACACACTCACACACATACATCACTGAGCAGCAGGTAACCTCAGCAAGGCACAAGAACCCAGGTTTGCAAAAAGAGTCATTTTTTCTCCTGAGGAAGGGCCCTGCTCAGCTGCAAAGCCACCGCTGGCATCCTCAGCATGACACTGGGAGGAAGACTTAAATTTACCCTGGCGGATAATCAACCAAAAGCAAAAAAAAAAAAGTACCAAATTGCCAATGGGTGGCATTTCTAAACTCGTTCCTATCCAAACCGGGGCTGCCCATGTTTAGAATTAAAAAAAATAATAAAAAAAAAAACCAGCCAAAAAAAGCGCACTGAGACAGTACCCAGAAGACACTGTCTCTTCTGGTTTTATTACTTTTCCACTCTGCGTCTGTTCCAAACCAACGTGGGCAGATGGAGATGCATAAATCTCCTCTGCTTTTTGGGTTGGGTTTTTTTTTTGGGGGGGAGGCTTAATAATGCTGTGACAACTCTTGTCCAAACCAGCGTGGTCTGGCATCGAGCACCGGGCGCCCTTCCCGCAGCCCTGCTCGGGGGAGGGAAGGGTGTGAGCAGCACCCAAATCACAGCCCCCCTCTCCTCTCCTGGACCCCCCAAAATAAGGCAGAGCCTGCCCTTGCACGGTGCTCAGCCTGGCAGGGTTCCTGAACTCCAGAAAGGCTGAAATTCCTCTCCGCTCACCCTCACCCGCCCCGGGATATGGGTTGAGCCTTCAAATTAAAGCTGGACTTTCGTCCTTCAAAAGCCAACCAATGTTTTCAAGGAAAACCAAAGGACATACTTAGAAACGATTCTGCTTTCCTGCCCAGGGCCCTCCACCTCCTCACTCCTCACTCTTTACTTCTGAGGACGTTAAAGAGGTTTCCAGTCCCGTTTTTAGGAGCTATGTGTGCAAGATAAAAGACTTTACAGTCTTGGACTAGATGATTTCCAGAGGTCCCTTCCAACCCCATTCATTCTATGATTCTACAGACTTGTTAAAAACTTGGAGGTTGCTGCCATGAGGAGCCTACGATGGAAATGAGACACAGGGCACAGCAGGAATGGACAATAAAAAAGAGGAGAGAGGGGAGGAGAAGGAAGTTTCTGGAGGCAATGGGCAGATGGAGCCAATTAAGGAGAAACACCGTAGCTGATATTAGATCATCTCTCCAGAAAATGCCAGGGCAGAACAGGTTGAGACATCTGGAGAGCAGGGAAAGGCAGCAGCAGATGGAGCTGGATGGGATGTGTGTGTGTCCCCAACAACAGGGAAAAGGAAGAAAATAGAATCATAGAACCATAGAATTGTCCAGGTTGGGAGGGACCTTTCAGATCATCAAGTCCAACCATCAGCCTAACTCTGATAAAACCATCACTAACCCATGGCTCTAAGCACTATGTCAACCCATCTTTTTTAAATACCTCCAGGGATGATGATTCAACCACTTCCCTGGGCAGCCCATTCCAAGGCTTCATAACCCTTTCAGTGTAAAAATTGTTCCTAATATCCATCCTAAACCTCCCCTGGTGCAACTTGAGTCCATTTCCTCTTGTCCTAATCTACATTATCTCTAAACCAAGCTTTTCTCCCTAAAGGAGCCCAAAGTACTTTGCTAACGATATCACACACATGGCATTTCTTCTCCCTTCTCCTTTTCCTTTTTTTCTTCACCAGCAAGATCTCACTTTACTGGATGCATTCACTTCTGTGGGTGAAGTGACTGTGAGAAGGCAAATCCTCCTGCCCTTTCTCCTCACTTCAAAAAGCAAACACAAAATATCGCTCTTGATTGCAATATTAAACAAAAGCTAAAATTGGGCTATCAATCACTGGCTTCGATTTTGGGGTTAAAAGATGGAAGGAATCAGAGGGAAAGAGAAAGTTCTCTGGGGAATGGAGGACACCCGTCCCTGGCACCCAGAAAGGAAAGGAACTGCTTATTAGCAGCAGAATAATGGAAATGACATTGCATAAATGTTATTTATTGTCTCCTGTGAGGACAGGCTGAGAGAGTTGGGGGGGTTCAACCTGGAGAAGAGAAGGCTCCGGGGAGACCTTAGAGCCCAGGGGGTGGCACTGCGGGGGCTTTAAGGTCCCTTCCAACCCAAACCATTCTATGATTCTATGATTAAGGAAAACTGAGTATCAGAAACTTTGGACCATCTGTGGGGATTGTGAAATACACTGTCAGGAGACTGAGAGGCAGAGACAGGACCCGTGTCCGAGCCTGGTGGGGTGAACATCCCAGCTCCATGGGCCGTGGGGAGGTGGAGTTCCCCACACCCAGGTGGAGCTCACACACACGTCCCAACCCTCACGATGGGGTGAGACCCTCGGGCAGCACAGAGACATCAAGCCCAGGGACCCAGCCAGCGTTTCCAGAGGTGGTGGGGGCTTTGTCTTGTCTTCCCCCCTGACCACTGTGAGGGTGGTGGAGCACTGGAACAGGTTGCCCAGGGAGGTGGTTGAGGCCCCTTCCCTGGAGATATTCAAGGAGAGGCTCGACGAGGCCCTGGGCAACCTGGTCTAGTTGGGGGTGTCCCTGCTGACTGCGGGGGGTCGGACTAGATGGCCTTTGGAGGTCCCTTCCAGCCTGGGCAATTCTATGATTCTATGATTCTATGACTTCCTCATGGCTAAACCACAGTGGACACACGTGCCCCCACCACGTTCTACTTGAACCCAATAAAAGCAATGCCTTGTTTTTGTAAACAGCACTAACGCTGTAGTTTGCTGATGGGAGTTAACCCAGGATGGGATTCCCAGGAAGCCCTGGATAAAATCCCCATTCCCCCTGGTTTGGTGAGCCCCATCAGCTACAATAAAGGCTGCTTCTGTGCCCCAGCTTCAAAGGGACAGTTATCTCAGTCTGCAATCACCTGACAATGGCCAGAAAGAGAAAAAAAAATAGGAAAATCTAAGAAATGGCTTGGCTTAAAAATGCCAGCTTATGTTTCAAGTCTGTAAATATGATCTAAAGTTCAAAAATTGTTTTGTTCCGTTAAAGTGGGTGAGAAATAAGCTGGCTGGAAGGGGCTGTTGGGGGGCTCGGAGGCTGGTTTGGGGTGGGGAGAAGGGAGAGGACAAGGGGGGGTCTTTATGCACCAGTGATTTGAACACAGCTGGTGTTCCTTGTGCCAGGATGATTTACTTTGGACCATGAGCTACTGAACACAGAGCTCTATGCTTCAACAAGACACACCAATCATCTTAGCTCTATCCAAAGCCCAGATATGGGCTAGAGAAGGTCCTTGCTCCTCAAGAGACATGGCCCCACGTATAATCCTGACCAAGAACAGTTTCCCCAGGGAGAAGAAAGCTTAAAATCAAACAACAAAGCTTAGCCAGACCACCTAGCTCTACTGGCTCCACGCCACCATCATTTTCCACCATCACCCAGGTCCCAGCAGCTCATCGGGGCCATGCTGGAGGAAGGATTCAGCTCAGAAAGACCACATAGACCCTGAGGAACATGATGGAGTTCAACCAAGAGTGTCTCTGCACTTTCCCTCAGGCTCTGACACACTCAAATTCAACACATCTGGGACAAGCTAAGCATGATTTGGCTTCCCACAGGAGCCCAGAGGGAGCACAGACAGGAGGGGCTGGCCAAAGGGGTGTTCCACACCATAGATGTCAGGCTCAGTATAGGAACGGGGGGTGATGGGATCCACGATGGCTGCTCAGGATGGGCTGGGCAGTCGATCGTCGGGTGGTGATAACAACATGTGGTTTGTAACTTTATTTTATATATTTATTATATTTTTAATTATTGTTATTATCAGCATCATCCTCCTCTTCCATTACTGTTCTATTAAACTGTCCCATCCCATCGTCATTATCATCCTCCTCTTTTGTTACTGTTCCATTAAACTGACTTTATCCCAACCCATGAGTGGGTTCTGTTGCTGTTTTTTGGTTGTTCCCCCCCGTTTCCTCCCTGCTGCGGGGGGAGCGAGCGAGCAGCTGCATGGTCCCAGTCGCTGGCTGGGGTTAAACCACAACAGACTCCAGATACCAAAATTCAAGATTTTCCTTTGATGGTGAAGGATTTCACGAATGCCACCATATTATTTATAAACCATTTCAACAAAACGTTACCAGTCAGTCAGCCACAGCCCAAACCAGCACAGGACCTCCACCAGCAATGATGACAGAGGGTAAAAAACCATCAGCACCTAAATCTTTCCCTTTCCTTTGCCTTCTGAACATTGTGATTACACCAGGAACTTACGGTATATTTAATTTTTAACATCAACTCTCTCTACAGCACGGCGGCTTTTGCTTATTTGGGCGTAAGGTTGCAAAATATGGTATAGCTGCATATAGTTCTTCTATGCATACAGCTCTTCTTTTCAGAAATGCCACAAAAAAAAGGAATTTGGGCACTTACCAGCGATTGATCCTGCCAGGAGCAGGTTCCCAGGGCTCACCCTCCCGTCTTCATTCGCGAAGGAAGCTTTCAAATGAGCGTAGCAGGGGAAGTAAATGGCAGAGAAGGGGATGTCACGCAAAAAACAGGCCTTAGCACCCTGTGTGGAAAAAGAGAACAAGTTTGGAGAACGAGCAGATTTAACAGGATGAACTATGGACGTCAGAGAACAGAGCAACGCTGTGGGTTTTCTGTTTGGTTGCAAAGGGCTTATAGAAAAAAGCAATTTCTCCCCTCAAAAATTTGAGAGATCCATGTATTTCCCCCTGCTGAGGAGCACCCGTGTGTTGTTTCTCGGTTCAGTAATTTCTGTCACTGCATTTATCGCCTCTGCTCGTCCTCCCTCCCTCCCTGGTGCTGGAGTTATTTGCTGGTAACAGAGAAAATGTTACATGTTGGAGTAAACCCTGATAACACCTGGGCTGAGCTTTAAGTCGTTGATATGGTGGCCACATACCTGTAGCAGGAGTTTAGGACATGTCTGAAGAAGCCCAAGCCATGGGACAGGACTGTCCCCTCTTGTTCCCCCTCACAATAAATACTCCAGAGAAAGCACTGCCCAGTCCATCCATCCATGTAGATGTTGCAATTAATAACACAACATAAATCCAGGCAAAGAAAGAGAGCAGGGCCCCAACACAGACTCCCTTGCAGAACAGTAACAGGATGGTTTACACGTGAAGTAAATACACAATTAAATTTGCCTGGCCATCCATTTTTTAAGGGGTAAAGCCAGCCAACACCATCACCAGCAACACTGGCCTCAAACCTAAGTGGGTGGCAACAGGCAAGGGAAGTTTTGGGGTAGAAACAAGCAATCGCCTGGTTTTCAAGGGGAAAAGCAAAAGAGCCACTAGGGAAAGTCAACCAAAATAAAACCCCAAAATAATATCCACGTTCCAACAGCAAAAGGGACTTGCAGTCGGGTCCAGAAGGCAGTCGGTGTAGTGCTCCAGCCCCAGCTGATTTCCACCTTAATTCTCAGCTTATTTCTTGACATTTTCAGGCTGAGAAGCGACTGCTTCCCCTGACAGTCCCTTCGGAGGTTAACGACTCCTGCCATGGAGATGCTTTGACTTGTTGCTTGGCTGGATTGTGCCTGTTCCCTCTTGTCCTGTCCCTGGGCACCACTGGAAAAAGCCTGGCCCCATCCTCCTGACACCCACCCTTTCAGTATTTATAGGTGTTGATCAGATCCCCCCTCAGCCTTCTCTTCTCCAGGGTAAACAGCCCCAAGTCCCTCAGCCTTTCCTCATCAGAGAGATGCTCCAGGCCCCTCATCATCTTTATAGCCCTTTATGTCCCCTCTCCAGCAGTCCCCTCTCCTTCTTGAACTGGGGAGCCCAGAACTGGACCCAGTGCTCCAGATGGGGCCTCCCCAGGGCAGAGCAGAGGGGGAGGATGACCTCCCTCCACCTGCTGCTCACACTCTTCCTGATGCCCCCCAGGATGCCGCTGGCCGCCTTCTCCGCCAGGGCCCATTGCTGGCTCATGGGCATCCTCTTGTCCACCAGGACTCCCAGGTCTTTTTCCTCAGAGCTGCTCTCCAGCAGGTCACCCCCCAAATTTTGGCCTCTCCTGAACAATGGAAACCCATTTTACACTTTACCTTTTATCTGAAGGTGAAAAGAAAGGACTCAGGCTTTTATCAAGTTGTGGATGAAACCCCAGCTTTTTAACGATCCAAGGTCTGCACTGCATTTACCTCACAGCAACGTTACGAAACTCACTGAGGAAACCCTCACAGCCCAACGTGGTCTCTCCAGAGATTTACGTTCAGAGCATGCTGTTCCTCAGAGCACATCTCGCCGCCTCTGCCCTGGGGACACATTACAGGTATTTTCTTGGCCATGGTGGCATTCAACACCACGCACATTTTTTCCTCCGCGTTTGTTTTCATACTCTGAAATACCTTGACATAGTTAAAATAACTTAAGGAAATCAATAAACTCCAAAGGCGAGCAACTCTTAACTCGGCCCGAGCCGCTCATATTCCTCCCCTTTCCTTTAAATTCATGGGGCAGAAACGGTGTATCGTTAATATCACTAATAATATAGGTTCAGGTATGCAGAGAGGGAGGGATGTCCATCCATTTAGTTGGCTCAGTGTAAACCAAACCTGGATTAAAACTTGGATCCCCTTTAATAATAATAACCCAGCTTGGCCCTGGTCCAGTAACGCAACAGTCTAAAGTTCCCCCCCCCCCCTCCTCCTCTGGTCCCATTTTAAAAGTCTGGGAAAAGCATGTTTAAAAGCAAGGCCTCATTTAACTTCAAGTTAATCATCCGCAACCGGCCTCCTCGGCCAATTAGGAAGGCTTAGGGAGATCGGCCACAGTATCTTGAAAAGGAAAAAAAAAAAAAAAATAAAGAAACATTTATTTTCCTCCTCGCACCTTTTTGATGTGGACAAGGTGCTGAAAGCCAAAAGGGAGTTTTAATGGATCCTAAGGGATCAGCCGCCCCCGTTTCTTCTGGCAGCCAAGGGGAGGACCTGCCAGGCATGAAATTGTCGGGAGATCCTCCACACCACGCCATGCGCCAGTTGGCTCCATCTTCAACCCCTGTAATAACCTTAAAGCTCTTAATCTCGGGTAGTATCTCACTGAATAGACCCAGGGAGGGGAAAAAAACAACCAAACCCAACCCAACCCCTCCTCGACTGTCAAGGATGGGGATAAATAAGCGCAAGTCAGCGCAGGGGCAGGTTCTTTAACATGCTAATTCCTGCTTATACCAGCTCTACCTGCGAATAAGGCTCTAAACAAACTATTTCTACTACAAGGGGAGGGTAATTAGAGTGACAAAGGCACCTCTGTGTCGGGCCGGGCAGAAGGAGCCGGCAGGTCTGGGAGACGGTGGCTTAACCCAGTCTCCTGCAGTGAATGCACATTGTCTGGGGCTGGGGGAAAAATGCCAGACTGGGGGGGACCCAGCAGCACTGGAGACAACAGAGGTGCACCTTGTCTGCCAGGGTTATTTAATGCTCCTGGCACCTGTACTTACAGCCACCCCCCTGCCCCCCCCCCCCTTTTCTCCTCCTCCTTTACAGGTTTAGAATTTATTTGGCATGTATAATTGTTATTTTGATCCTATAGCTACAAACAATAGGCAGCATGTCATTTCTTGATCATTTTGCATTCTTCTTGGGTTTTACTACAGACTTAACCCTTTTGGAATCGCAGCCCCCACAGCACCCAACGGGTCTGGTAACACTCTGTCAAATATTACCAGTATTTCCTTTCCAGGGCTGTAATTTTTTCTACTGTAAAATAACATTGCCTTTAAAACTGCTATAGGTTTTCATTCACATATATTGATACCAGCCCGTACATGAAAACAAATTAGCACATCAAGTGAGAGGAATAAAACCCCGATTTCAAATGCGGTGCCAGCAATTTAGATTCAGTTTGCAGATTAAAAAAAAAATAGCACTTACTTATTAGGAGAAAGAGCTTTTTTTTTTTTTTTCTTCTTATTTTAAAAGAAAAATTTCTGAAGAGCAGGTTCTCCCGTAGGAGAACACAGTCACAAATGGGCACGGAGGATGCAAATTAATGTAACAACTCACAACTTTTACTGCTCCGTTTTGTAATAGTAAAAGTTTTTTATCATCCCACTGCAAAGCCACAGCTTCAGGAGGTGAAACACCCTGGGCTGTTATCAAAGCTCCCAGGCAGGAGCTCAGCACTCATCCTGTCAACCCCCATTACACTTTCCAGATCAACACACCACAAACCCATTTATGAAGTTGTCCAAAAAAAAAAAAAAAAAAAAAAA
>NW_015090827.1:1578864-1753850 GCF_001431845.1 Calidris pugnax
AAAGAAGAGGAGACTTATGGAAGCTTTTCTGACTAGTTCTGGAAATGCAAACTGTGCCAAAGCACAAATCTGAGCTAATTACCTTCTAGTAATTGTAATCATCGACATTACCACAACCAACATCCCCTGTCCTCCAACAATCATTTACTACCACACTATTCACTGTCGTCTTGGGATGTTTCTAACCAGGCAGTGTCCATTTGTTGGAAAGATACCGCTCAACTGATTTTGAAAGTGAGATTTAAAACAGTGGCAAGCATTTGAGACTCCCTTCTAGTTTACTACTAGTGAAGTTCACCTCATTCACCTCATTTGGTCCCTTCCAACTCTAACCATTCTATGGTTCTATGGCTCAGCAATTCCTCTTTGCAGTGAAACTGCACCCTTGCTGTACTAGGATGCAAGGGAGGTGCACCTCTGGAATTCCTCTCCTTTCAGCACTGGTGAGACCACATCTGGAGCCCTGTGTCCAGTTTTGGGCTCTCCAGTACAAGACAAGACGTTGTCAGCTGGAGTGAGTCCAGTGCAAGGCCATCAAACCCGTTGGGTGAAGCCCATCTCTTCAGCTACTTGGAGGGAGGGCGCAGAGAAGACAACTCTTCTTGGAGGTGCCCAGTGGAAGGATTAGAGGCAACGGATAGAAGCTGAACATGTCCAGAAAAGAGGAAAAGAGTGGTGGGTTTTTCTGATTTGTTTGTTCATTTGTTATAAACCATGAAGGTGGTCAAATACTGGGGTTGGGTTGCCAAGAAGACCTCCAGACTGGCTTTCAACACAGATTATTCTGATTCTAACATCAAACCCGCAAATAGAGTGGAGCTGAGCCTTACTACTGTGAACACTGGCATAGTAAAGTACCACATGAACATGGCCTGTGAATTGGTTCGAGTCACTGGCATAGTAAAGTACCACATGAACATGCCAAAGAATGACCCAAAAGAACATTAATCTCACTAATACAGAGGGGCATCAGAACTCTGCATCCCGGCTTCTCCCTGATCCTCACATGGCTATTCATTCGGCCGAGAATGCTGGGATAATTATGATCATAATCAATACAAGATTCACTCAGCTGGATGCAAAAAGGGTTTACAGAGCATTTCCCTTGTTAATTTGTTGACATGAGACAAAAGATTTATTTGTCTGCGCCTCGGTTTTCTCTGTTAATGCAAGACAGAAACACTGAAATTACCTATATCAGGGGGGCGTGGGCATTTAAAATCCCCAGAAATTGCTTCATAGGTAGAAATTAATACAAAAGTAAGAATTCAAATGACAACCAGTAGGTCTTGTTAAGACATGCATGAATTTGCCTCACGAAGCTAAGACTGACAGACATAATTCTTCACATCTTCTGGCTGCAGTTAAATTCAATGAAAGTAAATTCTTCCTGGCTGACTACTGCATGGGACTTGGAGATTTTCACCCAAATTTAAGCATAAAAGATTCACAGGAACTAAGCAGAGCGTGCCTGATTGATCTACAGTGGTACAAACAGCTTTCAAGATGATTATATTTCTTGAAAGTAAAGAGAATTTTCACTGCAGTCCTTGCAAAAGAACAATTCAGGCCATATCAAACCCCCAAAAAAAGGAAAACAAAAATTTTTGTAATCAACTATGACTTGAAATACTAAATTTAAATTTTGGTTTGTTAAACAATTTAAAAAAAAAACAACTTTGGAGGAAAAAAAACCTACATTCATTTATTTAAAATGAAAATTCCTGAAAAGTCTAGAATTTTGCTTTCAACACCTGCAAAAGAACCTGAATCAGTCAGTCCTAAATCATGGCTAAGAGAGACCAGCGTTTAAACAGTTGGAATACTTACATGGAGGCCCATTAAGCCTCTAAACAAACTCCAAGATTCACAAATAAAACTGTTTCCTAAAACAAGTCTCTATTCTTGGTCTTCATCTACTAAAATAAGTACATTCAAGGGCTGAGATGTAAACCTTGTGTCTTGCGACACTAAAGACAAAGCTAAAACAAAGACTTAAGATGCAAATGAGAGTTGTTGATGTTGGAGTGAACGGCACGGAAAGTACTGCGACGGACACAAAATCCTCATTCCTGTTTTACAGTTTCAAAGCTAATTTGAGTTATTACAAGTACAAGCATTCCAAGCAGACCAGGATATTTCAGTTCTCATTAGTAAAACATTTACTATTATTTGATAATAATGGTTATTATACTCACTAAATTAATTTACCAGAAGCACGACCAGAGAGAAGACTGAGGGGGGATCTGATCAACGCCTATAAATACTGAAAGGGTGGGTGTCAGGAGGATGGGGCCAGGCTTTTTCCAGTGGCGCCCAGGGACAGGACAAGAGGGAACGGGCACAAACTGGAACATAAGAAGCTCCATCTGAACATGAGGAGGAACTTCTTTGCTGTGAGGGTGGCAGAGCCCTGGCAGAGGCTGCCCAGAGAGGTGGTGGAGTCTCCTTCTCTGGAGACATTCAAGCCCTTCTGGACACGTTCCTGTGGGACCTGCTCTGGGTGACCCTGCTCTGGCAGGGGGTTGGAGGAGATGATCTCCAGAGGCCCCTTCCAAACCCTACAGTTCTGTGATTCTGTGGGTGGATGACTGTAGTTGCCAGGTTAAATTCTCTGGTTTTGTCAAATCCCTCAAGTTTTTGCAGGCAATGAATCCAAATCAGACACATGAAAGTCCGTGAGCACAAGGAGCGGGCTGGAGGGGTGGCGATGGACAGAAACAGAGGTCACAGAAGAGTAAAACCAAAACCAAACCATTCTGCGGCTTTTTTTTTGTGGAGGTAAATGGACTTAAATGAATGATCCAACAAAAGCGTGTAGCTTGTGATTGAATAACTGCCCTTTTCACTGCAACACCGTGCTGTGACCAGCCCCTGGTCAGGCATATTCCATACAAATATTCACCAAGGATCTGCTCCAAAAAACCAGAAATAATTCCTAATATGACCCCAGACATTAATGCCATTTTAAAATGGAAAAATGTAACAAATTCTGCTCAGCCACTGAGAGCAGGTACTCCGGAAAAAAAAAAAAAAAAGTCCGAAAATTGCTAAAAACTAGTTCATTGCTCTTTCTAATTCCATGTTTTATTTTTACTGGTCCGAGTAAAAGCCGGTGGCTGCCCTCCATCCCCTCCATCCCCGCACAGCCCCGGGGGTGCAGGCTGTTTACCAAAACCCCCTTTTCAGTTGTAAATGTTGACCCGATCAACACCATAATGCCATTTACCAGGAGTTCACACAACAGCCTCCCCTTCAGTAAAACACCTAAAAAATTAGCAAGTCAATTTAAAGGCAAAAACAACTCCCCACTAAATCCCATTCAGAGCAGCAACTTCTCTCCAGGCCAAAACACACATACATCTACTCCCGGGCAGGACAGGCTTCCTCTTTGGAATGGTAAAAGGACAATTTAAAAGGATTGGGTTCTTAAAAAATGGAGATGGAATTTAAATACCGTGGAGGAGGGGGATGGGTCTCATTTGGGGGGTTTTGAAGCATCTTCAATTTCCAGTTGTGCTGCTGGAAATGAGAATCAGAGGAATTCTGCCTGTTGCACAGAAATATGGGGACAAAGGGGTGGCAGGAGAGCCTTCTCCCCAGAAGCTGGCTCCAGAACCTGCAGTATATGCCATTCTCTGCAGGTTTTTTTCTGATACCCTGTGTAATGGCTTTCTCAGACCCCTCCATATCTAGTCCCCTTCATCTCAAAGCAGATGTTGGTATGTTAAATCCTTTACATTATTTGTGGCATGGAGACCATTGGATTCAACAGGAGATGTCTCTAATCCTAACACTAAACCTAACTTTATTTCTATAAATTTACACATCTACATGAGGAAAGCAACGTAGAAAGCAGAATTGTAGATTTTGCAGTATAGACCCATAAAAGCAACTTTTCCTCATATTATTTATGGTGATGTTCTTCTAAACTACAAGGGGACGCTTGCTTTAGCAGTTTATTTTTCTGTCAGGCTCCCACTGTGTGTATTTCTTCACTCTTACTGCGCTGCGATTGATTCCCATCACCAGATTAACGATGACATCTGGGGAAGCTGCTGAATCCAACAAAGAACAGCAAAAGCCCAGCTCCAAAACTTTAAAATCTATATCATGACGTAGATGAGAATAATATTATTTTTACACTAGGTAGAACATCAAGAATCACAAACTAACCCTCAACAAACAACACTTACACCAGCTGAAGGGAGAAATCTTAGTAAAATCCACACGCTTAAAAACACAAGACAGTTTCTTCCCTTAATTAAAAATGAAAAATGAAGACATAATATCACATAACAAGGAAGATTTTTTAAAAAAAAAATACAACTGTGTCCACATATGAAAGCTTGTGAGAACAATGAAATGATCTTTTGGTTTGAAACATTCATCATTGGCTTTTAATTCAAGTGTATATATATATATATATATATAAAAAAACCCACAACATACCTTGTAGAGACCAAAGAAGCCTAAATCCCGTAACACAGTGAGGGCACTCACTCGTGGACCAGTGGTAATTTCTCCAGCCACCTGTAACCGAATCTTCACGATTTCCAGTGGATTGGTAAAGATCACTTGAGAACCTCCAGCCTGGAATTAAAAGTGGGAGGCAGCACATTAACAGGGTACAGTATTTGCAGCGTGTGTCCTGACACATCCAAGAGAAGGCATTTTTAACTCGCTGCCGTTGGTTATAAGCTATTAGCAGACAAGTTTTAGCATTAGTTAATCAACTGCAGGTCACCAGAAGAGCAGTCAGGAAAAGCAGGGAGGACATGGGTCAGGCCCTGCAGGACATCAGAGGGACATCAGAGGGACACCAAAGGGACACTTGCTCCATTCTTGCCACAAGAATGCACTCACCAACACCAATTTACACACTGCTGACAAGCCAAGAGCACTATCAAACAGGTAATGAAATGAAAGGAAAAATTAGTACCTGAGATGTGAAGGCCAGGACTTAGAGAGTGAAAACAGACTCTTGAAGAGTAGAAGACTGATAGAAGCTTTTTTCAATTTTGGCATAAGTTCATAAAGCAAAGATGATCCAAGGGCTGGAGCATCTCTCCTATGAGGACCGGCTGAGAGAGTTGGGGGGGTTCAGCCTGGAGAAGAGAAGGCTCCGGGGAGACCTTAGAGCCCCTTCCAGCCCCTCAAGGGGCTCCAGGAGAGATGGGGAAGGACTCTGGATCAGGGAGGGCAGCCATAGGATGAGGGGGAAGGGTTTGACCCTGAAAGAGGGGAGATGGAGCTGAGATGTGGGGAAGAAGTTCTTTGGTGTGAGGGTGGTGAGAACCTGGCCCAGGTTGCCCAGAGAAGCTGTGGCTGCCCCATCCGTGGAGGGGTTCAAGGCCAGGTTGGAGGGGGCTTGGAGCAACCTGGTGTGGTGGGAGGTGTCCCTGCCCAGGGCAGGGGGTGGCACTGGATGGGCTTTAAGGTCCCTTCCAACTCTAACTGTTCTATGATTCTATGAAGACATGGATTCCAAAGAGCAGAACTGCAAATATCTTTTTAAAACCCCACCAAACTACCAGTCTCAGCATCATTAAATGCTGTTTGATTCAAGAACCTGTGCTCCACATCGTTATTTGTGCACCAAGTGATAAAGAAGGTCTGCAGACCTCAGGATTCCATTAACTAAGAACTGGTAGATGCTTTTAACCAGGCAGTGTCCATTTGTTGGAAAGATACCGCTCAACTGATTTTGAAAGTGAGATTTAAAACAGTGGCAAGCATTTGAGACTCCCTTCTAGTTTACTACTAGTGAAGTTCACCTCATTCACAGCTCCACTGTAGGGCACAACCTTTCTGTTCCACTGACAGACCCCCAGTTAAAAATTTGAAACAAGGAAAAAAAGGTAACGTGAACGTTACCTCAATGTATTAAAAGAAATACTCGTTCAAACTCTGCCTGGCCCAAATTAAAGAGTGTCACTTGAACTTCTTTTAATTTCTTAATTATGTGGCCCAACAGCCATGCCCTTCTCCAGGTTTTGAAATCACACAAACCATGCAAAGGGCAACCCTTGCCCTCCCCGTGATTAAACAGTAACTATTTTTTTTCTAGAAGGTAATGACTAAAATGAAATAAGCTTCATTGGAAAGCGCTCGCATCCAGCCATGTCTAGTGTGTACACGGTACGTGCACATCTTTTTCAAATTACCCAAACGTTAAAAGAATTAATCAGAGCTCAGATTAACTATCATTCAAAATAAAAAATATGCCTGGTAATATGGTTTAAATAATGTGCTGAAGAAATGGCAAATCGCACGAACAACTATTCTTGTCTACCACTTTGACTGAGCATACACAGTGTGGTTACAAATTAAAGTCTTTACATAACCCCCAAAATATCCCAAATGTTTCCTATTTTGACCAGAAAAAGCATGCTCTTGTGTAACTCAACTGGTTTTGACTTTCAAATTGGCATAATTTAATTTAACTGCTTTTACCAAACCAGAATCCTGGTACATATAAAACTGCTATTCTTGTTGCCATCAGAAATTAGACTGATAAATTATTTGGCACATAACCTGACTTCAGTTTTGCGCTTAAACTGAAACACATTGGGTAAGTGAGCATTCAAATCTGGAAATTGAGACAGTTTCTTTTACTCCTCTCCTCATCTTGCAAAATCTGAAAATAAAATAAAATTTTAAAAATCCTGGAAAGGTCCTTATGGTGAATTACAAATTCCTATATAATAAACATTTTTGGTCTACATATTACAAGTATTAAGCATTCCCACACGCCATCACACCTATTTTCTTCTTAAAAGGATAAAATCCCAATTGCAGGTGATAATGTTTATTTGCAAGTTTGCTAAACCACAGCCCTCCTCTAAAAACTACTACTTAAAAACTCACACCAACTGATCCGTGTTGGCACAAAGAAACTCCTCTCCCTCCGTGGGACATTGATGCGGCTCATTGTGCCGTGACTCCATGGGAAGGGCTCTTTTAATTTTCGCTACAGGAAAACCCTATCAAAATTTAAAAGATGACAACAAAATTAAGTTTAATTTAGGATTATTAATGCACCAAAAAACTGAGTGGTTTAAAAATGGAGAAAAAATGTTTGTAAGCGAATGCCATATTTAGAGAAATAGAAACTTGTAAGTGATTTTAAAGGATAACAAAGGCAAATAATTTCTGCATTCAAGCAAACAGGAAGTACTTCAGGTGGTCACATCTATATAAATGTCTGTTTGCATATCCCACCTGGCTGTGTCGAGATGGATGGATGTTTGTGGCTCTAGGGAGATCACACAAGACTATCTCTGCTGTTTGAAAAAGGGCAATTCTATTATTTACCCACCTCCTCCAATCAAGGTCACCGCATTCAAACTTTTAAACACCTAGACCTGCACGCATGGGGCATTGCTAAAAAGACTTAGTTTTGGTGCCCAGAACAGAGGCCTGAAGAAAGACCTTGGAAATTTCCAACAAAATTTCCACAGAACTGCCCAGAGCTTCCTCAACAACCTTTGTCACCCTCCTAACTCCTCAAAGATGCTCACCACCACTCAGGGGGTGAATAATGGAACTCGAGGAGCCAGACAACACCCACCAGAGGGTCTCGGGAGGACGGTTCCTACCACCTGCCCGCCCTGCGATGGGGAGGAAGGCTGGTTTTTCAGCTCTGCGATGGGGAGGAAGGCTGGTTTTTCAGCCTGGACAGAGGCAATTCTAGGGGTAAGGAGTAGGGTCGCCTGGTGGGAGCTGTTCTCCCCGTTATTTAACCATCTCCACTAGGAATTGAAGCTCCTCACTCTCAAAACCAACTGCAGATGGCTACTACACTCTCTCATGAAACCACTTCTTGCTTGTCTAGTGCCGGTAGCTCCCTTTGTGTTACTCACCATCACAGCATGCAAATGTCTCACAAATATGAATGGCTATTTCCTCCCAGTGCTCCTGTGAGGAAAGTGCAACGACTTCAGTTTCACACCAAGGGGATTTGGGGTAAAGAGGTTAATTGTACGCCCGGTGTGTGTCTCCCTTCACTCAAACACACAACTTCTGAGAGTCTCCAGACATCCCCATCTCCAAACCAGCAGCCCAAATCCCAATAGCAGGGCTCCTGTCCTCTTCCTGAGTTTTTGCACAGTGAACACAAGGAAAGAAATCTCATTAATCTATTTTTTTTTTCCCCCCAGTCTCTTCAAGGTGCTGGTATAAATTGTTGTGGGAAAACCAGACAAAACACCATCAGCACATGGTGTCACCCCACTCATTCATGCTGTTTGGCCAGAAGCTGAAGAACATACCTTCTTGTTTCTTGTTCAACTTTTGCAGTTGAAAGTGTATCTCATTTTAAAATATGGTCCCAAAGGTCAGAATTTGGAAACAATTTTGTGGCCAGAGTCAACACAGATGAAGCTCGAGCTGAATGATTTCTCCACTAAGTGCCACAAAACTCATTCTGGGATCAACTTTATCATCTGCAGTTCCTCTAACACCAGGTTTTTTCCATACTGAAGATACAAACCTGAATAATCTCAATTTTTAATTCCTCATCACCTCTTCCAATCATTTTGTAAAGAAAGAAACAATCTGACTGTAAAAGCAAACTTATTACTTTTATGTAATTATCATGTGATTAAAATAAAAACTGCAATTTTGACTTACAGGAGTAGATACCTAGAGGTACCGCACAGAGAAATACCTGTAAGGGCCCACAAAGGGCCTATAATATTCTGAAAGAATTTAACATTTGACCTAATCACAAGCACTTCTGGTCTTGTTTGATGTAAAGCAAGAAAAGGAAAGGGAAATACCTCCATCATCCACGAACTCCTCATATGCACATGGAAACCTGCACGCCTATGAAATGTTCCATGTGCTTTACCACACGGACAGCTAGCTACGCATCCCCACACCTGTCAATTTTTAAAAACAATCCATTTATTTAAATTTTTGCAGTTCTTCAACTCTGCGCTTTGTTTGGTATCAGCCAGCACCTCTCGATGGCAGTATAGTCTTGTACAGTAACACACGACTGTCTGTCACACACCTCCTCCTGCTTCCCTACTTCACTGAACAGAAGGGAGAAGTAGAAACAGTTGAGGTATTTATTTTTTTTTGTCCATGGGGAAATAAAATCCCTTCTGTAGTGAAAAAAAATTAATAACAACTGCTTAACAACACTCCAGTTTAAGAAGTTAGAATGTTTTCTACTTCTCTGCCTGTTCAAATCACCTTGTAATAAATTTTACTGGGAAATAAACAGATTTTCACCCCCCTCATTACACTTAGACAAGAAATTCCTGTTCTTTTAGATGTACATGTATTTTGCACCCTGATGAGATCAGGTAAGAAGTAAACGCGCCAGAACCAGCTCTCCCAGGGCTGCAGGTTCTGAAGAAAATACAGTTTCCAACCCAGGAAGAAAAATTTTGTGTTCTCCATCCCAGAAGCAAGTACTAGATTCTTCTCCCTTCAGTACTACTGACCATCAGCTATTCTTGTGCCTCTAATTAACATTATTAACTACTACAAATCATAGCCTTTGTTCGGTTCTTGGCTAAGAGTATTTAGGGTCAGCCCAGACCTTTCTCCTGCGTCCCACCCAACCTGTCATATATCACCTTTTTAAGTTTCATGGATGAAGAAGGGATTACTAGGGCTATCCGAGGGCTAGTACTTCCCAACAATATCACCCAGGGATCGCAATTATGGCAATTAACGGCAACCATTAAAATACACCAGCAACATAGTATATAAACGATCCAAAATCAACCTCTGTAAAAGAAATCATCTACGATGTCTTGGTTACTCATTCCAGTTACAAAAAGACAAGCAGATGCAAGTTCCAGAATTTTTGGTCAACTTTATCACATTCAGTCACACTGAATATCGTTCGCTACCCCCAGCCCTTACTCCTCGCCTGCTGCCAGATGCAGCTTGTTTTCCTGTGCATTTGCTAGTGTCCATTAATCCCAATTAAAGTCAAGGTTCTTAAAGTGCTGAGCATTCCACAGCCACAAAGAAAGATTGTTCCCTGTCATTAAAAAAGACCAACAACCTAAATTAAAAATGCACTCAAGAGATGCAAGAGTGGAAGAATGACCATCCTCATTTTATAACAAAGGGCAGCTAAGGCATAGAACTTTTCACTCATTTACCACAAAATCACATCCTAACTCTGTGACAGAGGCTTAGAAGCCGGATTTACGGAGTGACACTGCAGGGCTTCAAGCCACCCCTCAAAGTCCTGGTGTTTGCATGGCAGGAGATCCCCAGAGCCTCAGATGAACGACGCTGATCTCACTATGGACCTTCCCATTACCAGAAAAGCCACCGAGTAACAGACATCTGTCCAAAGGGACTGGTTTTCTTACAGATTTCAGAGGTGACAACCTTAATTACGTGGTGCTGCATGTCAAGGGCAGAGCACACTGTGTTCTCACAGCCCTGGTTCCATGTTACCTTTTTTCCCGACAAAGCCAGACTTCAGAAACCCAGACAATCCACCCCGTGCTATTCTGTGTCCTCTCCTCTGTGGTCCTACCTACACAGCATGCTGACAGTGCTCTCTAGCAATGGGATTTCATACAGTAAATACCTTTTCTTCGGATCAGGAGGAGATTTCCTGAGCCCTCCATCACCTGCTTTTCCCCACCCTGAGCAGGCTCAGACAGACACAGCTTTCGCGCTGCTCGGGCAGAAGGTGTATTTCTCCAGCTAATCTTTCCTGTCTTCTTCTCTCCTTCTCTCACTCTGGCTGAGGTTTTTTACTTTGGGCAGCTCAAACTAGAATTGCAGAGTCTTGTTAAGCTCCGAGTGTACATAAACCATAAAGCAAGCCCCTTCAAACGCTCACGTAAAAGGGCTCATAAACAGAATGGCAATTAGGCTGCGCAGAGGTTCGTTCCTGCTACTGCTTCAGACAGATTTCCAAGACTGGGATAAAACTGGGGATGACTGCCCTACAATAGTTCATTAACGACCTGGCCATTAATGACCATGAGAGAACCCAAGAGGAGTGTGGTTTGTTTATAAGCACTGACCAAGTCTGCAGCGGAGGGGAAAAAAAAAATAAATTAAAATTGTGCATTTGCTATTTTCCCCGTTATAGGTAATTCAGTTCTCAGAAGCCGAGCCAAAAAATCAAAGTGGAGCCTACTTGATTGGCATTATAAAAGCAATTAAGTTACAGAGCTGTCAAATATGTTAACATTTGGCTCTGTCTGCTCTACTTGTCTATTTTGACTAGTTGTAGAATCATTTAATGATTTACAGACCTTTCAAGTCTTCAGGCATGGTAGCTGTATTAAAACTCTGACCCATTATTTCTTGGTCACATCATAAATTACTGTGACATCATAAATATCTTCCTTTTTCTCATAGAAAGCTAGATTTTCATTCCTGATTTGAGTCGGAGGCTTTGTTTTTTTGGGGTGGTTTTTTTTTTTGGTGAATGTACACTGGTAAACGCTAAAATATTTTACTGCCAGTAAAAGAAGGAGTAATAGGAAAAAGGGATGTGTAATAAACTACAATTGTCAAAACAAATACCTGTTTTAAATTGTAATGTATGTTCATATAAATTCTGCAGTCATTATTTCTAATATAATAGGAAAAAAAAGAAAACATTTCAAATGGAAAGAATATTATTATGTTTTCGGGATAAAAAAAACACGGTCTTTTTAAGAGTTCAGAACGGTTTGATTATGCAGTCAGAAACGTATCAACCTAAACCTGTGCATCTCTCCTTGTTTTGCAGTTTGAAAAATTTCTGCTCTTTTTCCTCTCCTCTTTCTGTTTTTTTTTTAAGGGGAGAAGGGAAATGACAAGGAAGAGGAGAGGGGAAGCAAAAGCGGAAAGAGCCTCTAATTTGTTATGGGAAAATACCTTAGGAAAAAAATTAAAATGAAATTAATTGATCCAAAAGGAAAATTGAAAATAGAGTGAAATCACGTTCTACATAACTCCTTAGTGCTTTCAGGAAAGGCCAGTTTAACCAGGTATGACTGGGTGAAAATTTCAGCAAACTATTTCTTAAAAACATCCAAACCTGCAAGGAAATGGGGGGTGAGGTCAGAGAGAAGGAGGAATTTCCCCACCCTTTGGGAAGAGCCATCACGTTCCTGTACGTTGCTTTCCCAAACTTCATTCTAAGGCTTAAATCTAAGATGAGCTGAAAATTAATCAGAGCGAATTAAAACAAAGCAGGGTCGAAATACCACGGGTTTGCGATTGTGAAGTTAAATTTAAGTCCAGATCTAGCTGGGGGGTTTTTGTACCAGAAGTTTACAATTAGTTGAAATTATTTTCAGTATGCTGAAAATAACTACAATTATAGTGGTTCAGAGGAGAAAACTACTTTAAAAATACCTAACTAATTATAGTATATTCTGTTACATTATATTAATTACATTAAATACACTTTAAATCTAATTAATTTATTTAACAAAGCTATTTTCTTTCTACATAAAATTTATGTTAAATTTAATCAAGGAAAAAAAAAACCGTGTTAGGAGCTTCTGAACTTTTCCTTCAGCGAGAAACGTGAATGTTGGGTTTTCACACGTGCAGGTACAACTGCCCTGGGAAGTGCTGGGATTTAGATTCCCTGAGAATAAATCTGTTAGGAGCTCAGGAGAGGTAGCCATTGGCTTTCAGAGCTAAGATGAGCCACCAGCGAGAAGACCATCACTATTTAACTATCTCAATACACTACATCCAAACTTTTCCATGCCACAGCAGTTGTTCTTTTTGGTTTCAGATACACACGCAGAGATTTTTTTCCCCTCCTTGGCACGCACACTGCTCAGCTTCATTCTACCCACAGCTCAGCCTTCCTTGCCCAAGAGAATAGAATTTTATCAGATTTAGGTTTCTGAATAATGAAAGCAAGAATGACACCTTCAGCCGACGAGGTAGAAATGTCTGAATTTTGGCAAGCAGGAGATGTAAGAAGGGTGGGAACTGCAGTCCCTGCACCCTCTGCCTCCGCTGCAACGCCGTGGAGAAAATGCAGCTCAGATGTGGACTTATCTTTATTACTCTCCGAAACATAAAATAAATGCTGTAAGTAGCTTAATAAAACTATTTGCACTGGATTGGTCATTTGGCACAATTCATCTGGAATTCCACATCATATCCCTTTATAGAAGTTAATTCTGGGCAGCATTTTGCACTTTCTAGATGAACTCCATCTTAAGCGTATCTAATTTTTATGTTCCATAGCAGAGCTGAGGTTGTCCAAGCAGGTCCAATATGTTTCAACTTTATTCCGATTACTATAAAGTCTCTAGAAATACGCCTAAAATTGTCTTGACAACTTAAATAAAAGCAGATCTGTACGGGGTCTGTAATTGTACTGTGCTACATGATTTAAAGGGGCTAATAGTGAGCACACACTGAGCAGCTGGGAAGGGAAAGGCTGCGTGTGCTTGGAAAGAGGAGGGAGAGCAGGAGGAAAGGTTAATAAAGCAAAATATTTTTTCTCTTTTCTTGCCGAAAATTAAGCTTTCGATTTACCAACGTAATTGTGTTACTATACGCCGACACGGCAACATATATGATATAGCTATTTCTTTTTCATCAGGCTATAATACTGTTTAATATTTTCTAGGTGTTTCATGATGACTCTTTATTTTGCATTTTTGCATCTCTTTCTTGGTTACTTCCAGACACACAATGTAAATGTTCCATTAAATGTGGACCTGCTTTATTTAAGGAACTAATCAAAACGATGGTCTCACCTAAAAGCTTAGTGTCAAAGGCAACACTTCAAACCCCTCAAAATAATGTCGATGCCACTTTTACAAACAGTGATTTCAATTGGTTAATATAACACAAAAAATAAGAATAATGGCTGGTCTTCTATCAAAAAAAAAACAGGTTACTTTTAACAGAAGCTTTTAATGAAATTAAGTATAAAGAAGCAAGCAGCTAAGCTTGGTACGACTAGTGATTCTTTTTTATTTAAAATATAAACTAAATTGAAAGACCACGGAAAAAAGGCTTAGGGAAACTTCCAATCTGGCATATTTGTGCACTTTTTCATTCAAGGAGGTAAAGTCAGGTTTGTGGTTGAGATGCTGAGCAGATGCTATGGCTCTATAGCATCATCACACCAAGGCTTGGAATCACAGCTTTTCACTGCTCTAATAAGGGCTCTATAGGATTTGCATGAGCGATGAGAGCCCTAAAGGCTCGGCAGAGCCCCCAGCCCCCGGGGGCCACCAGGCACCGGGAACTCACAGGTATTTTTACGGGTAACAAATACCACACAGTCACCAGGAAAAATTCTTACAAACAAAGGAGATGGAAATTTTGACGTAGTAATTTACATAACAACCCTCCTTAAGATTCTGTATAAAAATATCAAGGTTATACTTTCAATTATATTCTTGGGGGGTCTCGAAAAAAAATAAATCTCAACCAAGCCCTCACTTTTATCTTCACATAATAAAAAGCAATGAACCAGGCTGTTAACTGAGCTAAGTGCCACCGGGTCACCACGCAAAAGATCTTTCTATTTTGCTTCTTTTCTTTTCTTTCTTTTTTCAGGAGAGAAAACAGTTTACAAAACAGAAAAAGACTTGTTCAATGAAACAATCAGCTTTAGTTACAAGTGCAAAAGTCAGCCATGTGTACTAATTCTCAGTAATTATGATGCAAAGCGAACTCCTTGGGGACTTAAAAAGTCAAGGCCTGGCAATGGTTGGGCAAACAGCGGGAGCAGGAGGCTCAGGTGATACTGACCCCTTCAAAGCCCTTTGTGTTACAGAACAACCCAAACCATCCAAGTATCTGCTCCCTCCTCTCCCTTCTCAGGAATTGAAGTGATACTGGGCATTTGGGGCTGGTATTTAAACCCCTGAAATGCTGCAGCGTCCCGGCACACGGCTCTCGCACAAGCCAAGAATACCCACCAAGGAAACAGGAGCACAGGAGGAAAAATTCAACATCTGTGTCTGAAACACAACCACAGCCTAGAATTAGATGTGGAGAGCAAAAAGGTGAGAGGGCAGGTGGCTTTTCTAAAATCCATCTTCCTTCCCTGCCCCTGTTCAGACACTAACACGTCGTGCCCTCCTGCCTTCTCGCCTCCCACGTAAGCAATTAGCACGTTGCCAAAGGAAGTGCAAACCCAAGAGTATTTCCAATGCAGTGTCCTTCCTGCTTCCCCAGAGAAATCACAGATTCAACGTTGGCTTAAACAGGGGCAAAAAGTTAGGCAAATTCAACGCTGAAAGCTAAAGGAAAAACCCTGTCTCTGGCATCTCTGATGTACACCAGGAGAGAAAAATTCTCCCCCCACAAAAGAACTAGGCACCACTGGTAAGGAGAGTCTCTGTTGCTAGTCTGAATTGGGTTTAAAATTACCCAAAAAAACCCCCCAAAGACCACCTGTGGAAAAGACAAGTCGCAACCTCTCCACCTGGCACTAGATCCTGCCCTGAAGTGGAGCACTCCAGTTAAAAGAAAACTCAGGGCATTCTGCCACCGCACGTCTCCCGCTACAGCTCGATGCAGCATCTCGCTGCTAACAGTTATTTTATTTCAAATACCACGTAGGACACGCCAGCATTTGCAGCACGTTTAAAATACGTCTCAAGCCACCTATCTCTTAGAGCAGATCCTTCCCTTTCCCCAGGAAGGAGCGGGGAGAAGCTCGCTGCAGCGCTCTGCTGAATGACAGCTCTCTGCAAAGAGTGCTTTTTGTGCTGCCTTACAAAATTCACATCAGTCTGTAAAAAACAAAAACTCGAGATCAAATGACATCTTAAATGAAATTTTTGCTGAATTCTCCATGGCTGCTACGTTCATAAGACGTTTTATTAGTGCAAGGGGCAAATACTTTTTACTCTGCAAGCACTTTATTGCATTTTTCCTTCATTTACAGCACGCTTTTTATTTAGGGCTTTAGAGACCCACATTCTTCTCTCCCCACCCCCCCCTCCAAGTCCTTCTTTTATTTTTTTTCCCTCCCCTGAACGCTCCTAAAGTTTCAGAACAAGGGGATCCTACCTGGCAGTCTGCACCAGGTCAGTGATCAAACAGAAGGAGCAGGGAGACGGCAGCCAAACCCTGCCCCACCTCCGGAGAATCACGGCAAGGAGGGGGCTCCTCAGGGCTCCCCAGGGCCCCCCGTGATCCCGGGGTGCTCTCCCCGAAATCTCTGCACCCGCCCGGGATAAGACACAGGATTGTGGTTTTTAACTCACTGCTCACCCCGGTTTTCAGCAGAGGGAGAAGCTGTGTGAAGCCGTGGCCTCACCTGTCTCATGACAGCAGGAACAAAGATGGATTGAACATGCAGCGCCGTGGCTCTGCCCCGCTGATCAAAGCCCGTTTAAATAAACACCCTTCTTTATCTGTAAAGTGCACCGGTCTTTGAACAGCTATTCATTTTACCTAAAGTATTTACATTTGCTTGAACAAAATCAATACAGCAGATAAAGTAAGCTGTAACACCAACGGGCAGAACCAGACCAAACCGTGAAGTGTTATCGTTTACCCAGTTGTTCATTAAGATACTACTTCGTGCAAGCAAAACACTCTTCAAAATTCAGTGGGCTTTAAATACAGCCTACATTGAGGAATGCATTATGTACCGAGTTAGCATTACCCAGCCCACGGCTGCTGCAAACTCAAAGAAGCATGAGTAGTTTTTGCCATTTCAAAAAGCCAGTATCACTGCAAAAAAAAAAGTGAAAATTAGTGGGCGCAATCACACATCAGGAAAGAAGTGACGTGGCAGAGTGGGTGCCACAAAGTAGTATCTAATTATTAACTCCTGGAAAGGTTAGCATGAATCCTCTTCAGGCCACGAGCTGCAGCCAACGTGAATCAAGGCACATTCTTTATGAAAGGGAACAAACTCCAAGCTGTGAGAATTAGAGAGCGGGGCGGAAAGGCGCGGGATGCACAGAAACGTTTACCCTCTCACCGCGAGCGGCTGGTTATCTAGGAAAGAGCTGAGCTGCTCTAGTGGCCTCTGCCCGGGACGTGGATCTGTGGTACAACACAAGCCTTAGTCCCCGTGCCACATCTGGCACGCCGCGCCCCGCGTGTCTCGCACGGAGGAAACAAACTAAAGATACTCACACAGCCACCAGCGAGGATCTCGGCCGCCAGCGGGACGGAGCCGTCTTTACTCATAAACTTGTCTCGCACAAAATCATTAACCTGCAAAAAAACCCAACGTTTTATGGAAGCTGAGGAATTAAAAGGTTGGAGAAAACATTCGACAGATGCAAATTCTGGGCAAATGACGGTGCAAATACATCCGCCAAGCTGCCGAACCAGCAGATGCCAAACACATCTTAGATTTTATATGAAATACTGTAAAGCTGCCTATGTTTTCCTTTCTAACAGAGATTTGCAGCATAATTAAAACATCTATTATTGAAAATAATAATAACCAATCACTAACTAAATAGTAAAATCATTATCTGAAAATTAATGATAAATTACACGTAAGATTTTGGAAATGCTAGTTACAGTTAAAATTAGATATAATTTCAAATTAATCTCAGAATGTTCAAGAATAAGTTTTAACACAATAGCGATTCAGTTAATGGCATTAAGAACCCTTCTCTTCCTAAAACGCTTTGGTGAATACTAACTTATCAGTGAATACCAATACATTACCACCGGGTTATAATAAGAAATAGGTCAGTGGCTTAAAACCATTCAATAAATAAAAAAATTATAGAAGCAAAATATTTAGGGAAAAAAAAAAAAAAACCAACACATGCAAACAAGTTCCTTTCTCACCAACACTTCACTTCATGCTCATATTATCTCCCGATGTGCTAGAATTAAATGTGCAGGAACCACATGGGGACACAAAACCAAAAGCCCTCCATGGCCAATAAATAATTCCTCATTGTTGCTAAGAAGTGAAACCAAAGGTCTGGGCTATTTACAAACAAGTGGATGAGCTGGACAAGTTGAATAATCTTGTTATGTGTTTTGAAGTGAGTCCAGAAGTAAGTTTTCTCTAAGATTCTTAAAATGTACACACATATATATTTATGCACGTGACTTGGATCCCACTTGGAATGCTTTGTGCTTTTGTAATTTAATGCGTATCAAGCAAAAGTGATGGAATACACTCTACTGCGTTGCTGACACACTAAGGATGAAAATCCTTAAGGCAGTAATTGGAATTAGATGGACTTTACAACGTGGAGAAATGTGAAAACAAGCCATTTGCACACTTACAGTGAGTTTTATGGCCTTCTCTGGTGCTACTCCCAACAGCTGCGGTAAGAGACCTGGAAGGTGGAAATGGAGAAGTCAATGCATCGAGGAACTCGGTATTAACTAAACAAATCAACAACTGTATGCAGAGATCACCACCTAGAAACGGGCAATTTTTGCAGCAATTTTGTGTTATTACATTTAATGAGAGTACTTAAACATTCCATTTTGAGAACAAACTTTGTGCTACCACTTCAAGTCAGAGGAGCTGCCTATACGTATTTGTTACTTTAGCTTTTCCAAACCCGTGAAATTAGCTCACTTTACCCTTAAACTCTCATACAGATTTGCCAACTATGTTTCAGCACTCCGTCCTACACTAACTTTTATTTTATGCAGCATTGTGCAAAAATTAAGACTTTCTAATGAATTTTGTGAGATACACCATGTGTGCATTTCAAAAATCAGGAGCACAGTACCTTTTTCAGGCAAAACCAACAGCATTAGGTGGCAGGACCCAAGGGGATAGGGATGAAAATAATGCAAAACATTCAAACATGCTCTTAATAAGGAAAAGACAATGGGAAACAGCACCATTTGTGGTAGCAGAAAGGCCAGCCCTATTTATATACCAATGTCCTTAAAATATTGCACTTGTATTAGCATTTTTGTTGATTTCAAGTATCAAACAACAGTAATTAATTGCATATACTTACCTAACATCTACCCAAGACTGAAATATGTTCATACAGCTGAATATTCCAACCAAAGCCTACAGTAATGCTAAGTTCACACAGAGTTGCTCAAAAAGAGAGATTCTGCAGAATAAGTTAAAATTCAAAATTTGAATTTCTGAGGGAGTTTTAGTTGCACAGGTGACTTGAATCCAGCCCTCAATGAAAAACTAGTAAGATGGTCAGAATTACATAATTAAATATAGAATTTTCTGCAGCACTGAAGAAAACACAAGGATATACAGTGAATAAGATTGTTACCATTTTAGCCTTATACGGATGAAATTCTCTTTGTAAGTGCTGTGACATTAATCTAAATAAACACCTTTCTATAGGATATGTGTGGCTTTGTACAGATATTATGGCTAATGAATTTGTATCTTCAGAGATTAAAAAGATGTTCTGTTTACTTTACAAACACAGTACCCGATCCCAAGTCTAATCTGGCAGAACTAGAGCAAGTCTGGAAACAGATACATATTTCCAACAGAATCTGGAGATCATAAATTTTAAAATCATATATACATATGTATGATTTTAAAAATCATATATTATGACTATGCTATACATGTAGCATGGCTTTCAAATTATATCATATCAAATAAATTACAGAAAAAGATATTCTAAAATATTAAGATACAGAATTCTAAAAAATATTTAATCTCGAGATCTGGATGAACCTCCAGTTTTGAAAGCCACATAAACAGGACAAACCAAATTCATTTTCACTACCCCGACCTGAAGATGGCCTTTTTACCACTTTTTATTTTTTCAGCTCCTAAGGCTTTGCATTTGTAAAAGGAACTTGTAAAGTCTCAGGAAAAACATGTTTATCTTGGCACAAGTTCTTTTTTTTTCCCATCTAGTCGACTCCTTTTGCACTCAAATCTGAACGGGACTGTTATGACTTAAAACTTTCCATAAAACTTCAGTCCAGAAGAGAAAGATGAACCAGAATAGGTAGCAGTTACAAAAAAACCCCAACCCCTCACCACTAAAAAACCCCCAAAAATCCAATTGAACAACTGAAAACCCAGAGCATTTTTCTCCTTCTCTGTCTACTGCACACATGGTTTTACAGGATGAAAGTGTTTTGTAAGTTTAATTATAGATAATGCTATGTCTACTGCAAGACAGCATACAGTATTCTAAAAAAGGTAGCATTAATTTTAATACATTTAAAGCATTTTATAGCCTTGCTAGATACCAGCTGGGTCTGCTGTCTCCAGCAGCTTAGGAAGGTAGAAGGACTCTGTGTTTGCTCTCATGCCTACACAAGAAAGCTCTCTGTGAGTGGTACCTGGGCATTCTGTACATTACAACTATCAAAACTAAGTCATCTTTTCTTTCTCCACCACCTTCCATCACAGAGGTGGTGGAGTCTCCTTCTCTGGAGACATTCAAAACCCGCCTGGACACGTTCCTGTGGGACCTGCTCTGGGTGGACCTGCTCTGGCAGGGGGTTGGACTGGATGATCTCCAGAGGTCCCTTCCAACCCCATAGCATTCTGGAATTCTGGGATTCTCCTTTTGGTGGGAGCCCGGAAACACTGTTGAAAGATTTCTGACTGTGATGAAGATGGACATCTGACAGAAGGCTGCCATGTTTTAATACTACACGATTCACACAATAAATTGGACAATTAGTGACCAGTTGCCATTTAAGCACAGGTCCCTCAGACTGGAAATGGGGCATTTCTTAAAGATTTTGTTCTTTGACAGAACTTTGGGGTAGGAACGGGCATGTACATCCATTCTCCAAAAATGGTACTTCATTGCATTCTTCTGGAGGGAAGCTCCTGCCGTGGCATTGTCGTACCATTTGCATGGGAGTCCCCCACTAATAATGAACGTGGGTGATTAAAATCAGATTAGGAGGCAGCTGGAGGCACTGCAGTGCTAGGGGCACCATTGTAAAAAATGAAATTAATTAAGTTCCTTAAGAGTTAACAGTCACAGATAACGGAGTCCTCGGCAGCATCTCCTGTCTCTCTCAGCTCTCGGAGAAGTGGCACTAACAGCATCGCTGCCTCATGTTTCCATCAGCTACATTTCATCTCTGGTACTTAAATTTCATATGGAATTTCTATCAAGTGTAGGTGAAAAAATCTCTACTACATGCACTGCTTAAGACCGTGAAGCATTCCCTCACTCATTAGGTGGACTTCTGACTAAAAAGGTATTAAGAAACGTAGGTGGCCTCATCAGCTGGAAGAGACAAATCCCAGCTTCCAAAATTTTCCTGTATTTACATATGTATAAATACCTGTAAGTTTCTAAATACGTGTTTCAGGTATAAATGTAGACACAACAGTAATTTACAGGTATAGCATATGAGTGTTCTTTTCAGCCATGCTGAGAAAGAGACATGAAAAATTTATCTCAGATGTGAAGTCTTTAAAAAAAAAAAAAGAATCTAACAACACAGCATTCAAATAACGCATATCACAAACATTCTGCAGAGCTTTATATCATGTTTTGGTTTGGCTTTTTTGAAATCAAAGTATCTTCTCAGTGGAAACACTGATTATACTTAGAATCGAATTCACGATAAACAAAATTTAGTGCTCTCTTTATATCCACAAGATGGTGTAATTTATCCTTATCTGAGATGGTGGTTTAGAACATGGTGGTTTTGCCCTTTTCAAGTTTGGAATAAAATAATGACACAAAAAAGAAAAATCGGTTTGCTTCCCTGGATTGAAATATGTGCCTTGCATTAAAAATATCAGCTGAAATGGCTGAGTTGAGAGCAGGGTTGTTCATTCCTCCTTGCGACGTGGCGTGACACAGAGACCACTGCTCCAAATGTTTCTACTGTAATTTTTTTACAAGGTTTTTGCATCGCTATTCAGCTGAACAGGAGAGCTCTGCCACTGCTCCCTCCTCCAGCACAGAAAAAATCCCCATGTTTCCTGAACTGGGAACCTACCACAGTGTGAGAAAGAAAACCAGTTACCAGTGAGCAGCAAAAAGTAATGTACTCTGCAGTCTGCCCCATCTGGTGTGGTATTTAACACCAGAACAAGATGATTCCTATAGATATAAATTATAACTTTACTGCATCAAATAGGGTGAATATACTAATCTATAAAATGTTCTTTTCACAGTTGTTTGCCCTCTCAGGCAAACCTTCATTCTGTGCTCAGTTGCTCAACTTTCTCCAACATCATCTCCTTAGAAACTTTTTATTTACAAAACTCCACAGAGGAAGCTCCACATTTTTAAGGAGTTTTTTCAATTTGACTCTTTAAAAAGAGAAGTTAAATCAGGGTGCCCTTTAAGTAGAGAATCCATAGAAATGCAGGTCTCAATTTGCCTCTGAAATTATGGTGTTGTTTGCCATCACACAAGTTCTACCATATAATCCAGAAATTAGATTACTGCCCTGGGTTTAGAAGTTCAGCTCCACCAAACTGTCCAAGATTTCACTCCTCAGTACACCTTGGAAGATGGAAAAGTAGTAAAGGGGACGGGGAACAGAGAGACAAGCTACACTGAGGAAGGTTCCTAAAGCTCCCCAAATTTGCACTCCACAAACCTGACAAGCAAATGGAGTTAAGAATACACATTTATGTCATTTCTGAGGTTTAGTTTTCCAGGTGAAAAAAATCATGCTTTAGAGTTTTAATGAGACAGAAGCAGGTAATAGTGGAATTCTGCACGTTTATTCTTCCAGGATCCTGGAAGCAGCAGACATACATTTGCAGGAAATGTGATTTGTTCTTTAGCCAATAATTAGGACTTTTTATGATTTTGATTGCTATAAATCCTGACAAAACAAAAACCATGTCAATAGCCTTTATCAAATTACTAGGCCTACTCAAAAAACTGCCTCAAACTCCGTCAATAATAACAGAGCCTTCCCATCTCCAGTTGTGCTGAAATAACAAAAAAAGTCTGTATTTTGCAGAGGAGCTATTTAGCCAACCTCCAGTAACTCAGGTCATACTTTACAGAGTGTATGTGTATCACACCGCTTAATTTTAATGGTGTTTCACACCTTGTCTTATAAACTGTTCAATTTTTTTTCAGGTGCTTAAAGCTTTGCCAGATCATAACAATATTATACTGAAATCCTCCACTCTTCATTCCTGACTCAACTGCTTCTGGCAATGACCTAACTTCCGACCAAACAGGAGAAAATATTCTTAGTACTAAGGACTGCGAAGGAAATTAAAACTTGACCAACAGTACATTTTTGTCGTAGGAAATTGCCGTTGTTGCCCTGTTGCAGATGAGGAAGGAAAGGACAGAGAGAGGTTCCACAGAAATGGCCTCATCACAATGAGGTTTTAATTATCAAGAAGCCTGAAAATCCTTCATCTATAAAAGAACAGAAGCAAAAGCACAAACCAGGAAAAATTTAAGTCTTAGCAAAATAGGCTTAAAAATCCAGGGTTCCACTGAACTCTTATTGCTATCTTATCATTAGTATATACCACATTTTAAGCTTACCTCTGTAAAGCCCAAAGAAACCTTCATAACGTAGCACTTTCTTGAAGCAATCAAAGCTGTTTTTGTACATAAGTTCTCCCACAAAAGAGCCCGTAGAGCGCTGGTTCTGCATTCGGGTTTTCACCAGGTCGATTGGGTAGACTGCAGTGGCACCAACAGCTGCACAGAAAAACCAAATGGTCAGAAATCATGATTTTGCACTTGGGGTGTTTGACCACAACCGTTGTCCTCCACATTTACATCTCAAATATCAGTTGTATCTTTTTTCTCCATGATATATTCTGGATACAACAAGGTATCTCCCACAGTTTTAACCAAAAGCACTTCGTGGCCCTACCTCATTATGGCTCATAAATCCCCAAACTCTTGTAGATCAGATAAGCCCTTCCTCTTCCATCTTAGTCATTCCATCCCTTAGACAAAGCTCCAAGGGCAAGACTGAGAACCCTTCCACGCTGAAGGCAGAAGAGGAAAGGAGGGCAGAAGAAAAGAAAAAAAACCCCAAAGAGTGAAGAAGAATATTCTTTTGCTCAGCCCATGACTAACCTCCAGCAACGGAGCCCAGGGCAAACCTGTATGCTGATTCTGCAATCTGGATGAGAACAGGTCGGGACACATCGCCTGGAGCTTTCTGTCAAGGCAGGATTTAAAATCAAAGGGAAGACAAGACAAATAATCAGAACATGGTATTTCATGAGAGAATATCTCATGATATCACTACAGAGATACCCAGAGAAAAACCCCCAATACACTGAGGATTTTGTTTTCAATTATTATTTCTTTTCCACTGATTTCTAAGTGCCATATAATGTAGCCTCTTCAGACTGGAATAGCAAAGAAAAGAAATACCAATACCACAACAAAATTATACGACTCCAAAATCAATGGTCCAAAAACGCAGAGGAGAGCACACATCTTGCATCTTAAGTCATTAATTTTCCACAGTTAAAAGCAACTCCAGTTTGGAATTTCTATTGTGGCCAAGCCCAGGTGTATCTACTGCTTCTCAGGCTCTCAAGACAAGAGTACAAGCACTGTTCAAACAGATTAGCTAAAGAAAAATAAGGTTTCATAAAGCACCCCCCACAATTTCATTTTGCTTACAGTCTGTGAGTGCCAGGTTTCAAAATAAATTTCAGATTTATTGAGATGCTCCAGATTTAAAATTGCTATTTAATGAAAGAAAATAATTAGGCAAACAGCAGTTTGGCAGGGGCATGAAGTCTTCCATACTCACTAACAATTTTTGTAATACTTTTTTTTTTTCAAGATACTACAAATAAAAGGACAAAATAAAAATATGGAGATATTTTTTCCTGAAAATGTGTTTAGGTTTTAGCTAATATTCCAATGTAGCTGGAATTGGCCAGAAAATAAATTGAAAGTATCAACGTAGCTGCAAATCTTCTGTCTCAACATCAAGCAGCTGACATTAAAAAGGAACTGGGGAGAAAAATGAAAAGGTAGGGCATGTATGCAGAAGAAATGGTAAATAGACTCGCACGTCCTCATTATGCCTATAAATCATACAAGCAAAGTCAGTGGCCCCAAAGCAAAAACCGAAGAAGCTGCTACTTTCACCACTGCATTTTTGGCTACGTTTTACTGCCACCTATTGCAACTCCCCTTCCGTGATATTCACCCCAACCCAGAGGCTTTTAACTCCTTTAGGAGTCTTCTAGGAATAGATGGTGGAGCTTTTGGGAGCCAACTCCTTTGAATTCATTCTGGCACAGTCAACATTTAGTCACTGCTCAAACGAGCAGAAAACCACCACCCCGGATAGTGTCCTGGAGGGGTTGTGGGGGTGTTCACACCTCGGGGAGGGAGGGCAAGAAGAAAGAGAAGCCAAAGAGACATGTCTGTACACACACACACACACAGAGGCCTGGCTGATGGCCTGGGAGTCCTAAAAATGTAGCTGCATCAACCCATTGTGGTCAAACTGGCGTCTCTGCACAGACTCAGAGCAGGGGAAAAAAAAAAAACCAAACAACCAAAGAAACCCCAAGTCTCACAAGACACAAAGTTAAGGCTGCCTTAAAATAGAGACAGAGAAACAAGAGGGTTAGTTTTAAATCTATCTGTAAAAAAACTTGTGTCAATGAAAATATGATATGCTAAAATAATATCAAAACTAAAACATCAACAGGTTTGACATTTAAGGAACACTCCTGTTTCTTTTTGCCTCAAATACAACATGAGTTCATTTGCTGTTACACCATGGAAAGTCAATATCCTTCAGGTTTTGGAAATGCAGAGAATATTAATGCTTTTACTGAAACCCTGATGGCAGACTAAACACAGTATCTCCTATCTTGATATTCAGCTGAGCAAAAGGCAAAGCAGAGAATACTCTCAAGCCAGAAATGTGTGTTCAGAACAAGGGCTGATGCTGAAATTACCATCCGTATTGTTAAGGGGGAAGTCTTCTTTCCTCATTAAAAAGAGCAGAGAGCAACAGAATCACAAAACATAAACACCTTAATTAGGTATACACCTAATATTTACTGAATGGCTGGATGACACTCATACACATTTTATTTTTCCAAAGTAAATGATATTTAACCTGTCAAAATGCAGCCCGAAAGGGGCACAGAGAAGACATGACACGGGTTAAAAATAAATTTTAACAAGGTCTTCCTCACAGATATTACAGAACTCAAGAGAAAAACAGCTTACAGCCCAGAAGGAGGCTGGCTCTCTATTTACCTGGCACTGGATGCAGATAGTAGCATAATCTGGCTTCTGTTCTTACCTGCCTCTGAGCCTCAGCCAGGTTGTAGGGCAGCGTCCCCTCCTCCAGAGGAGCGATTCTCTCAATATCAGCCAACGTCATGCGCCTGGGGAAATTAATTCAGCTCACTATTTCCTCAGAGATGGGCTTTCACATCACAAGAAGTTACCTGCACGTGACCACAATGCTACACCCTCCCGTTCCCCACCACCACCTCCCACCACTGCAGAGAAGGAAAGAGGAGGATGGAGGAGAATTCCCCACTTACCCCCGTGGCTCATAGAGATCTGCCAACTGGAACAAGATGTCAACCTCCATGGGTGTAACCTGACCAAATTTCTGAGCTGCCAGAACAAACTCCTCTGCAATGGAATAAAAACACAGAAGAGAAAAACAAATCAAACCAGAAGAAGTCATCCAGAGCACCCCAGAGCCGCTTTACATTTTAATATTAAGTAGAAGATGCTGTGTGGGGGCAGGGGAAGGAGAATAAAAGTGACCCATCACAAAAGTGTTCCTGCCACTACATAAATGTATGTTTTTAAATGGTATATCCTTCATGCAAGTAAGTTCAACTCTCTGGTCTTAAAGCTTAGCGCTATCAGCAGGATTTAGGATATTTGACATACGGTATCAATCAGTTGTGGGGCAGAGGGAAAAAACCAAAATAAAAGGCAAACAGAAAAAAAACCCCAGGAGTCGAGAGATGTGGAACTTTTCATGTATAGTCCCAGTAGGCCACATTAATGAAACTCTGGCGTTGCACAGGGAATTCTCTATAAAAGTGGTTAGATATAGCAGATAACATCTTGTTCCAAGCTTGTAGATCAGCTTACTGTGCCGCCAATACAAGTTTATGGAATTCTTCAACTACCCTTGAAGGTCACTTTAATGGGCTGCCAATTTGGCAGGAGTCCTAGGAAGTTTTTTAAACTTTTAAATATCTTTACATACTTTCCTTCCCCTGCCCCCAGTTTACTAGGACCTTTTTTTTCCTGATTGAAACAAAATGAAAAACCTGGAGGGTGGACTTCAACGGGAGGGTACCAAAGCGAGCGGCGTCCCAAGGAACACTAACGAGGCACTGATTTTCAATCCCATTGATTTAAAAGCAGAGAGATGAGGTCTTCCCCTCCATCCCCCTCCCCCAAACCAAATGCCCAAGGAAACTTCCAGACTGCAAACGTTTCTACCAACCCTTAGTGACTTCCACATCTTTTCTGTTTCCAGCCAGAGTACTGTAGATCTTTCTAATGAGCTCCATGTTGTTAAGGAGAGAATTAAATCCATTAAAATAGGAAAAGCTGACCTGATGGGAAGTGGTACCTCCAGCAGCCTAGAGTAGAGACAGTAAAAGAAGAAAAGAGAAAGGAGGCTGTTACAAGACCAAGAAAAAAAATCTTGAAATAAAGGTTTTCAAACAGTGTTATTTTACAAGAGCGACAGTAGCACAGGGTTGCTTTTTCAAAAAAAAACCAAAAAACAAAAAACTGCAAAATAAAGAAAACTATGAAAGATTCTTATGTTACTGAAACTAATCATGACCAGAATGTAAAACTCTCCCCACCCTACAAACCTAAACAAATACATATGCAGGATTAGAACAACATAACCAGTAGTAATTTACAAAGTTCAGGTTTCAGTACTGCTTCAGTTGGAAATGTTTCATAAGTTGGCTTATTTCTAGTAATGAGGAAATCTACTTCTACACGTCAAGTATATTACTATACAGAAAGTTTCAACAAAATCAAAACGTATTCTGAAAAAGGTCAACTGAAACATTTAAATTCACAGACATTTCATGTCATGGAAAACCAGCAATAAGCTCTCAAGTTTATATCAGGCAAAGAAAATGGGAATAAGAAGGTTTGAACAGTTATTTGTTCTCAACTAAGAACAGAGCCTAAAGCTTTATTTTAAAGCGGTATTGAGTCTGCATAGAAAAATGATTGGATCAATTCCCTATTTAAAATATAAGATAGGTGATCAAGCAAATTTCTGATAACAATGCATAAACTTGGCAAAATTTGATTGACCTTGAGGAAGAATCAAAAATCTTATGTATTATGAGAGAGTACATCTCCCAGAAAAGCTGATAACAAGACTGGGGAGAGAACTGAGGAAGAAAATATTAGATCTCACTGTCAGTCCCCAAGGCTTCTGGCTACACTTTTTGCTGTGGGCTCCTTCTGGAGCTGGAGGTAGAACAGTCCAGGGGGGTCTCCCCAGAGTGGAGCAGAGGGGCAGAATCCCCCCCTGGCCCTGCTGGCCACGCTGCTGGGGATGCAGCCCAGGGGGTGGGGGGGTTTCTGGGCCACCAGTGCACGTTGACAGCTCATGTTGAGCTTCTCATCCACAAACACCCCCAAGTCCTTCTCCTCAGGGCTGCTCTCAGTCCATCCTCCACCCAACCTGTATTTGTGCTTGGGATTGCCCAGACCCACGTGCAGGACCTTGCACTTGGCTTTGTGCAAGGCCAAATCCTTATTTACAAAGCCAGTCCTTTGGGGATGATTTCCTAAGGGGGATGCAAGGGTATTTTGACATATTTGACACAGTCTACACTATGATGGAATGACTGGAAATCCTCAGGCAAACTCTACCTGCATCGGCCATTGCTAAGGTCCACCTGCCTGCTTTGGCTTTTGTCTAACGAGAACATTGTGGACAAGAACATTGTGGACACAAATTCTGCAATAAGGCTTAACTTTCATATGTGCAGATAATAAATGCTGAACTTAAAACTACCCATCCCTAAGCTGGACTGCGTCCTGACTCTTTCCCAGTTGGGATACCAGGACTACTCACAGCTACGAGACATTCTTCTACAAACGGTGTCAGCATGTGTGGCCGGATGGTGACCATAATGTCCCTGAAGTCCATGGCTGTGACTCTTCCAGCCTGAGCATTGTCTCTCTGCACAAAAGCTTGTTTTGCATGTTCTAACTGTATCTCCTGAAAACACAGACGGGGAAAAAAAAGGTTAGTTCAAATTCATCACCTGAATAGTTAGATTTCAAATAATGCAATCATACAAGGTATCTCATACTTATCAAAACACGATTACATGTAATCACATTTTAATTGGATATTGTATGTGCAACTTTCAGCCTGTTCTATTGGTAGCACATACAGTCTCTGTCACTGAGCTCAATATCTGGGACAACCACCGTGATTTCTCTGCTGTCTGGACACTGGGTTGCACAATTCATTGAACTGAGAAAGGGAGGACACATTTCAACACACCAGTGCAGGTGATCTCCTGCTCGTGAACATGTAAGTGTTCCATGATGTGCATTCTCCAGTGTATCTCCTGTGTCACAGCAGGGCAAAGTACTGCCTGTGAAAGCGTTTGCTACTCCTTGAGCGAGGACAATGCCATCATCAGAGATCTCCACACAGACACCCACTAATCTTAAAAGCATTCCCTCAAAAAGCATCCTCATTTAAAACATCAAGTTATTTGTCTACAAAAGCCCCCAGCAGTTTAACTTAGAACTCCTTGTATCAGGACTGATTAAAGACCAGCTCTCAATATTTCCGCAGCAGTAACAGAGATCACTCACAAGCATTATCTGATGCAACCACCTGATAATCTCATTTTGTGATTCAAATGTACCCCTGAGAGAAGAGGGGAGGAAAAAAAGGCATTTAATCTTTCAAAATTGTATCTTTTTCTATTGTGACCTTCACCCTTTTCTTCATAAATTACTCTTAGACTACTTTCTTATTATTTTATTTTTCATTTCAAAGGAACAACCCTGCGCAGACAGGAACCTGGTAATACAGAGGATCTTTTTGTTCAGCTCAACGGTTTTGCCAAAACCAGAACCACATTTTGGTGATGCAGTGAGACTTCCCCATTGAGATTTCTTTGCTGAATGGAGGAAAACAAATTATCGCCACGTCCTCCCTTTAAATTCCAAGGCTTATAAAAACTTCTTCACTGGAAATAGAGTGCTTAGTCTGAATATGCACTCTAATGAGTTACTCTGAAAATTGAATCAGAGCAAAAGGATGTGACAGCAATACTATGCAAGTCTTGCAGTGGACTGTGACACCATCCTATTTTTTCCATCTATTTGCAAATATATGCCTTAAAAGTCATTTTAAGCCAAGACTCAGGCTAGTCAAGGATCACCAGCAGGACATCTTCTTGGTGAATGCGATCTCCTGTAAGCTGCAGGAGCAACAGCAGTGTTCAAGGGAATGGAGAGTGAAGGGTGAAGGGCACATTCAGCTGGTGTAGGATCAGACCTGCTGCAGATCCTGACCTCCCCAATTTTAGTCCTAATTTCTAATTAAAACAGCTAACCTGTGAGGTACAATGAAAACCTCCTGACATATTAGGCAGAAGAAGGAAACAGGCGGGGAGGGGGAAGGACAGATCGGTGTTTCAAGGCTGCGTTTCACTTACAGAATTATTCAGAAATTTCTGCTTTTGGTAGGAAACGCTTGTGGGGGTTAGAATTCGAAGAGTTACAATTTCAGTTCAGTTCCTGTCCATCCCAGCCCTCTGCAGGGAGGTGTTACAATTCAGCAGTAAGGTCCACTCTGGCTGGATGCAGCCACGTAAGCTCTTGCTTCGCTCCAGTTGTGACTAGAATCTCAACAGAAATTTGGAAGCAAGCAATTTGGGGAGGTTTATGGTGGGAGGAGCACGAGAACACAGAAAAAATTTCATCAGCTGAGGCAGGCAGCTACCAGGGAGGCAGAGAGCTCTGAGGGGGAGGTAGGTATAATCACTGCTGTATTCCCAAATACTCACCACCTGGCAGGGCGAAACGTATGAATAAATGAACAAAAATGTTTGTCATTAAGTGGCAGCGTCACCAAAGGAAAAAATAAATGGAATTTAGCAGAAGGCTTACATGGGAAACTGTGAATGTTGCTTTCAAATCCTTCCCTCGTTCCATTTGTTTTAAACCCCTGGAACCTCTGGAGCTGTTGTGCTGGGAGAACCCAGCACTAAAATGTTCAATTTGTTTTAACCACTGGAACCGCTGGTGCTGTTGTGCTGGGAGAACCCAGCACTAAAATCTTGTGAAAAACCTGGGCACCACTTGCAGCAGCCCAGTCTGCCACCATCTGTGTGTCCCCATTAGTGGGTCTGGAGGTGCAGGTACCACTGGGGAGACCTTGGCTGACCCAGAAGCAAAGCGGGGCCCACGATCCAGAGAGGCAGGTTGAGAACTTGTTTCTTCTCGTCACACAGCTAATTGCAAAAAGGCCATTAGTGCCACAATTAACATGAGCCCAAACACCCCATCCCCTCCCTGCTAATGTGATTCCTTCCAATCTTCTTGCTACGTGTGGAACCCACCAGAGAGAAGAATTCTTCCACTAGGTCAAACGTAAGTTGAAGGACTCGGTGGTTCCATATGTCTGTGCTCTCAATAGTCAGGGAAGAGTGAATAAACTGGAAAACTCTGCATAGGATGATGTCTGTCTTCTGGAGCTCCCTACTGGCACCTTCTCCTTAGTTCACAGAATCACACAATGATACGGGGTTGGAAGGGACCTCTGGAGATCATCCAGTCCAATCCCCTGCCAGAGCAGGTCCTCCCAGACCAGGGCACACAGGAACATGTCAGGTGGGGTTTGAATGTCTCCAGAGAAGGAGACTCCACCACCTCTCTGGGCAGCCTCTGCCAGGGCTCTGCCACCCTCACAGCAAAGAAGTTCCTCCTCATGTTGAGATGGAACTTCCCCTGTTCCAGTTTGTGCCCATTCCCTCTCGTCCTGTCCCTGGGCACCACTGAGAAAAGCCTGGCCCCATCCTCCTGACACCCACCCTTTCAGTATTTATAGGTGTTGATCAGATCCCCCCTCAGTCTTCTCTTCTCCAGGGTAAAAAGACCCAAGTCCCTCAGCCTTTCCTCATCAGAGAGATGCTCCAGGCCCCTCATCATCTTTGTAGCCCTCTGCTGTACCCTCTCCAGCAGTTCCCTGTCCTTCTTGAACTGGGGAGCCCAGAACTGGCCCCAGTGCTCCAGATGGGGCCTCCCCAGGGCAGAGCAGAAGGAGAGGATGAAAAAAGCACAGGGATGTTCAGGCAAAGATATTCCCAAACCACGACCAAGGCAGTGACATGGCACACGAGAACATGCAGCCCATTACACGGTAACATGCTTAGTCTCAAAACTACATTTCACTTATAAAAAAAACCAGAGCGATGTCACTTCTCTAATCACTCTACATGCATAACAACGTAATAAACTCTGTTTAAAGCATTTAACTCCAAAAGGCTATCTATTCCCTCGGTCCCCGGGCTGAAAGCTGAGCCATCTCACAGCGTGACTAACTACCTTTCAGAAGCGGCTCAGCAGCTACCAGCAATTTATGAGGGAAATCTTTACGAGATGTTCATAACATCACCTATGCTGGCTGTGTGCAGCTTGTATAAAAAATACCACATTAAAGCAAAGTGGTAGTGTTCAGAGACGCTATCTGATTTGCAATAATTTTTAGTGTTCCATCTACTTCAGTCCATCATTGTTTACCGAGACAGATTAAAGTTCACAGAAATACAATCCTCTCTGCTTTGCAATACAAATTACACATCCTACAGAACCTTCTCCGACTAGACTTTCTGTAAACTTAAGATTTACTCAGAAAGCAAGCTCTCCCTTGGCGCTGGAAGTCCAGAATTCCCCCAGGTAGCATAAGACTATCTGAGAAATTAATTTGCACATTGTGGCAGACATGCTGGCAGCGGAATTTTCATGAACTTATTTCCTATCTAGAAATTTTACCCCAGCGTTCACTTACAGCTCATTAGAAGCTTCTTTAGTCCCCACTGAGATAGAAATTTATGTTTGGGTTCCATCCCAATGGATCTCCAAGTCATCAGATACAGCACAACCCTTTCCACTGGAATAGATCCTGGGGCTCAATTAAAGAGCACAACTTCATCAACTAATATGCTGGGCACAAATAAATTCCCGGACAACGTGGAAATGGATTTACCAGGCCCACATTTAAGCATATGTTAAAATTAATCCCACAGAATAGATTTTACACACCAAGAAAGGGGCCAGTGTTGTTCTTCTTGAAGCAGACTCGCCACTTAAGTGATGATGGAATTTGACCATATGCAAACAGATCTCAATGTGACGGATATTTAGTGGAGATATATCCACCAATATATCATTTTAAGCTCGCAGAACAAGCAGCAGGATACAACAACAAACCCTGAGCTCTGGGTTAACAAACAGATTGTTAACTGTATTAGAGCCAAACGGTTTGGAGGCTCTACTTTTGGGCATCTCCGTTACTGCAGACAAAAAAGTGCTGGCAGGATATAAACTATCAGAATCCCATAGAAACTCTTCTTATTGAAAGCCCTAAGAGATCCACCTCGTGCATGGCTAAATATACTAATATTATTTTCCACGTGCCTTCAGCTTTGCCAGAAGTGGTGATGAGCCCAACTGCTGTGACAGATGATGAATATGTAACAACTTTATGTGGCATAACAGGACCCAATGTGAATGAATTTGAATCCAGCTGGACTATTTCATTAAAAGTTGCAAATTGCATTGTACTTACAAAGCAGAACCTGACACGCCTTACAGCCCCATCTGGGGCATGTTAAATACATTGTAAAGAGCATTCACGCATCAGGAATGTACAGGAAGGTCGTTTGGTCTCCACTGTGGTCTCCTGCTGTCTGAGGTCCAAGGTCTAGACATCAGACCAAGAAGACTGACTCCAAAGCAAAGCTCAAGTCCCAGAGGTTACAGACCTTCAAGGAAGATTTCTACCTCTGTGAACAGCCTCCAATTTGTGCTGGGAGTCATTCCCGTGCCCAGACTTCAGTATCTATCATACAACGCTGCAAGGCAAGAATCAGCAAGGGAGCTTATGTGTTTCAAAGATTTGCAGTTCTAGAAAGATGTACCCAATTGCTGTGACTGATGGAGCATCCTGACAGACTGTACCAACAACAGGCAACTTCAGCAGAGCCTGAGGACAATTCATTTATTGGAAAGTCCTTGCTGCCTGCACCAATGCTTAGAGCATCTTTATTAGCAGCCTCAGAACTTCTCCAGAATGCCTGTCACCTCTCTAGAGGACACCCAGAATCCTCATCCTTTTCCTCCATCACTCTTCCTCCCTCTTTCTGTTCTATATGGAGGTGTCCCTGCCCAGGGCAGAGGGCTGGAACTGGATGATCTTTAAGGTCCTTTCCAACCCAAACCATTCTATGATTCTATGATCATCACCCAAAAGGCTGTCTGGCTCCTGAGGACCACTGACGTGTTCCAACACAGTTCCTCTGCACTGCAACTAACCAGGATTCACTTTTGCAGTAGGGCCAGTTTTAAAAAAACCAAAGGAGACACACCAAAACCAAATACAATTCTCCCCAGAATATGATCATGTCCAAGAAAAGTCCTTTTAGGCAAGGAAAGAGAAACACTCCTCCAAGGGATGAGAAAGCCTGGTCATTAGGATTCATCCCCAATGTTGGAAAATCCTGCCTCAGCTCTTGCTTTTCCTAATTCAAAGAAAAAACACGAAAGAACCCAAAGACACAGAAAGAACTCAAATCTTCCACATACCCAGCCACGAGTTTACGGGCTCTTTGGGCCTGTGGCTCTAACCTCCCTCACCGCTCCCCTTTCTCCCCTCCCCCCACTTTTTTTTTTTTGGCAAAAATGTGGCTTATTTTCATTCTGGGTTTTTCTTTAGCTTTTCCTCAGATCACTAGACATAGCAGGCAAACAGGAATGGTGCTCTCTGTTAAGACTGTGATTTTAATCCATCAAAATCAGGATATGTGAACACCAGAACATGTGGCCAGAGACATTTTATCCCTAATTGCCATGGTTACTGACACTAATCAAGTGACACGTTTGCTTTTTTATCCAAAAGAGGTTCCAGTTCCGCTATTCTGTCACAAAACTGGTCTATGTCGTAGCTACTCAGGAGTTACAACAGTCAATACAAAACCCAAGGGAATACAATTTAATCATGTGATACCTGACGTCCTCTTCATACAAAGTTAATTAGGCTCTGTTCTACAAAGTCAATTTGAAACATTTGTCTCAATAGCATTATCTTAATTATTCCTCATCAAAATGATACCACCTCCTACTGTGAACTAACAGACTTGTGTAAACAAGAAAAAAAGAAACCGCGCAGTCTTGAAGCAGGTTCCCATTTTAAAACTCTCTAGTGTAAATACAGGCATTAAGGATTCAGAAGGAATACAAATAAGAAACTCACGTGTTTCACCACTTCAAGGATCACTTTTCCTACTGAAGACTATTTGTAACAGTGCTGCTGAAATACAGACAATCTGTTTATTTTGTTTATTAGCGCAATATTTTGTCTGCTGTAACAAAGTACCCTAAAGTGTGAATAGCCAAGGAGTCCTTACAAAAGATAGATTGTATTTTATTCTCTATACATCACATATCCCTGAAATATTCTTGTCAAACTGTATTGTATTAGACCCACCAGTAAAAACTGGGTGAACTCCGCGTACGTGAGGTGTCTTTTTCTATCCTTTCCAAAGTGCAGCTGCACGAACTCTGAATTCCAGTTAAAGGGAATGTGCTGATGAATTGTGGTTTGGCCAAAAACTTGCTTGGCATCCTCTGGGAAGAAAAGAAAAACGTTCATTTAAATAATAAAATTAAATAACAATAGATACAAGCATATATTTATACGAATAAAACAAATATATTTTCTAACAGGAAAGCAATACTGTTTATACAAATTGGTAATATATTGTAAAGCAAACCTGATTTTTTTGTTTACCAATATCAAAAAAAATGAAGTTTTGAACACCCTCACCAACACAGTCTCTGAATAATCTCTTTATTTGTGAAGTTTTAGACTCGCAGCATTTGATTAGAAGAGACTCCACCAGATATTTCAAAGTCAAGCAAGAAAAGATTAAAATTAAAAGGCAATTTTTAAAAAGATGACTAAAGCTAACCAATTTTCAGCATAAGCTTTTCACACCGATAACAATGAAAGTTTTGTGCCACTTATAATTCAGCCTTTTGTATTATTCCCAGACTTCTTCACATTCAAACAAACCAACTACAAAAAATAGCCATATTTTAAGACCCACTTTTCTGTAGCTCCCTTAGAGGGACAGTGATGCGCAGGGACAGGCACAGGGGGGACACGGTGGGTAGGGGCACAAACTGGGCACCACCTCCAGCCCCAGGCCTCTGCCACAAGGAGGGGGTTGGTTTGATCACACCTAAAGTTCAAGTTCAAGTTCATAGTTTCAAGTTTATAGCAAGTTTATATAGTTTAGCTCCACAGTTTAGTCGTCGCAACTGGGCAGTGGTCAAAGCTTGGCAGTGTTTTTGGTAAAACACGGCATTTTTGGTGAAGAAACAACCACCTGAAGCAGAGGAAGTTGTACAATCACTAATAAGGACCATGCGTTGCTGGAACATATTGCATTGTACATATTTTAACTAATGGAAACAGCAAGAAGATCTGAGGAAGTACCTGTCTCGCACGACAGCGCCCACTTCAATGGGACAGTCTGTCTCGGCCAAAAATACAGGGCAAAGATCTTCTGAAGACAAGCTCCAGGCCAGAGGTTCCCAACTGCTACAGACCTTGCTAATTGCCATATGGCTCCTCCAGCAACGCCAGCCCAGAGCCAGTTCTCATCTCCGGCGAGTTCCCGTGGGCACGGAGAGCTGGTTCCCAGGAGACACTCCCTGCCCACAGGTCTCCTGCTGCCTTCACACTTTGGGGAAGAAAGACCAGGAGCCCAAACCCCGAGCTCCTGTCTGTCTGCGAGCAGCAGAGCTGGAAACCAGTTCCCAAGCGTGGCTGGCGCCTGGGGTTGAGGAAATCAGCTCAGCTTTGTGTGGAACGGGCTGGGAGCCACCTCGTGGAGCCAGGTCTGCCCACCAGCCAGGCCTGGGGGCCACCTTCCAGCTCACCCCAGCGCCACAAGCAGAGGTGGGAGCCGACTCCTCGGGACCATGAGGTCCTGTCTCCTGGGCAAGTTGAGTTCTGGCTTCTGGTTCAAGCCTATGGCAGCCAGGGTGACCTGAGGAAACCCAGCCAGGGTGGAATTCCCGCTTTTAGCCAAGGAAGCAGGAAAAAGTGAGAGCACGGCGGGACAGCTGAAAGCCAGGAAGGCGTCAGGAAGAGCCTAAGGGAATGACAGGTAAAGACATAGGAGAAAATGGTCCTGAGGAGGTGAAAGGGTCAGGTGTCCTACTGCACAGACCCAAGAAGTGTTACCCACCAAGACAGCTTGTTCTCAAGCAAGGGAGCTTCACAGAGAGCAGAGGTGGTGCTGCAGACCTCTTCCCATCCCTCAACACAGTCAGTAGTTTCATCTTTAAAAACATCCCCCCTCCCCAGATCCTGGGGAACCAGTGGTGAAAGAACAAGTTGGATTTAACTTACAAACAGAAGACTGACCCCACTTAACCTCAAGTTCTCAAAATTCAGAACTTCAAGCCCTAATGTCCTATGAGAATTTTCTCCAAGCCACGTCAGTGGCCCCAGGACAGCATTGTTCCTTCATGTCTTCAAGCTTTATCACAGCCAGCTGGGACCTTGTCCGCCAGCATTCTCCAGGAGCAAAATTCCGCTCTCAAGGCACCAGGAAGAAAAGCCAATGGGTTCAGGGTGAGGTCCTGTCCCTCTGTTGAAAGTCTTTTATTTAGGATGCTTTCCACTGACACAGCTCGAGGCACCTTGCCACAGGTCATTGGAGATCACCTTTATAAAGTTCCTGCTTTCTGCCAGACTTCCTTCAAAGAAGGGAACCAGCTTGAAGAGGAGAGTCTTGTCCGTAAATAAAGAGGAAACAGAAGCTGTCTCTTCCTGGTAGCAAGGAAGAGCCAGCCTCCAGTGAAGAGGAGGGTCTTGTCCATAAATAAAGAGGGAACAGAGGCTTCCTTCCTGGTAGCAAGGAAGAGCCAGCCTCCATCTCTGCTTTTCCAGAGGAATGAAGATATTCCCAGAACAGCTCTAGTACCTGTGCCTTGCACAGAAATGGGATGCTCATTTGCTTCCTCTTTTCCTTTCTCCCCACCTCCTCCAGAGGAAGATACCGACAATGTTCGGATAAGATTAAGAACAAGTCACCATTTACCAAGAACTATGTTTGGTTGAACTTCAGGTTTCTCTCTCTCCCCACCTCCTGCAGATCCCCAGAGCAAGATACCGACAATGTTGGGATAAGATTAGGAACAAGTCACCATTTACCAAAAACTATGTTTGGTTGAACTTCAGGTTTCTCTTCATCAGAGAAAAAAGGTGTTTTCTTATTCAATGCAAGGTAAGAGATAAGAAAATCTTAGCTAGCATAAAAGCAGCCTCAAATTCCTTTTGATGGGCCCAGGCTCCTCACAACCTTTCCTGCAATGTGTTAACATATGAAAGTTACACAGTGTCCTCTCATTATGCCACTAGAATTTTATTTTAATTGGTTATCATACATTAGCTATCTTGAAGGAACAACCCATCTTGCTCCCCCAACTCTGTGCCTTTTAAACCCTCCTTAGCTGAGGCCCCAAAATAAAAATTCCAACTCAAGAAAATCAAACATCAAGAAGTGAAAGCAACAGTAATTTCAGACCAAATACAATGTTTAATCATTGGTGTTATAAATGGCAAAGGAACCCACAGCAATGGAACTTAAAAGCTCATCAAGCCAGGAATATAGTAAGGTCTATATCCAGGGTTTTTGCATTTCCTGGTCTATTTTAGAGATGAAAGCCCGTGCAGATGCCTCAGGAGTTGATGTAAGCACAAATACCCCTCTGAGCAGTCCAAGAAGGCGACAACACTTAATTCTTCCTATGACTTGGAAAGTAAAGTCTACCACATCAGTGTAGGTATTTAGTACAACAGCAAGAAACCCCCCTACACTGCTTGATCTTCTCAAAGTCATACTCCATACTGATGCCAAGATGACTTGGTGACTGACACCAGGCACTTTTCTGACAGAGTGCGTGTTCATCTACAAAAATCCCACTGCCCTTGCAAAATTGCTGCATAATTTTTGCAGAGAAGCTGTCATCATCGGCTCTATTTTATGTAGAATTAATATAGAATTAAAATTCTACACATTTTATATATATTATACCTTTACACAATCAAGCAATTTGTGCACGATACAGAAAACCTGTACCAAATCCCTTGAGAAAAAAATGAGATTATCCTGATGATATTGGTAATAGCAACTTCTGTAAAGAACCAAAGAACCTTTGGAAGGCTCCAAAGAGGAAAACAAAAGACAAATGTGAAAATACACGAATCACCAGAAGTGAACGAGAGTTCCCCACGCACCAATAACCTTCCCCAACCCTCCTGGCAGCAACCGACTCTATATTCATCACACTTAAGGCCCTGAAGAGGAACATAGGAGCATTATAGCTACAACTTGGATTAAACGAGACAAAATTAATGCAAAGAGTGTGGAACAGATACTTTAGTATAAAGAGATAAGGTTTTTTAAACCTGAATATGCAAATCTCTGTCATTTCGCTCAGACAAAAGGTGATACCTTTAAAAAATCATGTTTTGTTAATGGTTGAGCACTTCTGTTCGTGCATTTGGAAACAGTTTCATTCCCTTTAAATGGCTGTAATAAAAAGTGCATTTTTTTTTTCAAAGTAATTTAAAATAAATCCTACACAGAAGAAAAGGCAAAGAAGGAAGTCCAGTTGGTCAAATTAAACTATGAGAGCAGCCATTTCACCATCACGACCAGGAACCCCAGCACCTTGCCAGCTGCTCCCCAAGCCCTGACCTAAAGCTCGGTGGAGATGGGAAGAGGATGATTTCCACAGGCTTTGGTCCTCATGGACCACTTGAAACAGCTCCACGTTCTCCGTAAGCTTCCTGACCCTGAGTGCACCACCAGGCTGTGCACCCTCCTTGACACACATACATGTCAAAACCCCTCACCTCATAATATTTTGCATTATCTTGTTCTACTGGAATTGCTGGGGTTTATCCAAGGTTGGCTCCTTTGGTTTGGGTTTTTTGGTTTGGTTGGTTTTTAATTTCCTGTGTGAACTTCAATAAGAGTTTATGTCCATCCTTCTACCATCTGGCACTAAGTGTTCTATAGTGATGACTTTTTATTTTGGAAAACATGTCCCCATCACACCTGCTCCTCGGAGACACAGGACACTGGTTATTCCAAGACCTTGGACTGGGATCTTCATTTATCCCCATCCACCCAGAAGAGGTACCGCCCTCTGGAAGGACATCACTGTCTTCATCTCCCTGCTGCTTTGTCAAGGAAATGGGGTGAAAAAACAAAGCAAGACGAGCAGGAAGGGCTGTACCAGCCACCTTCTCCCACAGGTTAGAAGCCCTGAAATTATACACAAATGCTGGATTTTCACTCTCTTAATTCCTTGCAAAACACGGACCACAACCTATTCTACAACTCTGAAAAAAAGAAAATTAATTTAAAATAAAATAAAATAATTAGGTTCTTTCCTTCTTAAAATATTACAAGTAAAGTATCTGGTAGAACACTCAAACTGAAGCTGGCAGAGTAGAAAGGGAGCACATAATTTGAAGAAAATGGGATCGTATTAAACATCTCAAGAAGGGAGGGGGTGATTTGAAAAAAAGATCGCTCAGGTCAGTGCAATTTATCTACTATTTTAAAACATTCATTCAAAAGGGTGCAAAATCCTCCATCAGTGAACCTGGTCCTTTTAGACTAAGACCAGTTTCACCTGCTTGGGTACAAACACCTAAAAAACCCCGAATTCACTTCTTTTGGTAATTTTGTGTGCACACATGTGCAAGTGGTAGTTTATTTTCTATAAATTTGGAGTAGCGACTCCAAATTCAGAGAAAATCCCCAAAGGCACAAGTAATAATAAAAAGTGGTAATTTTAACCCATTTAACTATGTTGAGCCAGCCCGGCTGTGGGCTAGTGCTGAGCCCTAATGGGCAAGCTGGGCTTTCCACCACTTACCATGAGCCCACCTTGCTGTCGGGTAACCAGAGCTGTGGGATCAAATTCAATGCCCCTGTTTCCACGTGGGCAAGTGAAATCATCCTCCGGACTCATTCCCCTTATCCCTGTCACGGAGATATTAAAAGCCCAGGACTTTCAGGCTGACTCAACAGCTCTATTTGACACCAGCAGGGGCTGATTGCGCCGGAGTTGTCCAGGAACACAAATTTACTCCGCAATTCACACAGTTGTTTCCTGCAGCAGTTTAATACACCAGCCAAAGTGATAAAAGCAAATTTCTGGCTTGATGAAATTATCCTTAAACTTTACACTTTACTTTCCAGTACAGACTCGAGAGCTCTATTTCTTTAACAGCTATTTTGCTTAGATAGATGGTATTAAAAAAAAAAAAAAATCACTTTCTTGCAAAGCATTAACATACATTTTCCCTCACTTAAATACTTCAATTTCAAATGCACCACAAAATGTACTCCCACAACAGTACTGTATTAGTATAAAACTATTTTAGTTCAATTAAAATGTCTAACTATCTACCACCAAACCTACCTAAACTGTAATTTTCACTTTGAGCATTTCCAACATATTCTCAGTTTTGTTTTCTTTTATCAGCTTATCAAATCAGGTCCTGCATTCCAAATGTTGGAAAAAAATAGTCATTAACTGCTAGGTAACAGCAGATTTTCCAATTTAGAAAACTAAATTACACACACTGCAAAATATGTGTATTTTGCTACCTGAAATTTCGCATTAAAATTTGTAATAACAAAACACGTTCCCTAGTTCTTAGGGCCCGCTGGAGTTTTTTTATCTCCTAATCTGTAATTCCAGAACAATTTGAAAAGGGGATGGGGAAGAATTAGAATAAAAATCAAGCGTAACTGCTGCTGCCATGGTTTAAATATATTATGGCGTGGAAGCTTATGGTTCCTCCCCAAATGCTGCCTAGTAATCACCTTGGGGTTTTTTTCCCCGACAGGATACATACAGCTGTAGGAACGATGGCCAACCCTGTTAACCAAAGAGTGACCTCAGAGAGATGAAATTTATTCTCAAACTGGCTTTTTCCCACATTTTCCACACCTTTATTTTTTTTTCTTTTTAAGTATGACAAAGTAGCAGCAGAAAACACCATGTTTTTGGCTTTTTCCCACCTTTTCCACACCTTTATTTTTTTTTTTCTTTTTAAGTATGACAAAGTAGCAGCAGAAAACACCATGTTTTAACCATCTGAGCATATTGGATTCTGGAATTATCCCACCAACTGGACGTAGCTCTCTGTTACCTCTGTCTTTTCAAATTGGAGCCGTTACAGTAAATGGTGCAAATCTACAGTTGGACTTTCATAAAAAGTGGATTTTTGACCCACTGAACTGGAACAGCTTCTGAGCAGGTCTTCTGATCTCAGCAAAGACACAATACCACACCATTCCATGCACATCAATCTGATACTGATGTGCATCTGCATTCAGTTGTTCGGAAAACACTGCTCATGAGTCATTTTAAAAGTTCCAAAAATCAGGGTGGTTCTTGCTGCAGCACAAACAGATGATTTAAAAAAGTGCAAAAGCTCCACACACATTAAAAAATGGATGCCTTCACCATGTTTTTTCACCTCCAGGTGACATACTAACACCTGGAGCACATCAATGGAAAGCAAAAGCTCATGAGATTTGTTGGGCTGCCCTCAGAAAATGGCATTGTTTGACTCAGCACATCTTTGGGCAAAAAAGTGACCTTCCTGCCACAGCCCCGTCACTGCCCCATCCAAACTTCTCAACAAGGACAGAGCAGTCTCACAGGTTAATTTTACGTTAGTGACAGCATCACAGGGAACATGCTCATGCCTTTGTGATTCTTCCCAATCAAAAGCTCCATGACAAGCTTCAAGTTTCACCCAAAATGTCCTCACTTTTTTTACCCTCTCACTTTCCCCCTGCTCTGGTTGATTGTGCTCTCGTCACTTCTAAAAACGATTAATTCCCTTCTTCATGACATATCCATACCCTGTCCCGTTCTCTTGGCCCTGATTTTTGACTGACACACCTGAGCACTGTCACCTCTGCGAAACATTGCAAATACTCCAAAAAAAGCAAGCTCTTTCCAAGAGCACCATCGCTCTCGGCGCTTATGACTCTGGATCCAAACTTGTCTGCTTCTTCTGGCCTCCTTGGATGTAAGGGAAAATGACATTAATTTATATATGGAATATTACATAATTGGCTTACAGTAAAGGTTTCCAACATTTTTCCAAGATGCAAACCCTTAAAAATATTTCTACTTGAGCTGCACATATCTATAATTTCAGTTTACTGGCAACAGCCTTACATTTCTTTATTACCTTTCCTGGCCTCCTTAGAGGTGAGCAACAAACTGCCAGAGCCCAAAGACCACAGGTTTGGAAAGCACTAGGCTCCATAAGGGCCTAAAAAGTAAAATTTACTCTTTTTGCCCTGAATAATAAAAAAAAACCAAACCCAGATCACTTCCACCAAGGTAAACAGAACCTGGCTAAAATAAAATACCACTTTTATTTTCTCCATATAAGATAGCTGGGGGTTGGTGCATGTGCCGTATGCAGAGACGCTGATGATGTTGGGGTTTCTTAGGCTGGAGAGGGGTGGGCTAAAGGAGGACCTTTTGGGTGTCAACAGCTACCGATGAGGAGACGAAGACGCACACTGGAAGGACAAGAGGCAATGGATGCAACATGGGCAATCCCAACGAGACATCAGGAAATTATTCTTCACTGTAACAATGGTCACACCCTGGAAGATGCTCATAGAATCATAGAATGGTTAAAAATGGAAGGGACCTTAAAGATCATCCAGTCCCACCCCCTGCCCTGAGCAGGGACACTTCCCACTACACCAGGTTGCTCCAAGCCCCTCCAACCTGGCCTTGAACCCCTCCAGGGATGGGGCAGCCACGGCTTCTCATAGAGGCTGCAGAGCCTTCATGCTCCAAAATAGATAAAATCCTGATTGGATGTTGACCCTGAGCAACCTGATCTTGATGGTCCTGCAAGGCTTTGAACCAGGTGGCTACCACGGTCCCTTCCAAATTAAACCTCAACTGTTTGATTGTTCCTTGGGTTTTGGTACTGAACAAGAGACATGCTCAGCCTTCAGCCTGGTGTTTGTCAGTAGGAAACTTTGATTTTTTTTAAAAAAGAAAAAAAAAACAGAACAACACAAAAACAACAACAAAGAACAAACTCAAACAAGAAATTTCAGTTTTGGATGACTTAGAAAACTCAATTGTATTTTCTAGACCAAACGAAACACAACTGTGTGAAAGGATGGAGCTTTTCCTAATATTTAAAATGAGAGATTCACTTTGTGACTAAACAGGCTTTGTTTTACTTCAGATGCCTTCAGTCTGCCTGGCTACATAACAGTTTAGTTAAAGGAAAAAACAAAACAAGAAAAACTTGCCCAGTAGGCATATGTCTAGAAATGAAAACTGTATCAAGAAGATTTCAAAAATTGTTTTGAAGAAAATAAATATACTAACAAGTCTACCTTACATCCTCTTTTAATTAAAACTGGCCATTTATTTGTGCAAAATCCAGTACAAACCACAAAAAAACATCAGAGACTAAACAAATTTTTCATGTGAAATGTTGCCGTTGGGACCATCATCTCTAGGCAACTGCCATTTATAAACCACCAAGCCTTTCGGTGTGTAGGTGGGAGCTAACACGGCGCTACACGGTTTCTAACCAATTCCAACCAGCCACGGAAATTTCACTGAGAAATACAGAATATTGTGATTTATTAGAGATCAAAGTTACAGCCTCAACAATTCCTTTTGGTAGTTTGGGTTTGGCTTTTCCTTGCTCTGCATGGTACCAGGCTGGGTATCGCTAAGCCAGGGCTTGTGCAAGGGAAAAACCAGAATTACAGATCCCACGAGAAGAGCCAATTATAAGACTCCTGTAATAATTCTTTGCATATTGGAAAAATATTGGAGCGTTATCGCAGAGGAGAAACTCTGAAGCTCACCATAAAGGCTATTCAAACCTCTGGAAAGAGCCAAGTGCTTTTAGAAAGTTTATAAACAAGTGTTCAGGCAACTCAAGTATCGGATAAGCAAAGAGGAGTGCTAGTAAGATGTATCCTTAATTAATATGCTTATCCAAGAACCGTACTGATATAATTAATACCAGAAGCAGAGCCCCACAATAGCTGCTGTCTACATGTAAATAAAGTTTTGTTTTGAGACAAAAGGAGAACACGTCGCTCCATTCTGTTACGCAAAACAAGCAACAATTTTGGGTTTGGGTTCCCCATTCCCTTCGCATTTCTGCTGGGTTTGGGGGTTGTGTTATGCTGTGCTTTTTCTTTTTTTTTTTTTTTTTAATTAAAGGACTGACTTGTTTTACAGCATACTCACATTTCCCACAGTAGCACAGCACAGCATCCATTTTGAAACAACGTCAGAATGAATTAAAGGACTTTAAAAAAAACCCAAAAACAAACAACAAACACCCAAAGACTAAACCAAGTCTGAGAGCAAGAATTTCTGTCTGGTGGGAAATTCTACTTTAAACCAAATCAGAATGAAAATCTTCAAAGCCAGGTTCAGCACTGGTTGGCAGCAGAGACTGGGGCAATTCCATCTCTTTTCGTGCCTTTCCTTTCTCTGTGAGCAAAAAGCAACGTGGACAACACTCATTTTGCCCTTCACGAGGGCTGTGAGAACTGGGATAAGAAAAGGAAAGTTCCAGTCCCCGGCTATCACCGCTGTGTTATTCACAGCTCAGAACTCTTACCTCCCATCATTTCATTTATCCATCCAAAATTAGAGATGGAGGTTAAGACGACTTAGTTTTTTAAACACTGACATTTTTACCCAACCATCTCGCCTTTCTTTAAACACCATCTAGTAAAGAATTTCAAAGGGCTCTGCTTCTTTAATGAGGCATTAAAATACAGTCATACGACAAAAAAGCAACTCTACTAAGTCTCTTAAACCCCTGGACTTACATTATCAGCTTTTATGTGCCTGTCAACACTCAACAGTAAGAAGCAATGGTTTGCTCTTTGCCTGGAATTTAAAAGCCAGCGAAACTTCCTCCCACTTTCCTGCTGAGAGCTTTAACTCCTTGCAAACTGTCAAAGCTTTGACACTTCAGCAGCAGATAAATCTGGGACACGATGCCACAGCCAGGTGTAGTCTCAGTCAGCCACTGCCCACTGATTTACTGGTGGCCATTTCACTCGCCTGGAAAAGCAATAAATTCAGAAATTCTTCTCACCCCCCTGCCCCCGGCCACGTACCCACACTGCTGCCAGATCAGCCCCTTTAACCAGCTCCATGACGGAACCAGGCACCCTTAACTTCCAACTTGAAATAAATTAAAACATTTAAAATCATAGAGATGTCAACATACGGCTAAAATGCGAAGGTGTTTCCATCCCAGAAGCTTAAAGTAAGAGAGCAGCATTTTTCAAGAAAAGGAAGTGCAAAGTATTAAATAGTGGTACTTCTTTACCCAGAACATTTCTCTAAATGCCCACAGCCTGGATGTAGGATTCAGTGTAAAAGCTCATTGCTGCAAAGCCCATTATTAATCTGTTTTACAAAGGTGCCAAGCTAAGTGCACCCGGGGAAGAATAAGATTTAGATGATTTGCTTAGTAGAAAATGCAAAGTTCACGTCTGTGAAGCCCTGCATTCTATTTGGTATAATCTAAAATATTTATACCTTTATCTCCCTGTACAGAAAAAACAATGACTGCCCAGAAAAGCCAAGCTGTTTCTTTACAAAAATAAAATGAGATACAGACTTATAATGGGATCCTTGAGATACTACACTTAACAGCAGCAGAGTGAAAAATGATCCTTTCCCTTTTCTTCTCTTCCTTTCACACTGTAATTCCACAGTACACAAAACCCCTATTTAAGTCTCCTAACCTTGATAAGGACTTGATCCCACTCCCATTCAAGTCAATGGAAAAAGATCTCATAATTAACCTCAAAGACTCATGACTGAGGCTCTGAGCGGCAAAGTTGCAGGATGTTATTGTAATAATTTAGTCAGGAAAATATTAGGATTTTTTTCTTTCATACTAGGAGGGGAAAAAAGCTTTTTTTTTTATTAGGATAGAAAATAGAAACTAGCTTTCTTCAAAGGTCACCTGTTTCTGCTGAGAAGGCACACCACCAAGCCAGCCCTCGCATCCTCCTCACCCCAGGTGCTGCCAGGGGGGCAGCCCCAAGGTACCACACGGGAGTCACAAACCCATTTGTCCTTTCAAAGGGGGAGAGGAAGGAAATGTTAAAAAAAAAAGCCATCTGAGGTTCTGCCAACGTTGGCACGTCTCCTCTTCCAAATACCTTAACTACAGCCTGGCACAGGAGTTTCTCTCATCGCTAGGACGTCAATGGGCTCCAAATGCCAAACAAATCCCTTGACTCACGGTGTCAAACCCCAGCAACGAAAATACCAACAGGAACGCCAAGAGTTAAAAAGTTAAGTGGGGCTGATTCAGCCTTCACATCAAACGACTGCCAGGTTCTTCCGAGATTATTAACGAGCTGCTCCAAGCAACCTGGGGGGGGGGAGGTGGGGGCTCTGACGCAGACAAGAACCTGCACATCACAGGCATTCCAGGAACCCCGTTTGTCTGCGCTGCAACAAAACCTCTGCAAAATATGCCTGGCCTCCCCATTTCAGAGCCTGTGGGCTCTCCCTGCCTCCCTGTCCACGCACCAGACTGTCAGGCACAAAATACTTCCTTCAGCCAGGTTCTGATCAGCAGAGCTTTTTTTCCCCCGAAATTCTTTCAAATCTCTTAGCATCCGTAGTAATTTTTTTTAAAAAGCCGTTCCAGCAGGTAATGCTGCACACAAAAGGCACATCTTTCACAACCTCAACAAACAACCCAAAATAATGAAAAACTGAAGCAGACACAAGGCTTTTCGCTGGCCGCAACTTCAAATAGGGATTTTTGGAGGCAGTAGAAGGAATACAATGATGCTGCAAGCAACAGTACCGGGATCTTCTCAGTTCAAATGGAAAGGGAAGGGCTTTTTTAATCTGAGAATAAACCATGTGTGGGGAATAAAAGCAAAAAACAAAGGACGTGTGAACTGTACATTTTGGAAAGACAAAGAGTCAATGTCATCCAACTTTCCTTTTATTTAAAATCGTTTAACAACCAGTTAATAAAACTTGAGACATTTGGATAACCACATCCAAACGCAGCAGATGACAAATAGCAATTTTATCCAATGTAGGAATTTAGGCAGAAAAAAATCCCCCCCACACTTTTTGAAGCGCAAGCTCAATGTCTGAAGTTATTCAAAACTGCTAATTTCTGAATCCTTTGAGACAGCACAGCCCTCACCCTCAGGCAGGTGGCAGACAGTCCTGCAGATAACAAAAGCTGGCTCTATGGTATCTAGAAAGAAACAGGCCCCATAATCAAGTTTCAAACTGGCTTGAGTATTTCCCGTATTGTCAGTGCAAACACCACACCTCCTGAATTTTCAGGGAGGAGGCAGGTGGGAGGCTGGTAATAATGGATTTATTACTGTAAAATCTCACAGAAGAAATTTTTAAGCCTTAAAAGGAAGCCAGCTTGAAATATAGCCAATTTAAACAAAAAATAATTCAGGGTAATTTCAGGCTCCACATTCACCCAAGTCTCCTGGCAACTTTCTTGCGGTTTTACAATCATTTCCTAGGGTCACCTTTCACTGCTGCTCTGAAGACCTGCACGAGCATGTTGGGGAAGAGAAAAAGCCAAGAGACCAGCTCTCCAGAGAAAACCATCATCATGAAGATGACCCTGAGCTTGACTCCATATTGTGCTCGTGTAAATGACTACAAAACTTGGCCAGAAAGTTGCTTGGCACTTGTGTGGTTCTGCCACCCGTCACCGTGTTCCCTACAGCAACTGGAGGTGAAATAGAGTAGGGATTTTTAAATTAAGAGTGTACATTTAAGAACAGCCTTACCAAAAGTAACTTCTCCTTTGCCAGTCTTGTCAAACAGCTGAAAGGCAACTATGAACAACGCATCTGGAGCACACAGGACTGATTCAAATGCCACAAACTCTTGGAAGGATATCAACCTGAGGGATGAAAGAAAAGGCAAGAGCTATGAAACCATGTGCTTGCAGAACACTGAAATACAATGTGTCATAGATTATATGAAAGAAATAAGATCACAAACAAAATGTGTACAAGATGTTATCAACAGGGATTAAAATTTATCCTAAAATGCCCTATCACCAACGCTGTCAGGAGGCCTGGATGGAAAAGACTTTGCTGAACAAGGAACTATTGCTCTTGGTAAGTCATAGAATAGAATAGAAGTCACAGCAGAACATCAAATAAGGAAAGAGGTCAGCGTGGCTACTCACCTTGGCTTTAATGTCTAACTTGGGGGGGTTCAGCCTGGAGAAGAGAAGGCTCCGGGGAGACCTTAGAGACCCTTCCAGTCCCTCAAAGGGCTCCAGGAGAGATGGGGAAGGACTCTTGGTCAGGGCGGGGAGCCATAGGACAAGGGGGAATGGTTTGACACTGAAAGAGGGGAGATGGAGCTGAGATGTGGGGAAGAACTTGTTTGGTGTGAGGGTGGTGAGAGCCTGGCCCAGGCTGCCCAGAGAAGCTGTGGCTGCCCCATCCCTGGAGGGGTTCAAGGGCAGGTTGGAGGGGGCTTGGAGCACCCTGGTCTGGTGGGAGGTGTCCCTGCCCAGGGCAGGGGGTGGCACTGGGGGGGCTTTAAGATCCCTATGCAAGCACAGTAGCAGAGCTCAGATAAAAGCTGAGGTGCCCTTCCTTAAGGTAGTTAATACGCTGAAATAGATAATTAGACAACTTGGCATTGTTTCCAGCAGTAGATTTGATAGAGCAAAGACCCCGAGCAGTTCTCATTTCTCTGAGTCACGCCCAAGAGTTCAACTGGAGATCAAAAACTCCCATTCTCAAAGAGGCAAAGGCCAACCATTCTTCTGGTTTGCTACTTCTTTAATGTCTTGGTTGCAGAGTTTAAAATCATCTTCAAATACGTGGTTGTGGGGCAGTGGCAGCCCAGGAGGTTCTCGACTGCCCTCTCTCAAGGCTGCTTTCTGTCAGTGCAGCGGGCACAGAGCTTTAATGGGATCACATGGCAGAGATTTATTTTTGAGAAGCACAAAATTCAGCGTAACAAATGTCAAGAAACGCACACAAAAAAATAATTGTGGGGTTTTTTTATATTAGAAACTAACTTAGGGCTTGGACTCAACATGACACTGCAGTCCCTTCAATGAAAACTTCCAGTTGGTACACGACAGCAGTGAAGAACAAAGTGAACAGGTTGGAAAAGACATTCTTTCCATCAAGTTATGACGACCCATGACTATACAGCAATTTCCAGTCACCCTGTCTCAAGGGAATGAATTTCAAGTCACAGAGAAGCACGCTCGCTGCTCAGCAGCAGCAAAACAGCCACGGGGGAACAGAAGCCCATTTCTGTGAAGAACATGAAAACGTGAGATGAACAAAAGAGGACATTTTAGAAAGAGTATGGCAGGGAGAAGGTCAAAAAACTGTTCTGCTTTACCTCCCTCAATATATAGGCACTAAATAAAAGAAAGCATATATAGAGTCAGTAATAGACTAACAAATAATTAGCTCTGGGAACTTGCTCCCATAGGTCATTATGTAGTGGGAGAAATAAATAAAAAGAAACCTCCTCAGGTATTCTTAATATTAAACTCATTAAACTCACAACTGATAATGCCAGTGACCACGGAAGCATGCTGTAAGGGCCAGTTTCTCACACATAAAGTCGTGTATTTTAAGCTCCTGGGGAGCTCTGGGTGCTCCCCACTGTTGGAGACACAACACGCAGAATCTCAGCCTTTAAAAGAAAACTTCCACCTCTCCTAAGCCAAAAGAAATTTTTAAAAACACAACGTTTCCTTCAGTTTTAAACCAATATATCACAACCTGCTTAGTTCTGCATTTATGCAGATTTATTGTTACTCTGTGACTTACAGGCTGTAAAAGCTCATTATTCTCCATTACTGCTGGTTACACATCTGACAACTTCCACAACAGCAAACAGGTACAAAGCCTGGAATTCTGCTGTCCCAAAGATTGCAAAGCCCCCACGTAGAAATAACAAAATAGACAGGAGGCAACAAGACTCTATAATGGGATTGTTTAGAATTAAAAACGTAAAATCTCTGCCAGCACCATTTTGATAAAGCCATTTTTTTTCTGTGAAACAGCCACCAGAATATGTCCTTACCAACAGATCCCAACACGGGGGGGAGAGCACATAAAAGAAATACAGCACCTAGACCTGCAGAATCCCAGCACCACGCTAAGAATATACTCTGTCTTCCTCTATTCTATATTCTCAGACCTGGATTTGATTAAACCTCCATGTATTAGCACTGCTACAAGATTTTATACTGGCAGAAGCATTCTTTGTCAGCGCTGGCAAGTAATAAACCCCCTTAATAAGTCAGAGAGAGGTTCTTAAAATAACCCCGTATCCATTTTAAAAAACAATTATTCATATTACTAGGAAGATTAAAAGTGTACAAATTGTGTGGTTCTAGCCAGAATGTTAAAGAAGAGACATTAATATCTGCTGTGCCAGCTGAATTCAAATTAACCCAATTTTTACATGTTAATTAAACCAGCTATTTTCTTCTTATTGTATTTTTGCTCCCTAAGTAGACTAGCCTGCTAGTGATTCCCAACAGATCTATTCTAACAACAATGACGTATTCATTTACTTCTATTATGACCGTACAATACAGTAACTGAGCAGTAATTTTTCACAGTCAATTACACGTGTGATTCTTAATGCTTAAAGATGCTGAAATAATGTGTACTACATAGCCATATGCTCACTTCTCTGTGCTGCACAAGGGTAGTTGCCTGGGTAACACATTTTCTCTCTGGTTTAGCATCACCCTTTTGGGTTTAGCGTAACCCTTGGCTGAATATCATTAGGTGTCATTAAACAGCACATATTAACATGGACTTCAATATACTACTTAAGAGTTAATTTATCTACCTAAACAAATGCTCATTTATGTTACAAAAGCAGAAAAAAAAGCCCAGTGATTTTAACAGTGATTTCCCCTTTAACAAAGAGAGGAAGCTGAAATGTTTACAAGATTTTACTTCAAGATACCCTACGGACTGGTCACAGCCTTCCTTCACCTTCACATCCTCATCATCGGAGCTAATACTGCATCATTTATTCAGGAAGGCTGAATTTTTGGCATTTTAAAAACAAATACCCAAGAGCTACAGTCTCAACACAACAACTGGATACGGTGGAGCAAAACCCACTATTTTCCACTCCCTGCTTTCTCCCAGGCTGCTTCTTCTGGTGCTCACATGGGTGGTACCTGGGCACCAGGGAGACACGACGCTTTCCCACCAGAGCAAGCCCACGTGTCGCCATGCAAAGGGAATAAAAGCCATCACCCACTGTAATAACACACACAAATGCAATGATGAGGAGGTTTCTTCAGAAATCAATGCATATGTTTTTACTGTATCAGCAATTTAAGCATGATAACATAATGGGACACAAATTGAAGCTACATCTATTATTTTATGCTGCAACCTGGGTAAACTAAGTATAGGGTAAATTGGTGCATTAGAGGATAAATTTATATCCAATAATAATGGAAATGCTGGCATTTCCAAGTGTTATTTTTGAATAGTTTGTCCTTTCTAAAAATAAAGCATACAGTATTTCTCAGTAAAGTGTTAGTTACTACAGTCCAAACAGACATCCACAGTAAATACTTATTTTGTTAGACAGATGTTTAAAAGTACAACAAAAGACTGAAAAACAATACATTACAACAGGCAGGATGGAAAATGCCCGGCCTGTTGCTGACAGGCCTTGAGAAAGCCACTGTATTTTCAGGGAATTTCTGATCCACCTGAAGCCAAGTGAAGCATTTTTTGGAACTAAAATTAGGAACAAGAAGCTTAAGGCCAGGAACCAGCCAAGGCTCTTAAGCCTGTTTCATACAAGCTACAGCCACGTGATATAATACTTTTAAAAAATCTGTGTTATTACCAATTGACTACTTTGCAAGGCTTCTCTGGCCATTGGCAAGAAAAACATCTCCTTTTCTTAAAGTAAACTTTAAAAAGATGCCTTTGTAAGAATCATAGAATGGTGTGGGTTGGAAGGGACCTTAAAGCCCATCCAGTGCCACCCCCTGCCCTGGGCAGGGACACCTCCCACCACACCAGGTTGCTCCAAGCCCCCTCCAACCTGGCCTTGAACCCCTCCAGGGATGGGGCATCCACAGCTTCTCTGGGCAACCTGGGCCAGGCTCTCACCACCCTCACACCAAACAAGTTCTTCCTCACATCCCATCAAAATCTAGCACACCTTCAAATAACCCCATGCCATGACTTAAGACAGAAGCAAAACTTGCTCCCATGGCAACAGAGATTCATTAAATGACAGTTTGCCTTAAGAGGTCTCATACCTCTGTCACACCACCAGCAGCTCCTGCAGACACCCTCAAATCCTTACCCTCTGGTAATGCAGGAATCGTGCTAGAGCTACACGAGAGATTTTTTTCCACAGCAACCTCAGTGAGACTGCACGTAGGATCTACTGTTCCTTACACTTCACACTCAGGACCTTCTTCAGCCCTGAGGGAAGCAACTCTTTGCCCGTTTATTTGCTCTGCTCATGAGCTAGAAGCTCTTTTGCCGTCTGTCTTTCACCCGAGTGACTTACCCATTTTAGTATTTCTCATGGATTACACTTGGTACCTACACCTAACTTACTCCCCAAAATCAAAAGGAATTAAAAAGCATTTAAAAAAGTGCTAGAAACAACCCCAGTGCTTCTGGACTCAGACTCTTAGTGAAGAGGAAGGAATTAAAAAGCATTTTAAAAAAGTGTTAGAAACAACCCCGGTGCTTCTGGACTCAGACTCTTAGTGAAGAGTGGTCACACCAGTCATGAAGAACAGATGATTCTTCAGAACAAAGCAGGGATCCAAGAGACAGATAAATTCTTCTAGAAATATTTCTAAGGATATTTGCAGAAACGCACTACTTTAAGGCACTAACACTATAAAAAAATTAACTTGTCATTGCTCTTGCAAGCTGCCTTCTATTTTCTGCTAGAAATAAAGCCAAACTATTGAAAAAACTTTCATGAGCTTAAACACGTCAGTTTCTAAGCAATGACCAGCCTGTTAAAAATGAACACTCACAAAAGCAGTTTTGTGCTTCCCTTTAAAACGAGGAGTTCTGGACTGCCAAGTTGGAAAGAATTCTATAGAAGAATAGTAGCTCCTATTGCTTTCCCTCGGAGATTTCATTCCAGGAACCAACGAGCGACTGACCCTCACTTCAGACAATCACCCTGCAAATTCCTTTACACATTGCTAGAACAAGGGACAAATGCCTGGGCACGCGGCAAAAACACTACAGTGCCAGGTTTGAGAGGGATGGATGGCAATCACCTCCTCAGCCTTCTCTGTTCTTTCACATATGAGCACAGAGGCTAAACAGGACGACAGCCTAAACCCCAGAGAGACTCTCCCCAGTCGTGTTAGGGACACGCAGTCCCCTGTCACTGCAGAGTCCAGACTGAAGGAACGATCCTCACCGGCGGCAGAAAGCAGCAATTAGAAGCCCCAAATACCACACCGCAAACCTCCTACAGGATCACGCCAAGTTATGAAATCCCAACTCGTCAACAAGTTCACGTAAGCTCCATTCTGCTCCTCCTGACGCCAGCTTCTGCTTGTGAGGCAGATCCAAATCACGAGGTATGGATTATACCCTCAATCTCCTTATTACAAAATACATGTGAAGCTGCGCAATTTGGAAAATGCCATTTTTCGCAGGCACCAAACCAAAGGGAAGGAATCTGATAAATGTTTTAACGTTTTCAGTCAAACGCCATCTGAAGCCACTGCTTTCTGGCTGCCATCAGGCTGGTGTCACCAACACAGCCTTTTACACAAGTCTTTTACCAGGGGTAACAATCATCACATTAACTCATCTGCAAGGTCTAAGGTGTCCAATACATGGCACTGGCTGAGCAGGAAAGAGAGAGCACAGGAAAGACAGCAAAGGTTCCCAGTTCCCTAGGAAGCCTGCATTCTCTACTCATGCTTTATTTATCTCACATTTTACTCCCTGCAACCACCAATGTGAGTCACGCCTGAAGTTTGCTGGTTTCTAAAAATGCCACAACTCCAGACTTTAAGTCCATAGCTACTTATTCTGAAAGTTTCTCTATAGATACTTTAAAGGCAGAGTTAAAAAAAAAATAAAAAAAGCATTCATACGGGTGAAGAGGCAGCCTGCCTGGGCAAGTACCAAAAGCAGAAGCTGGGATTTCATTGAAGAACGGGGGAGGCAGACTGAGGGGTGGCTAATCTTGCCTATTGGCAAAGTCAGCCTTTCAAATGCAAACCATGTGCACCCAACCTCACCCCTGTCTTCCCAAAGCGGCTCCCTAAAGACCTTCCTTGCTCCTCCTCCCTCTTAAGGGAAAAAAAACAGTGGCAAAAATTTTAAGCGCTAGTGGGGGCACTTTTTTTTTTTTTCTATGATCTCTTCCTACACCATCTAAACTTATTTGGGATTGCTATTTGAATGTGTTTGTGACAGATGAAAAGTAAACAGAGACAGAAAGACTCAGGGAAGGAAAGAAAAAGCAGGAGCCAGGGGAGCCAGCCAACAAACATGAAAGGGTCAACGGATTAAAAATAAATAGCAGACAGAAGACGGTTTGCTCAGCTAAATGGTACCTGCAGGCCAAAACATTGTTTCTGCTCTTTCCACTTACATGATAAAAAAAGAAAACACAAAACACCCCACTTACCCATCCTTTGTCTGGTCCACCACTCCTGCCAGGAGCTGCACCGTGTTCGCGTTGGGCACACCATCACCAATTATCTTCAGGTACCGTGTGACAAAGTCATTGGGGGACATGAAGAACTCGCCATTCTTCTCCACACTGGCATACTGTTAAATGAACACAACATTTAGTGCCTCAAATACACCCTTCTCCAGGCATTTCTTACCACCACCCAAAGGTTCCAATCCAGAGCAGGGTTACACTACAGCAGATGACAGTTCTGCTTTGAAGAACCCACAGCCTCCACCCAAACAAGAGAGGATGACTGGGGAGTGCTCCAGCTGATGAGCTTCCCAGCCAGAAAACTGCCAGATATATCCTTTTTTTTTGTTTATCATGTCAACAGATTCCCCATGGGAGTCTAGAAATGCTCCAGTACTGAATGGTTTTTTGAAGCAGAACAAGAATTTGATGCTCAGGGGCCTGGAGCTCCCCTGCTGTGGGGACAAGCTGAGAGAGTTGGGCTTGTTCAGCCTGGAGAAGAGAAGGCTCCAGGGAGACCTTAGAACCCCTTCCAGTCCCTCAAGGGGCTCCAGGAGAGATGGGGAGGGACTCTGGATCAGGGAGGGGAGCCATAGGACAAGGGGGAAGGGTTTGACACTGAAAGAGGGGAGATGGAGCTGAGATGTGGGGAAGAACTTCTTTGCTGTGAGGGTGGTGAGAGCCTGGCCCAGGTTGGCCAGAGAAGCTGTGGCTGCCCCATCCCTGGAGGGGTTCAAGGGCAGGTTGGAGGGGGCTTGGAGCAACGTGGTGTGGTGGGAGGTGTCCCTGCCCAGGGCAGGGGGTGGCACTGGATGATCTTTAAGGTTCCTTCCAACCTAAACCATTCTATGGTTCTATGATTCTAAGAAGAACACATGCATTTGCAAAATGCCATCTCAGGCCCACTGAAACCCCGACAGCAATGGGACACTCCAGCATATCTTATTTATCTGAAATGACTCTTTGTGTAGCTGTTCTGCTGTGGGATGAGCGAGCAGGTTTAACCAATGCAGTGACACTGCAGTTCTAGAGGAGTAAACGGTCCCACAGGAGTGTCCACCTGGGGGTGCTGGTTTGTAGGAGCTTCACCCCATCACCTGCAGCCAGGGCTGGTCCCTACGTAAAGGAGGAGCTACGGATACTTCTCCTCGGTTGAACTGCTCAAAGGAGGCCAGTAAGTAAAGGAGGAGCTACGGATACTCCTCCTCGGTTGAACTGCTCAAAGGAGGCCAGAAAATAGCATTTGCATAAAAATGTAACAGAAAACAAGATCTTTGACAGCTCAACCCACTGCAGGAAGAAGCAAAGAAGTCCCACCAGCACACATTACTCCTGCCTTATCCCAGAGTTACTGTCACATTGCTCCAGAAAACAGCTATCCACAAGCACATTTGCACCCAAGGGAAGCTTCCAGTAACATGTTGCATACCAAGGGAAAGGAATATTAAAATATTTTGAAGATAATGTGTAAATAAATCAAATTGCCTTTGTTACCATCCTTCCCCTGATTCCTCAGTAATCCCTCAAAGTTTAAAGCCCGCATTTTCTGTAAAAGGGTAAACTTGAAACCAACCCTAAAAGCGTTTTTTAAGGAAAGGAAAAGGATAAGGACAATAATTAGGAGGAAAAAATCTCAGGCATCATTTCCAGAATCATGTGTTAGCTTTAAGGGAAACAGGTCTGTCTTGGGATAACAAATGTGTGCTGAGAACAGGAAAGCAACTATTAATTTCTTATTTTTCCGAAGGCAAGGTAGGATGATAAACCATCGCTGCAGCTCCCCACAGAGCATTATCCACACTCAAGTAATAAATAAATTAGATGCCTATTGCTATTTTGTGGCGTACTTCAAAGAGACATGTTTTTATTTTCCATCGCTCTGGGAAGCAAACTCCCAATATTTATTTGCCGGAGCCACGTCGGTGGCTGCAGAGCTCCGTTATACCTGCTGCAGGCACACAACTCTCAGAGGGATGCCAAAGTCTAACAGTAAAGTAGATTATTTCCTTCTAGTGCTGGATAAATACAGTCTTCAGGTACAGCAATACCTCTGAGAAACAAAGCTTCACAGAAGCAAGCCCAAACAAAACCTAACTTGCTTTGGCATCCATGTATTGGATAGCATTTAAGGATTCTTATTTCAATAGAGGCTGTTCATGAGGCGAGCCTTCTCGTGGATACACCGCCCGGAATTCTCAATTGTCTACTTTTATAACAACTACCAGATCAATTGATTTCAATGTCATCATTTGCAGGGAGACAGAATCTTTCAGAATCCCAGCCTCGGAAACTTTTAACACAGCTGCTATCGAGAAACAAATCAAATAAGTCAGACAGCCTGTGCTTCTCTATTTCTTTTTTTTCTTTTTTTTTTTCTTTCCATGCGGGCTAACCCCCCGCTAGGGCACTCAATAACAGAAAACAGCACAAGGTTTCGGTGTCCCCCTGTTTCTTGTCATTGTGATTTACTCGACTGGATTTGAAATCCAATCACGTCCTCTATACTACATATAGAAAATGACCTTGGAAAAATGTCAGCTTGATCACTTTGACGAAAATCTACTCTCTTAGGGGTTATGGTAGAAGACTTAGAAAAAGTAGAGTTACTCTTGGAAATTATCATAACAAAAAGAGAAAAACATCAATTCTATTGGTTTGGGAGGAGAGACGTTTAAAAAAAATTGGTTCTTTACAATTGTATTTTTCCCCAGTTTGGCAATTATACCCACAGAGAATTTGATATTATACAATAGTACTTAATGGCTTTTTGGTAACTTATTTACATACATTTTAGAGAGTCAAGTATTAACCAGTTCAACCCCATTTTAAATAAGATTTGCAAACATTTTATTGGGGTTTTGATGTATTAAATATGCTAAAAATTGACTGTAATCAGCTATATTTAAACTGGTAGCTTCATATTCATTTCTACACAGTGAGTACTATTCCTACCTGGAAATCATATTTGTTAATTCTCAACCGATGTAGAAAGAATGCCCGTCAAGTTACTTTATAAGTGAAGATCCCACAATATGCAAAAGCAACTGTACTGGTCTCCCCACTTACAATCACCTCAAGCAGCTTAATTAACGCTGTGGCCATCACGCAAAACAAGGGACCACACTCACTCATCCTTCTCCCTTCTCAGTAGCAAGGGGCACGACAATCTCTGCATTACACTGAATGAAATGTTTAGCTCCTATTTCATTACTCTGCTTTATTAAGACCCCTTCTTTTCAGTACAAGGGGAGGCAGAGAAGGAAGAAGAAGGAGCTGGAGATGGTATTTAGTGTGCTTGTCTCTGCTGTGTTTATTCCCTTCCCCAACACTACCACCCTCTCAGGTCAGTGGTCTACTCCCCCTCCGCCCTTCCTCCTGCCTTGCTCCTCTTCCTCAAGCATTTATCTCTGATAATCACATTATCCAACTCTTTTTCAAGAGTCTTTTTCCTCTCCTGACAGACACAAGTTCCAGGACTTAATAAGTTAAATTCTGGCTTTCTCAACTGAAAATCTGATTTCAGAGCTATAAATACTGACAGTATATGATAAAACTATAAATACTGGCAATATACATAGTGACACCTACACATACTGGTAATAATAGCTCACAAGGGACAATGGAAAACAGGCAAAGAAGTGCACGGAGAGTAGGGCACGATGCAGGAGAGAGGGAAGGTGGAGGAGGAACTGGGAAACACATGAGCTCCCTCAGGCACCCAACACTTTCACAAAAATAATGCAGATAAAACAATTCCCTGCAGCACCATGGCACCTACCTCACCGATACTCTCCAGACCCCCCAATTTCTGTGCTCTTTTTTCATATCAGAGTACCAAACCAATGCAGAGACTGAACTAATAAATCTTAGGAAGCTTAGAAGCCCCTCTTTCAGTTGAAAACCATTCTCTCTTGTCCTACGGCTCCCCTCCCTGATCCAGAGTCCCTCCCCATCTCTCCTGGAGCCACTTGAGGGACTGGAAGGGGCTCCAAGGTCTCCCCGGAGCCTTCTCTTCTCCAGCTGAACCCCCACAACTCCCTCAGTCTGGAAGAGTCCCTTCCCATCTCTCCTGTAGGCCCCCTTTAAGTATTGGAAGGCTGCTATAAACTATATAAATAGCTATTTAAATTTAGGAAATGGTTCAAAGAAAGCCAATTTCCAACAAAACACTAAAGCACACTTCTTTTAAGTCCACAAGCAAGTACATGAGTCATTTCTTTACTTGCAGATGTCTATGGCAGGCCAACACAGAAGGAATTTTAGTTAAACAAGAAATACGGCCACCACTTTGCAAGGTGATCTTCCCAACATCTCTACAAACTGAGGTGTCCCTGAAGGAAGGAAGGAAGCAAGGATGGGAGAAGAAAAATTTTCCAAATGGTCTAACAGCAAGGTGTCTCCACCAACGTTTTACCATGGGTAGGAACAATATTGGAACTCCCACCACATTCTCCGAACAATGCGGGTTTTTTTTCCCTCTAAGATAGTAATACTTCTCCTGAGTCAATACAATAATCACTCAGGAATGTATCTGACTTCTTGGTGAGCATTGTTCAATTCTGATAATGGTATTTAAGTCTAACATGGTAATAATACAGTGAATGATTAATGGTTGGAAAAACTATCAAGAGTTGTATGCTGCAATAAAGGAGCAAAAGATATGAAAAATTTAAGCAAAAAGAGTAAAATATTTACTTTATACATACCTTCAAAAATATTGTTTTCAACTCAGCTGGATCAGCTCTCTTGGTTAAAGCCACCTACAAGTAAATACAATTATATTAATATGCATAATTTATACAAAAGATGTCAAAGTGTCATTTAAAAGGAAGAATTTAAACAACAGGAGTGATGAAAATAACTGTTCACCTTAGAGGAGTCAGGTACAGCTTTAGCTGGCCATGCTTATTGTACCCATTGCACACTTACACGAAGTTACATTCACCGTTTTTGTTGTAACTGCAACAAAACTGCAACCCTTAAACAAGCAAACATTAACGAGACATAAAGACAGTCAAGTACCAAACCATTTCGACCTACCTCTCTGCTTGGACCTGGCATTATACCATCTTTACCAGATTTTTGTACTTCCAACATTGTTTATCTAAGGATCTCAGAGCACCATACGCAGCCCCCAACCGACAGATGGCAAGAATAAGATACTCAGACTTACAAAATTGTCCAAGGAAGCAACGCCCTAGAAGACTGAACTCCAACATAGTTATTTGGTTTATTGGTAATTCTACCTCCTACTTCCAATTTTTTAAATTATTTAAACTTACAGCATAGACCTTTTCGATGAGGTAAATTCAGAAAGCTCAGTATCTAGCTTTTTCTGCAGATTGGACAATTAGCCAGCTCCACGTAAAACCTTAGTTACGTTTATCACCACAAACCCAAAGTAATGAGAATTACTTTTTTTCCCCAAAATATTCTCTATCTGCTATGGAGTAACCCTATCACCATTTCTCTCGTTGATGTATCAGGCCATTCATTTGCTGCTTTTGAAAGTAAGTGGATTTATCCCCTCGGTCTGTGCCTGCTATAGAGTTTCCCTTTCTTTCTTCGGGATACTTTGATAAAATCTTGCTTGCCAACATAATAACCATCAACCAGTAAGTCAATTCAACACATCAATCCATTTTTAATAAAAAAAAAAACAAACAAACAACTTTGCAAGCAAACCTGGATTTCCAAAAATGTCATGCACAGGGCAGAAGGAAAAGGTTGTCAGATGGTCTATGATATCAGAAGATACGAAAGGACTAATAAAGTAATGGGTGTGCTCCCCCCAGGAAAGAACAACATGGGAGGGCAAGAGAGAAAAATGGCAGTAGGAAAATCAGGATTAATGCTGATACAGCATTAAACTAATGGCAAACATAAAATGTCTAACCTTCTCTCTCCCTGCTGGACACTGTGAGCTCAGGCTGTTGAATTCTAGAGAACACCATCTACAGGCACATACAAGATGTTTGATGAAAGGCCTAACAAGTAATCACAAGCTCTAGAAGCTTCATGTTGAAATTAGGATTATTTTTTAAAAGTTCTTCCATTCTTAAACATGACCAAAGAGCGCGATGTATTTGGCACCACTGAAAGACCTCAATCCAAGATTGAAACCTCATGTCTTGTAGAGGTATTCTTCTGTTTCATCACCAGTTATTGAGTCCACCTGTAAGGCTCAAACACATGTGGCCCAGTTTATGGAAGAGGTCAGATTAGATCATCGTAATGTTTCCCTCTGGCTAGAAGTATACATATACACTCAAAATGTGCCACTCCACAGGAGATCAAACCAGGGTTTGACCTTACATTCTTGTTTAAATGAGTGACTGGAATATCGGAAACCAGCTGAAGCACAGTTACTGGCCAAGTTTGAATTCAGACCAGAAATCTATCAATACTGTGTAAGCATTATGCTAAACCAGTGCTCCAGTTTGTATCTTAATATAACTGACTTGCTCACTTAGATGGGAAACACCCTTCTTCCTTCTTTACAGAAATCTACAAAAAGCATCCACAATCAAAACTCCCCTTGGTTGCTTCCCAACAGCACACGCAGCATCAGAAGTCAAACCAGTGTTCTTTCCTGTGAGGGTGGCAGAGCCCTGGAAGAGGCTGCCCAGAGAGGTGGAGGAGTCTCCTTCCTTGGAGACATTCAAACCTGCCTGGACATGTTCCTGTGGGACCTGCTCTGGTAGGGGGTTGGACTGGATGATCTCCAGAGGTTCCTTCCAACCCTGACCATTCTGCGATTCTGCAGCAACATCTGTCCAGGGCACTGTCTCCAGTTTCAGTTGTCCCTTTTTCATTAGCCCAACATTCACTTCAGCAAAATCACTGCTGCTCCTTCTGCGTGATGGAATCCAAGTCAAAGAACTCAACTGGGATCTGAGATGGAAAGGGAACTACTACTTGGCATCACAGGGAAGTCTGCAAGTGAGACATGGAGCAGCTCATCAAGCAGGGGACCAGACACTTGGCAGGAGACCTGGCAAAGCACACAGAGCAAAAAAACCTTCTCGCCAGACCTCCCCAAGGGTGAGCTGAGGACTTTTCCTGGGAAGGTGTGACCAGATGGCATCTGGGATATCTACCTAAAGGCTTGGGGTAAGGAGCACTGTAAGAGAAGCTGGTCACTACTAAGAAAGAGAAATGTTATTAACACTAATCAACAAAGTCTTCTCTTATCCTACAGGCTAATTTAGTACGCAGAGCTACAGAATAATTCCACTGAAACCAGAGAGTTGTGGGGTCTGCCCCATACACTGGTGAAGCAGAAGAAAATTTGCTGGCTAACAGGGAGAGCAGATCTCAAACAAAACTATTCACTTCCATCTTCACTCTGTCCCAATTATAAATCCCTGGGCAATTCCCAGTCCGGCTTCTGAAGCCTCACTTCCCCAAGTGCATCAAAGCCAACAGACCCACTTTATTGGGCAATTACCTGCCAGCTTTGATCCTGTTTTCAAAGTCCCAAAGCAAACGCAGCTGGTTTGTTCCTAGGATGGTTCTCACACAAGGAGATTCCCAATAAACCACAGTACTGGTTTACTACTGGCCACAGTACTGGTTTAGTACTGGCCACAGTTAAGACAGAAGGCCATTTAACACCCACAAGGTGGTTCTCACAAGGTGGCACCTTCAGCAGTGAGCTCTGGCAGAGCCATTCCTGAACACAACATACAAACTCCTAAGGAGCTTCTCCAAGGTCCCCACACTCATTGTGCTCAAGATTCCCAACAGCTCAACGGAGATACCCACTCCTGGTTTCTCCAGTCCCCAACACCCAAACACTCACTCTGCCCCTGGCATGGCACAAAGCAACTTTTACAGCCTAAATGAGCAGGTGCTTCTACAAAGACAAGTCATGATCAAGAGATTCCAAATAACAGACGTGATGCTGCACCACCAGGGACCTTCTTGAGAGTCCTGTGCTGTGCCTGATGCCATAGAGTGCACACAGTGACCTAAACAGAAGTGTCCCATGCTTTATCTGACACCTTCGTAAATTACAGAACCAAGGCAGCAAAAAAATGGCAGGAGTAGACAACCTGAACAGTGGTACAAAAGGTTTCTCCACAATTTTCACTCCCAGACCCTGACACAATTGAAGCTGAAGTGTGACACAAGGTCCCAGGGAGCGAGCAGGATCGTTTGCAGCAATAACCAAAAACCTGCCCTTTGAAGAAAGCGAACCTGGAGCAGTGCCATACAGGGGCATTGGAACAGAATGATTTCGCTCTTAGAAAACCACTAATTCTGTGACAAAGAAAAAAAAAAATAGATGTGCAATCGGTGCCTCTAAACTTGTGGAAAGGTCTGTCTCAGGCTGTTGCTAGAGTAACTGTTGTTATTTGTGACTTTGTGCTTGTGACTGAGCAAGTAAAAGAAATGAGCTAGAGAAAAGTTCCTATACATTACATGTCTTGGCTAATAATTGTGTGACAGGGATTATGTAGGAATAACTGACAGGTAAATGTATTTTGTTTCGGTGTTGTGTTTTCTTCTTTGAACACAGAAGTTCACTTTTCAAGATCCTATTTATAATCAAATCCACCTATTCAACGCTATTCAAAACGCTACACCTCAGCAGCTCGGAGTGCTGGGAAGGGTGTGGGAGGGGGTGTGAATCCCTACGTCTGCACGGATCCAACTCCACAACCTCAAAAAGAACAAAAGACGACTGCACAATGGAAACAGCACCACACACACACAAAGCAAACTTATTAAAGGCCAGAAATGATGAGACTCAAAGAAAAACCCCGAAGTCCTGCAGTCAGGAACCCTTCCTCATAGCTAACAAAAATACCAGCAGCATTCCAATGCGTGCTTGGGCAAATAATAGCACTGTGGTACTTGAGACAATAAGAAAAAAAACCATAGGTCCTTTCCTTCCTTTTTCTTTTCTTTTCCTTTACTTTGCCTTATCCTTTCCTTTTTCCTTTTCCTTATCCTTTCCCTTTCCTTTCCTTTTCTTTATCCTTCCTTCCCTTCCCACGTAACACTCAGCACATTAATATATTGGGTCACGGGGAGCATGCCCACACTCTTCCACAGCTCAAGGAGTCACAGTAACAACCCTCCTTTCCCGGGTAAAACACAGTAGTCAACATCTGACTATGGAAAACCTGGACTTGCAAATAGCAAAATATATCTCTCTCCCTTAAGGATTTTTACCCATCATCTCAAAATCCATATGCCAAAACAGGAGCCTGCAAACACGCTCTCTTTCTTTTTGAATGGTGTCACTGTTTGTCCAACTTCCATCACAAATTATTAGATGATCCCCCCAAGGACAGGGCAATTACAGAGGAAAGGCAGTTTAACACTTTATTTTACAATTCTTACCTTCAGTATTAATAATAAAACAAATGCTCGGTGCTTAAATATCAGCAGATTCCACAGTAGCCACCAGCCACTCTGGGCATGTGGCCTTCGTTCTTGCTAAGAACCAGAAAGTCCAAGCTCTCAAAGAGGGTACTTGGAAATAATCTGCCATTTCATGGGGGAATATCAAATAATCCAACGCAGAGCTAAATCATTCATGTACGGCAGTGACTGTAACACTAAAGGCTTATCTGCCACTGACTTGCTGCAACTCAGTCAAAATTATTACAGAGTTCACAATAACTCTCCATAATTTGCAGAAGTTGTAAGGTACCTGACAACAATAATTAAAAGCTTCTCATCTCCTTAAGAAACTGCGGAAACATTTCCAGCATTTTAATACATTTTAATTAGAAACTATTCTGATTTTAGCTTGAATAATTTTGGCTTCTTATCTGTGAGCCTATTTTATTACATATATTTGCATAAAGCAATAACTGTTCCATTAAAACGCTAAATTTACTTCTGTTGGATAGCTCTCCCAATATTTTTATGAGATCGTTTGGTTGCAGTGGAAACGAAGATGATGTCCTCAGAGCAGGACACCAATTAAGCATTCTGATTTGAAGATAGGAATTTTTAAAAAAAAATAATCCTAAAATTACTTTCATTTCATTCAATTTCATTTCTTTTTGTCATCAACTGTCAAAAGGCAGGACACCAATTAAGCATTCCGATTTGAAGATAGGAATTTTAAAAAAAATAAACCCTAAAATTACTTTCATTTCATTCAGTTTCATTTCTTTTTGTCATCAACTGTCAAAAACGTAGTCAAATTCTAAAACCTTCTTCCTGAACAGTTGAACCAGCCCTTGGAAATGGAAAAATTAATGCTTCGCCTCATGAAAACGCTGGGTGCTCAGTCAGGGGTTACTCTTCACCATTTTCACACCCTGTGCCAGCCCAGGAACCCTTCACACAGCACACAGAAAAGCCAGGAGACCTCATACTCCTTCTCCTTATCTATCCCTTTGTTCAATCCAATTGTGGGTCACACACGACACAAAGTGACCCCCACAATTCAAAGCCACCAAAGAATTGTAGACACATATTCTGCATATAACTTTCTAAAAACATAGTAAAATTCCAAAACCTTCTTCCTGAACAGTTGAACCAGCCCTTGGAAATGGAAAAATTAATGCTTCGCCTCATGAAAACGCTGGGTGCTCAGTCAGGGGTTACTCTTCACCATTTTCACACCCTGTGCCAGCCCAGGAACCCTTCACACAGCACACAGAAAAGCCAGGAGACCTCATACTCCTTCTCCTTATCTAACCCTTTGTTCAATCCAATTGTGGGTCACACACGACACAAAGTGACCCCCACAATTCAAAGCCACCAAAGAATTGTAGACACATATTCTGCATATAACTTTCTAAAAACACTGAAGGAAAATAGTGTATTTGTCAATCTTTTTGTGTGCAGTTTGCTCAGCTCCTTCCACCATTTTCAAAAGTTGAGTACCCTCTTTCCCTCCTCGTGTATCCACAAGAAAAAGGGGCGAAGCTGGTTTACTGTCCTCAACGTGTCAGTGGCACATCGAATATTAAGTGCTATTTTAATTATACAGTATTTGGGTTGAATGTCTACCCACTTGAGAATTCAGTATTCTGGTTTGGTCTCTTCCCATTACCAGGATACTGAATCTACAGGTTGCACCAAAAGCAAAGTGCAGGAGATTTATGATCACCATCATTTTCTTCACTGTGAGAAGAAAAGAGAAGCCCAAAACTTTTGCTGCACAACGTTCACGATGCAGAAAAGGCAGAACCTGCTGCTTCACATCAGTCAGGCTTGAAAGAAAAGATGCAGCCCCAGTAAGTGATTTTGGGCGTGAGAACAGAGCAGAAGCAATTGTAGAAAGTTTGTTGTTGCCGTGTTTTTCTTCCTTTTGAACAGCATCAACACGGGACTAATTCCTGATCTTTACAAAGTAGTTTCCAGTGAGACTGACACACAATGGCAAGCAGCGTTAGACAGGTGAAGTGACAGGGAGGAGGAAGGCTGACTTGATGTCAGTGACAAAACTATTTTAATGGAAATGTGAAATTATTCAAAAATTTCTTCCCCTAAACACGTGAAGATTTCTCTAGTCAGATTGAGACTGCACAAAGGGCTGGGAGCAGGAATCAGCCAGACACAGTATTTTTACATACCGCGGTTTTTTTCTAATAGCTTTTCATACTCGGTGCCTCACTTAAAGGTTTCTTCTGCCAAAGATCTGTTAAATCACTGATGTTCCATCAAACGGTAGTTGTCAAACACGATAAAGATGTACAATAATAAAATACGTGACCAAGAGCTTATAGTAGCCAAGGATCCAGGGAAGAGCAGAAAAAGGTCGTATTTCCAAGGCACGGAAAGATGACAATAATAGCTAATAACCTGCTGTTTGCTCAGTAATGCTAATTTTCAGATCTCTTTTCTTCTGTCCTAAAAACAGAGCTGGGTGTCGGGAAGATGAAGGCAGGAGATGTCATTTCTCGGGATAGGAAACCACGTGTGAGCACGTTTGAACCCAGAGCTCGTGCAGAGGCCTGGAATCTGTGCGTCACGATCCCCTGACAGCCCTCTGCGTTTCGGAGCTGTTACCTGCAGTTTGATTAACGCCCATCAGTCTTCCATGAAAGACACAGTCAGATGCTGCTCAAGCTATTCCAGCACTGAATGATTTGCTCTGATTTATTCCTTAAAAACTACTCTAATTTACTGCTTTGCTTAGATGAAGCGGGCACATTTGGTGTCTTCCCAGAATTAAATATCCATTGACTGAGGCAAAACACCAAATAAGTGAAGGCTCTATTGGCTGAGAGAGTTCAGGAGAAATTGGGATAAGACAGCAACTTAAATATGAAGAAAATTAAAATCTCTGCCTCCTACTGGCCGGATGATTGGCATTTGGCTGGGGATCATCCTTGTGAAAGCATCCTCCCCTGTTGACTAAGTGCATCTTTAGGTCGTATGCAAATACCATCGGGAAGAAGGTAGAGAAACGTGTGCCCTTCTATGACTCCAGATCCTGAACTCCACTCACATTTTTCCCAGTACACGACGTCAGAAAGACAGACACGGAACAGAGAGTGCCAGTTGTTGTTCTCTCCTCGTGTCCTTGCAAAGTCAGCACTAAAAAAAGACTCCAACCTGCCAAGGAACCTTCTTTGAACTTTCCATTTTCTGATAGGTTTAAACTTATCCTCTCAGAGAGAAACGAAACTCGGCTCCAGGAAAGAACATTTTTAAATCTTCGGTGAATAAAGATCAGGTAGCATTCACCCCCAGAAACTGAAATATGTGGAAAGATAAATACAAAATTGTGCATGAAGCTGGAAAAAATCTATGGTCAATGGCATTTTCCACAACAATCTGAACTCCAGTAAATCCATTTCAATTATGAAGGAAGCACCAACAAGACTGGAGTGTCACAAATGGAGAGAGAGAAAGAAGAAACTCTATCATGAAAGTAACGAATGGAATTCAAATACATCAAATCACTGTTCTTGACCTTTTTCTAAAGTTTTCAGCTTAAGAAAAATTTGTTCAACTGGATCAGAAATATTCTGACCTTGATCCCCTGGCACTTTGCTCCCTGAGCAGTTCCACGACTGCACAGAAATGTTGCTTTAAATTTGCTCAACAGTTGTTTAACTGCTTTAATACTCCAGAAAAAGGTTTTAATACTCCAGAACACTAATTAACGTAATGGCATCTGAAGGAGGAGGCAAAAAAAGGTCTGCTTCTACCTATTGATAAGGTTAACTAATAATCATGGTCATCCAGCTACACAACACCTTCTTCCATATTCCAGCTTTGGAATTAGGGTTGCTCTTTGCAATTCTTCAATTGCCCTAATTATCAAGGACATGGTTGTAAAAAGCACATGTATTACCCTTCTGATAGGTCCCCATAATTTCAAAAATAGCCTTTAAAAGCCTTGAAATTTTTATACTGATGAAAATATTATTAAAAACTACACTTCAAGAGTTTGAAGGTCTATTATCTGTGGGACCTGAAGATTGGAAAAAAATTAAAGACTACATGCGACTACCCTTCAAGGAAAATTATTTTCTTAACATTTCTGTTTAGAATGGAAGACACAAGCAAGCTCCAGCTACATCATTTGTGGGCTAATCTCAATATAACCTAACGATAGTTCTACAGGTAACTACAACTGTAGGGTTATTGTTGCTGGCTTAGCAAATATTTGACCTTAGCAGGTCAATTTAATTCTGTATTCTGGCAACTTTTAGAACATAAGATATGCTGGTTCAAAAAGCATTTAATGTGCTTTAAAAATGTCAGTTTCTGAAAGACTTTTCTTCATTTTACAACTTGTCATTAACCATTTGGGTTCCTGATATGTCTGTTCTGCTGTCAGACATTCCAGACCCCCAAATTCAATTAATCTAGCATTATGCAATAAGATGTGTTGTTAACATCTTTTTTTTCACAATTTGCACCTATTTTTGATCAAAGAGAAGTAGCAATAATTCAAACAGCACTAATATGGTTGGGAAGTCTGCACCTGCCATAAGGACAGTTTGTGGAGTAAAAATTAACAGTTTCAAGAGCAGTTCTCCGTCCTATTCACTGCGAACATGGACTGTCAGGAATAAGAAAGGCTGCTGTGGGGACAAAAACAGTTTCTATCCCACAGACAGGAGATGTGAAGAGTAAAGAGAAATGTGTCACGAAAGAATAGAAACATTTCAGAAGAACCAAAGCAAACACAAGTTGCAGTAGCACCATTTAATACAATAAACTCAAACCGGGTAAATTTTCCAAATATGGTATCTGGATTAAAAAAAAAAAACAAACCACAATGATGACTCCTATAAAAGGTTCCAGGTCCCTGCTCCCAGAGGGATATAAACCTCCCTCCAGCTCTGGTGCAAAGCCTTGGAGATTGGGTCTCCTGCTGAAGGGATGAACAAGGCACCAAGGTTATTTATGCTAACACGGACTGGCTACCAGTGAGCACACAAATGCATGAAACCTCTTTGTAGAGAGGTTTTTCATTTTAACCTTTATACGTTTTAATATGGATAATTAATAAAATGCCACAGTGCTTCACAATTCCCACGTGTATCAATAATTCATCTACTACCCAGCTAAGTAAAAAAATCATAAGAATTATTGTATTGCGTGCAAGGTTCCATCATCTTCACCACGAAGGTCACTCCCCTTCACTCTCACACATTTCTAACGGGATTAAAAAGCCTCAGAGAGTTGGGATTTCACCTGCTGCCTGACTCCTACGGGCTAAGGGTGCAGTCCTCTTCTCTGTGTGCACTGCTAGAAAAACGTGTAGGCACCAGCCAGGCTAATCAAGGCAAAATACAACCAGAAACTTGTCAAACGGGGCAGCTATTCCTTCTGCAGCCCAGGCAGTTCCCATCTGAATACATCAATAAGCCAAGCGGAGTCACATCTTTTAACAAATAAAACCAAGACAATGCTAAACCGTTTGCAAGGGCAGTCTAGTTTTTTATTTCTGCTTCCATGGAAAATTCACAGCAGTATTCCTTTTAAAAATGCTCAGTCCTTTTTAAAAAAATATCATTCTGAGCTACAGAGAGAAAATGGGACAAAAGAATTCCAAAGAGTTTTGTATGAATACTGGAGAGGAAAACGGCCACAGATTTTTCTTGGTGTTTCAGTTCCATTTTTGACTTTCCCTCTTCTCAACGCTTAAACTGGCCATTGCCCACTGGCATTTAAATAATTAGTACAGGACAGGAAGAGGTTGGACTGAAGGGTAGTGAGGTCTTTCTCTGCCTGGATATTTGGAGGTGATGATTAGTCTGCGCGAGGGGTCTGGAGAACAAGCCTTTACGAGGAGCAGCTGAGGGAGCTGGGGGTGTTCAGCCTGGAGAAAAGGAGGCTGAGGGGAGACCTTCTCACTCTCTACAGCTCCCTGAAAGGAGGCTGTAGCCAGGGAGGGACGGTCTCTTCTCCCAAGTCACAGGCGATGGGACAAGAGGAAATGGCCTCAAGTTGTGCCAGGGGAGGTTTAGGATGGATATTAGGAGAAATTTTTACACTGAGGGTTATTAAGCCTTGGAATGGGCTGCCCAGGGAAGTGGTTGAATCATCATCCCTGGAGGGGATTTAAAAAAGCCAGGCTGACATAGTGCTTAGTGACACAGTTTAGTGATGGTATTTTATCAGAGTTAGGTTGATGATTGGACTAGATGATCTCAAAGGTCCCTTCCAACCTCGACAATTCTATGATTCTATATAAGATAGCTCTTCAGAGGTTTCCAGCTCAAGGTATTTCTGCGTTCAGTGCTACATTAGAACATGCCATCCATGTAACTCCTCATGCTGCTTGGCTGTGAAATGTATTAGAGAACTGATCTGATTTAAAGCAAACAAAACCAACTCATATATATACATATTTGTATGTAATAGCTGTGCTACTTTTTCCCAAGTCAGTTACCCACTCTAATTCATCCCAGCAGCATGACATTACCCTAGTATTGCTACTGACTGCTTAGTATTAGCCAAGTTCAATCACAGCTTCATGGCTACCACTGGCTTTTAAAAACACAGTGACCTGGAGGTTCAGTGGAAAACAAAGAGGTACCTCTTCAGGCCAACCCAACCACCAGAACAGCTACAGGAATTCAGTCCCAGCATCAGCGCAGAGAGACGATCAGTCCAGGATTAGGAAGGCAAAACAGGCAAAGAATCAGTCCCAGAGGCCTGGTCCAGCCTGGCCCAGGACTCCAAAAACAAACCAGTAACCTCTTAAGGCTATGGAAGTCGTGATGACACTAAGATTTAAGAATTATGTTTAAAAGGCTTGGCTGTCTGGGCACAAGTCTGCCAATCTCAGTGCACTCTTTACAAACAAAACTGTGTGTTTGTGCATTTGCAAACTCCACTTTGCTCCGAGGGTCAGACCATCACAGCATGATGCAAAACCCAATCCATCCGCAAGCAGAAAGGCACATGCAGTTTAAGAGTTTTAGGATTCCAGAAGTTCCACCAAGGTGCACATCCAGAACTGCCACAGGTCTGGCCAAGGACATATAGATGTTTCAGACCCACTGAGCAGCCCCCCCCCGGCTCTGTCCAGGCCACCATGCATGAACCCCCCTTAACACGCGTTGGCAGAGCTGGATTCAGCATCAAGCACAGCTCAATATCAGCCCTACCAAGCCCCAGCACGCGGGGGTATCACTCATGCAAAATGCACAAACTCCACTGACAACAGAGAATCCAAATTTCTCCCTATCCCAGATGGGTGCCCATCAGGGTCTGGCCCATCCCCGGTCCCCCAGTGTCCCTGCCTGAGATAGAAATGCAAGTCTCGCCGTTTGAAGATCCCCACCTTCTTATTTCCACACCACAGATAGGTTTCCTAAATCGACTTCCAAAGGCAAGCAGATAAAATCTTTGGCATTGGAGAAGTTGGCGATCTAGCGAACACCAAAAAGTCATCTCAGCCTAAATTCCAGGCTCTAGTTCTCACCTGGCCAAGAGCAAGCCAGTGAGTAAGGCAGATCTTCAAGAGCAAGCTTACTGGTGAGCACACAAGAGTTCCTGTGGGCTGCCCAGGCGTGCAAGGCATCACAAGCACGGGAATCCAGCAGCTGAGGTCACGCACCTCACATGTATCCTACAGGAGGAATGTGCTCGGGCTTGCCACAAGCTATACATCTTCTGTTTCTTCTCTAAACGTACACAGTTTGGTGCACACAAGTGCACTTCTCCACTCTCTCTCAACGTTTCCTGGTTTTTTTTTTTTTCGTCTTTAGAGAAAAAGAAAAATGCCAACAACCCACTCCTTACAAGCAATTTCATCCTTTAACACACTGGGGTTTGTGCAGGCCAAGTAACATTTTTGGTAAAGAATATAATTGCAATTGCACGTTTCTGAGGTATTGTAAATAGCATGAAATTATTTTAAAATGTTATGAAAAATGCATTTGCAGTGTTCCTTTAAGTGTTTTAACAAAGCTTTGGTTGAAATTGCTTTATTCCAAAGCAATCGAAGATAGAGTATTTTTCTAAGGACCTCTTTATCTCCCTGCGAATGACTGAGATACAGATACTTTCCAGAAAGAGAATGCACCAGAAAATATGCACCTTTAGGTTTTACTAGATACTTAGGTATCTAGTGCCAGAAAACATCAGCTGCTGTTTCTGAAGAGGGGGTTGCAGCCGAAGCAAACCAGCACGATTAGCAGAGCCCCAGCAGTGCTGAGGGGCTTCATCCAAGGTTAGGTCTGGGGCCGTACAAACATCCAGGCTCTATTCGGTTTGGTCAAGCCATTCGACAGCCAAAGCAGCAGCAGTTCCACAGATTAAAAGCAAAAAAAGAAGCTAAATTAGGCAGCACCTTCATGCCATCTTCCAGGATATACAGTATCACATACCTCCTTGTCAAACTCCTTGGACAACATAGATAAATAAAATAAATATTGGCCTAAACAAGCTGGTCAGAAGAGAGATTGTTATCATTCAGGGCTGTAAATGTCTCTACAGGGCCAGGATCATGCCTCTAACAGGTCATTTGAAGCACATTTGGAAGAGCTCCTCCAACCTCCTGGGACACACAGCTGCATAGGAAGAGGAATTAATTTCCCGATGTGGTTAAGACCCAGACAATTTTAAATACTTTTCAGCAGGTATCACAACAGCTGGGACTCACATAAGGATGTACACATCACTGTTTGCACCGGTGACACTCCCCCAGAACTACACACAAAGTGGGGTCACTCTGCAATTCCTCTTACAGGGACACCAGAATGGGAAAGGGCATGTTTCAAAAACTTCTTCAGACCACTGGCAGTTGCAACGTGTGATCCCATCAGAACCTCTTGAACCTCTTAAAGACATAAATCAACCTTTGCCACCATCTCCTCTCGCTCTGATAAAGAAAGCAGGGTTGGAGGGGCGGGAATAGTAGCACAAAGGAACAGATAATCTCAATTTTGAGACAAAATCCCCAGCGTAATAAAGCTCCCTTTCGGGGTAAGTTGGTGTTTGCTGCAGAAGAGAGCTCTACGGACTGTTTCCACAGGACAGTGGCACCACGAGTGCCTTCCCTGGGATTATTCTTGCCACCCATAACTCATGGTGCACCTTGTGGGATTGGGACTCGAGCAGTTCTCCTGAGGGTAAGTGCCATGAGCAAAAGCCTTGTGCAGTAAAAGAAAGCAAATGAAACCAAACACACAAACAATGGCAGGGAGGAGAGGGAAGGGGAGTAAAGGATTGGGTGGGTGTCAAGAGGATGGGGCCAGTCTTTTTCAGTGATGCCCAGTGACAGGAGGTAATGGGCACAAACCTGAATATCAGAAGTTCCATCTCAACATGAGGAGGAACTTCTTTCCCGTGAGGGTGGCAGAGCCCTGGCAGAGGCTGCCCAGAGAGGTGGTGGAGTCTCCTTCTCTGGAGACATTCAACCCCCCCTGGACACGTTCCTGTGGGACCTGCTCTGGGTGGCCCTGCTCTGGCAGGGAGTTGGACTGGATGATCTGCAGAGGTCCCTTCCAACCCCATATCATTCTGGGATTCTGTGATCTAATAGTTCCAGCATGGTTTGGAATCACATTTATTTAGAACCGCATTGCCACGGTGTTTGTGTTTCAGCCATCGCTTCCCCAGACCTCATGAACACCCATGGCCCAGCACAGGCACTGGGTCATTTCTGCACACAACAAGGCTCACAGAGCCAGGGCCAGAGGCATCAATCCTTCACAGAACCCCAATTAATTCCATCAAGGTGATGCATCTTGCAGGACTGGGGTGTTCAGTGGGAAACACCTGACTATATTAACACCAAGACTTACAAGCAGCTTGTGATGGGGACTAACTTTTTTTGATGTGACAAGGTTTAGGATTTTAAAGGTAAATATGGCAGTAACTGGAAAGAAGATGTAACTGCATCGATACAGTTTCCATAGTAAACACTTTCAGAAAAACACAAGCAGAAAGAGAATAAAAAATTGTTAAATATACCAATACTGCATAACAAATTTTCTTTACCTTGCATTAGAAACTTCCCAAATATTCTCATGTAAGTAAAGTCAGCAGCAAATCTCTTTCTGTTACCTTATTGATATATTTCTGAGAGTCAGGCACCTGTTTTTCAAAAGACTTAAGCATGCACTTAGTATTAAGCATGCAAGCAGTCCCACCAGGTACTGGTGGAAGGGTCATGCCTTTACTCGAACAGTTATTTTACAACAAGCTTTTTTAGCATGTGATATTTGTGTTCACTTTGTTCATAAGACAATAATTTTAAAATAACTTTTACATTCCGGGTCATGGAGGCAACCAGGATGTGCCCAATGGATCAAAGATCACACATGCATCAAGAAACAATTACATTAGAAAAAGAGGGATGCACCACAGTACTTCAAAATCATGTCCTATATCACTACTGTGCAGTTCAAAACAAATATCAAAATTTATTCACACGTTGTCCACAGCAGAGATGGAAGTTTAATGGGGTACAAGTGCTTCCATGCTAAGCCCACAGTTTTCACACAGTTTCTAAGGTTTAATTTCTCTACTGAAATCATTCAAATTTGGAATTTTCTTTGACGCAATTTTTAACTGTTTTGAGTGTAGCTTAGTGGTTATGAAATACAAAGTTTAAAAATATTCTATCTACTACCTGCTATTACAAGTATCAGTTTCCGACCTTATGTTGAACGGGCAAAGTAGCACAGTGGCAAAGGCAAAGTCAGCTACGCGACAAGGTCTCACTGAGAAGCACCTTGGAACTTTCCACCAAAAATAAGTTTACATTTTAGCAAGCAGTAGGACTTTACAAAAGGCAGCAAGCTACAGGTGGCACATGCAATACAATACAGAATGGTGCAGCGGTATCCAGACCAAGGGTAGCTTACATTCACTCAACAGGCACAGGGAATTTTGCTGTAAAACACACAGCGGGTGACTGGCACACACTCATGGCATTAGCCAGACCACCTCACTTCTCTTTAGAAGCATCTGGCTCAAGGGCAGAAAAACTATTCCGTCATTAAACACTCAGAATGAAGAAATAAAGCATGACACACTAGATAAAATGTCATTATTGCTCCGTGCATGTGTTAACAGAAAGACTTTCCAAATAGGCTGTTTTCTGTGCAATTCAGAAAAAGAAACCAGTACCTGTGACGGCATTTTCATTACCAATGGGGTAAAAATCTCCTGGAACATCTCACCTGCAGTTTCTATTGGCAATTTGTGCAAATATAATTTAGAGTGCAGTTTTCACAAAGCACTTTCAGACAACGTTTTCAAAGATTCAGAAAAGCCACTGATATGCAATATACATATTGCACAAATCAGAAAAACGTTGTATAAATTGTAAGAGACTGAGTAACACAGAGTGAAGAAAATTAAATGGTACTGGGATGGACACTAAAGATCCCATGCATAAAAGCTTTGCCCATTTCTTGATACCTGAGTGCTTAACTACGCAGCCTTAACAGTATCCTGTTTGGGTTTTCCTTTTGACAGGCTGAATTCCTAGAGTCACGTCAATGTCAACATTTAAACTCTTGCAAGCAAAGAACAATTACATTCAATCCCAAGCACTCATATGCCTAAGACGGTGTAATTAAAAAAATGAAATGAAGCGGTCATGCAGGATACTGGCAAGGACAAGACACTAAAGGGATTTTAGAAAAATCACTCGACTCACCAGTCCATTGTTTGGCTGAGGTGAAAAAGGCAAACATTACTGAGATGCATCAGTGAGGAAGTTAGAACACAAATCAAGGCCCGTGCCTGCAAGCACATGTGAATAACTTCAGGCCCGGGAGCTCTTTCCATGGCAAAGTCATTCACAGGTGTGCTTGCAGAACCCAGCTCAGCTGTTACCGTTAGGAGCACAAAACACTACTTACATTCTGCCACTGACTTCAATAAAAATAGAAATTCATCTGTGTTTAACAGCAACTATTTCACCTCAGGAAGATAAAAACCCTTCAAGTCTCACAAGGTAACTTAATAATTAATCCATTCTGGCTGCTCCCGGCTCTATTTTTTTTTTTCCAAACACATTCAAGCCTGCAGAAGGTACATGAGGGCTGTAAACCCTGCAGCACAAACTGCTGTGTCTCTGCCTTGCGATGCACCAAGGATGCTTCTGACACTAGTGACAAGCCATTCTTCTTTTTCTCAGGTATCTCTCTGCCAAGCTTGATGTAATCAGAAACATACGATATTCCGATCAGTTTCTCCTTAAGCATTGGGCCTTTACAACAAGCGCTTGTAAAGATTTTGGTGATTTGAATTGTGAAATAAGCGAAGCCAAAAGGAAAAAGACCACATGCAAAGGTGTAGCACGGGGCACACATGTATACCAGGTCAGAGAAACACTAACTACAGATGCAACATTTTTTAAGTGTATGTGAGCAGCACAGATTCAAAGGCATTGAGGATTAAGAACTGCTACTTGGAGAGGAAAGGCAAGTAGACGGTTCATAAATGGGGCGAATGGAAGACTTTTAAGTCTTGTAACACCAAGAGTTTGGTAAGATGCAACTGATGTGCTGCGTGTACGGACCAGTGGGCAACCAAAAAAGAAAAGCTAGGCAGGACGGCTAAGATCTATAAATAATAAACATAAAATTTGGGGATGACTGTTTCATACACCCCAGCAGAAGACTCATATGTTGCCCAGTCCATTAGAGCAGTGTGCGTTTCAGATAAGGAGGCTCTTAGTGAGGAAGGTGTTGACAGGAGCAGCTCTGTGAGGGACTAACTGAAAGAGAGGAGCGTACAACTCTGGCCAGACTGAGCACATGTGCTGCTTCACGCTGTTTGGGGAAGTTCTGTTTTCTCGATGTAAGTTTCACCACTGACCCATGTGACCCATTTTTTTCTCAAGCCTCAGTATTCAAAAAAGAAACTGAATGAAACCTACTAGTAAGTTTTGAAACAACAATATTACATACAAATTCATCTGCCTTAGAAGTGGAATACCTATTTTTACATGGCCTTGATCCAGCTAATGGGTAATTTGTTTTTTTTTTTCTGGAAGTGTGCTATTAAACAACTGATAAAACTATTTCAATTCATTTACCCTTCTGAAAAGCCTAACTAGCAGGTATCAACCTGAGAGGAGAGCAGAGAGACGTGAAACTGGTTGTAAATTATAATCAGATGTGAAAACAGAAGGTGAAAAAAAAAAAAGAAAAAAAGAGGTGTATAGAGAAAATGGAAGAAGCAAAAAGGGACTGTCACACTCGGGCCTACAAGCGGGTCAGGGCCCACATTTTGCCTGCTGTGGGCATGGCGAGCCCAAGGTCCTGTCCCAAGGACCCACAGCCTTCTCTCCTCCAAAAATAAGTGTATATATAACACGTATGTATTTTTTTTACGCATCTATACATCGGGGGTGTATGGCGGGGTACTGACAGAGGCACGGCTGGGCCTAACAGGAGCCGCGGCCTCGCCGGGCCGGGATGCGGGCAGGGTTTGGGGGAAGGAGCCGCGGGGGGCACCCGCACCGCTTCGGGCCTCACCGAGCCGCGGCGGCGCCGGCACGGCGGGACCCAGCGCCGCCTCCCCGGCAGCGGGAGGCAGATGGTGGGTTTCCAGCGGAGAGCAGGCCCCGCTCCCCGCCCGCCGGCATGGAGCTGGGGGGGAAGGCCGCCCCCGCAGCCCACCCTCCTTCCTCCCCCGGGGCCGGCGGCCGTGGAACCGCGAGGAGGAAGGAGGCGCCACCCGCCGAGTTTCGCCAAGGACAGGCCCGAGGTCAAAGCCGGCAGCCGCCCGCCTCCCGCCGCGGCCCCTTCCCCGCCGCCCAACGGCCGGGCTGGCGCGCACCGAGCGCCCCGCCGCCTCCCCGCCCGCCGGCGGTGACTTACCTTGGCAGCCATGCTGTGCCCGGCGCGGCCACCCCCTTCCCTTCCCTTCCCTTCCCGTCCCTTCCCTTCCTCCCCTCCCCTCCCCTCCCTTCCGACCGCGGCAAGGCAGCTTCCCCGCCTGCGCACCAGCCCGCCAGCGCCGGCCGTCACCGCTCTCCCAGGCGCGGACGGGGCGCTCGGCGCCGACAGCCCATTGGCTGTACCCGGCCCGGCCCGGCTGCGGCCCCCGTCATCGCCCGGACCGGCCCGGCACGGCCCCGCGGGGGCTGCGGGCTCCGCGCCCAGCACCGGAGATGCGGCCTCGGGCAGCGACGGGGCGCGGGCCTTTCGGGGCCGGTACCGCCTCACCCCTGCGAGGGGCTCGGGTTAGATCAGGTTTTCCCCTCCCGTGGGCTGGTGGCCTCCGGGTCGCCTCACAGGGACTGCGGGCCCCCCCGGGGTCTTGCAGCCCTCTCTGACCGCACCAGCCATTGCCGACTGGTGCTGTTAAGCCGGGGAGATGCCTCCAGCATGGTAGGAGGATGCCCAGGCAGATGGCAGAAAGATGCTGAACCCCCCTGCGAGGGGCCCGGTTTAGCTCAGGTTTTCCCTTCAGGTGGGCTGGCGGCTTCCGAGTCCCCTCACAGGGACTGAGGGCCCCCTCGGAGCCTTGCGGCCCCCTCGGAGCCTTGCAGCCCCCTCTGACCGCACCAGCCATTGCTGACTGGTGCTGTTAAGCCGGGGAGATGCCTCCATCGTGGTGGTAGGACACCGGGACAGGTGGCAGAAGGATGCCCAACACCTTCACAGCAGCCCCTCGACAAGCCCTGCGCTCCTGCCCAGAGCTGTGCTCATCCCCGTGAGCGAGGGATGTTTCACCCGGTGGCCGTACACCAAGGCCTCATTCTGGCACGTCCCGAGAACGAGCTGTGCTTTCAACCAAATTCTGTTAATGCCGTTTTAGTTCCTGAGTCGGCGTGAAACTGACACATAAGCGGCCCCGGGCAAGCCCACGGCTGTACCCGGGATGACCACAAGTACGGCAGGCTCGGCCTCCCAGACAGTTTGCAGACTGTCTCCAGACAGCCTGTCTGGGCATGTTTGGCCACGTACCACTTGGCACGCAGGCCAGTGGCTGCCACCAGCCCATCGCCAGCCCTGCCGATGCCCGCTCTGGCTGGCCTCAGGGCTTATGGCTCCCGGGGGTGGGTTTTAGGCTGGCCTGAGGCTGGTGGTGCAGACAGGGAACTTGTCACCTTCGTGTGGATAAAGTGTAGCTCAGGGGTGAGGTTTTTGCGTTTATAATTGGGTATCGAGTTCGTCATAGCTTCGAGGTGGATCTTCCAGCATTTTCCCTAAAGTGAGTTTCGTAAAGATACTGAAAAGGCAGAGGATCTCAAAGCCAGATTTATTACAATATAAACCAGAACAATGAACTAATTAATTGTCTTTAATTCTATTAGAGGGAGACAGTAGATAAATTAAAAGGATTCATAAATGCATCTTCCCTTTCCCACTATATATCTTTGCAGGATGGCCCTTATTATATTTGTTTCCAGTCCAGTGAATTAATGACCCTCTGGTTTGCAGCAAATTGTACACAATCTCCTCTGTGTCCCTCAGAGGTTTCTTCCATCGCCTGCGAGGGCTGGCAGCGTATCTCCCTCCTCCGCTTCTCAGCGGTTTTCCAGTCTCTGCCTCTTGTAAAACCCTCCCACTTGCTGGATCCTCTTCCTTTCTTACCTGCCCCGCATCCGCCGCGTGTGCTCGGCTGATCTGAGAGACAGCACAGCCTTTCTCTTCTTGCTGCATTTCCCTGACCTAGAAAACAGCAGTTAGAGCAAAGCAGACTCGGAGCCTTCACCCAGCCACGTCTTTTCAAATGAACACAAAAACAGATTATGTGGTGCCTATCTGCAAACTAGATAAGTAAATACTGTCACCTTGTCATAAATGAATGGATAATAGCAGTCCACTTATAAACAACAAAAACCAATCCTGGATTATTTTAATAATACCACTAAGAAGGGAAAAATTACAGAGAGAAAATAGCATAATTGTCTTGGAATACAAATACAACACTTGGTGAATATTTGGAAGCCAGGATATTTAGATATGAGTCTGAAAGTCTGTCCTATTGCACTTTATTTTGTGAAAACAGGCTTCAGTGGGTGGGGTTTTTTCCTTATTAAGGCTGCTAAGAAAATTGCTACGGTTCTCACCTTATACTGCCACATGGTCTTGAACCAATTGCCGAGGAAAAGCACAAGCCAAAAACCTGCCTGTGTTTCAAGTAGGATGGTGGTGAAACTCAGAGGGGTAAACTAAAAGGGATGACCCTGGAAAGCCTCGTTCAACCGCTCCCCAGGTGCGACAGCGTCCGAGCTCTTCATTTTCCAGCCATCAGGAGCTCCAGGTGCCCCATGTCCTGAGCGTGCCTTCAGCAGTGCCACAGTCCCCATGAGGCTGGAAGGTCATTGCCTGACTGACGGGAAAGCCTGAGCACCATCAGCATAAAGGGTTTGGGCTGGGCACAGCCAACACGTACGTTTAGGCCCAAGTTCTTTATCTTCCTAGAAAGGCGGTGGAGGCTAATGTTCACTTTTAAACAGGGAAGTGATATGGCTGTAGCAGATTGCAGCGCTGTCTTTGGCTACGTAACCCACTGGTTTTCAAAGTCCGCTGGTGACTGAGGTTAGATTCAGGCCCGTGTGTCATGCTCCTTTGTTCTAACCACAAAGCTGTTGACTGCGCTGGGGGACTGAGGAGGAAAGTTCTTCATTCCTTCTAGAGAAACTGTGTCACTGGGTGGAGGAGAATCCAAGGTTAGCTGGACCAGAGAGACGCATGACTCCTACGTGTGATAAAATGCAATGGGATGAGGGCAAAATGGGCAGCCAGTTTTCATTACAAGACACATAATGCATTTCTTGGAGAAGTTAGGATCTTGTGTCTCCTCAACCAATGGCTTTTTCTGTGTCTTTACATGTAACCCTCACAAGACAGAGCACAGAATCATTCCAGGGAATGAGAAACCACCTAGAGTTATGCTCCTTCTGCTGTCCTCTTCTGATACGAAGCATCTTGAGCTTGTTTGAGGACGGGTTTTGTAGGAAGAGCTGTAGATTGTTTCCAAAACAAGCCACAACCTAGTGCTTGGACACTGTCCTTGAGGTGAAAAATTAGGCTTTGATTGTTTTCATGTGGAATAGAGAGAGCTGATTTGCTGCTGGTGTTCTAACTATTAGGGTATTGTATAGAGGGCAACCATATTTCAACAGGCCCATAGGTTTTTGCTGAACTTATTAAAGATTGCCCTGGGGAGCCTGGCAGCCTGGAACTTGTAGGATTTTTCAGTCTTGACTGATAAAGTATCGACATTTTCCTACTGACTAAAGGCAGAGCCCAGTGTGCTGGCTAGTTTGGATCCAATTCTGGCATCCATTCCTCTTTCTGGGACATCTCTTACAACACTCTGGATTTTGCACTGGAAGCCAGATGCCTAAAATGTAGGCCTTGCAGTGTGGAGCTTAAAGGCAAGAAAAGATCTCGGACCTGCTAAGAACTGAATGCATCTGGAGAGAGCTGGAAAGGACTGGATCTGGAAAAGATGAGATCTGGAAAGATGTGGGCGTACCGAGTACCTTGGCGAAAGGCTGAGGTAAAGCAAAGCCCTCAAGACCTATGATACTATCCAAATTATTGAGCTGATTTCCTCAGTACACCTTCTCACTGCCCCACACATAGTAATTGTCTTCCAGGCAACTTCTTTTGTGTTCTATTATACATACAGCAGCACGCGGACCATGCTATATGTTAACTTACCACAAAACTTGCACCAAATATGTCTTACAGTGTATAGTAGAAATAAGCAAGTGGCCTCGTTCCTGGTGGGAAAGAGCTGAATACTCAAAAGAAACAAGGACAAGGTTTTCCTGAGCAGATTTTTTTGAAATAGCTCTTAAAACTCTTTATTGACTCCACTCCCTCAGTGAAACTTCAAGGAAAGGGATGAAGCATTGTCCCCTTCCTTAGGTCAAGGGTTTGGTTGGGGTATTTTGTTGTTTCTGTGGATTTGTGCTTTGTTTTGTTTTTAAATAAAGGCTGTCTGGCTGATGTGAGTTAGCACTTCAGTTTTAGTGAATCTTAGCCAAGAATTTGTGCTCACACAGTAGGCCTAACCCTGAGAATTTCTCTAATAAAATAAAGCATGACTCAGTCTGAATGAATCATTCACAATTCTTCTTTCTCTGTTTGAAGAATATTCACAGCAGATCCTGATTTCCTCAAGCATATTTGCTGTTTTTCTGGCTATTTTATAACGCTGTCTGACAATTGTCAGTGTTTCCTTTTTTGCTGCTGTTTTTTTAATATATCACACATATTTGTAATGTAAACCCCGTTGTTTATCTGTGATTGCCGAGGTCAGCCAAACATGGGCTTGTTTCCTGTTCCTTAGAAAAGAAGATTTTCAAATACTTTCACGTGCACGTCTAAAATTCATCGTCTGCCAGGGCTATGTTTTAGAAATGCATCTGAAATAACCCAGGGAATGTTGATGCTGATTATGAACAGAGGGCTAATTCTTCTGTTGGTGTAAATCAACGTAGCTGGTAGATTTGTGCTGATTTACATTGGTAAAGCCCAGAAAATAGCGGGGATATACGACAAACAAAAGATGCTATATTTATTTCATAAGTGAAAAATACTTCCTAACTCAGGCACACCACTGGCATGAATAAGTTATGAAAAATCTTCACAGCCAAAAGAACATAATCATCCTTCATGTATAACAGATTTGTTTATTCTGTAAAGATTCATTTCAGTTGATTAATTATCAGTATCTGCTGATGGTGGAGGTAACAAGCCATCTCTGATGAGAGAATCATTTTAGGACATGCTCAGAATATTTTATCGCCGAGCACAAGTTGTGTATGCTTAGAATATTTATCACACTGTGTAGTAACAGCATCACATTTTTAAAGCTAAGTACTGAATGGAAATTATATTACAGATACAGGAGTTATCTATATTTTTCTTGAGATTTTTTAATAAGAGGGATATAAAAAAAATAAATTAAACCACAATAACAGTTGTGTTTGCATGTCAAGTGCTGAACTGTGCTGCTGGATTAAATCATTGTTATTCTGAACCAGTAAAAAAATTTGCATAAGTGCAAATGCCAGTTCCTAACAATATCATCAGAATTGTTTCTGCTTACACCAAATCCAGTCTGTGCCAGCCCCATTGCACGCTCACTGGCCATTACTCACAGGTGGAAATTAACGAGACATAGCTTTATCAAGGGTAAATTACGTTCTTTTTCTTGCAATTTTCTTGCAATTTTTTTTTATTAAGTAATCAAAATTGCAACAGCAAGTTAAAAATGCCAAAAGAGGCGGGGTTAGAACATCTTAATTCTGAAGCATTGATGAAGAGGAAGAAATTATGATAAATCTGTCAATCACTGCAAAATAAAGAGTAGTATATTAATTTGCTATTTATAAAGTTAATCTAGTCACCAAAATACCTAGAATGTACAGCATTACCTATAACAAGATTGACTGAAATCTGGTAATAAACCCATTTGCCAAAATGTTGGTTGTATTTGAATAGACACGCTGCTGTAACCGGACTGTACTCACATCATTTAATAGAACACATGTGTGTCTGTAAAGTGGATGGATGGATGGCAGCACACACTGAACACATGTGTGCAAGAGGATTTTAATTAGCCAAGATTTTGCAGAAAGCAACAGGACCTCTGCAAAGTCTTGTGCAAAGCACTGAGTTTCTCTCGGCTTCAACAAATGTACGTGTTTGAAAATATAAACATTTGGTCATCGTGAAACTCAGTGTTTTCTTTCATTCTCCGGCCAAAACTCATCGTTTTTTATTTTCCATGGAGATGCAACATTTATTAATTATTAGTACATGTTTCCAGAGGACCCAGTCTTTTTCCATCTCTGAAGAAAGACGGTCCAGCTCAAACTGGCTCCCGTTAAAGCCAGCGGGAGTTCTTCCATTAGTCTCAGCCCTTTGATGCTGGGAATATCACCCACCTGGGTCTTTACAGCTCCCCGTTATCAGCCTGTGCCAGCTTTTGGTATTTGTTTTGGTAAAACTAGCTGGATAAAGACAAAAGTTCAAAAGGTTTTGAATGACTTACAAGAGTGGAGGCATTGATAGCAAGTGTGTTTACCCGGGGAAGATGATAACTTCTGATTATTTGGAGCACTTGTTTTTAATTTCATTACCAAGACAAGCAGGTCGCATTGCTTGCCTGGTCAAAAGTCAGCTGGCAGCCAGTTTTGGCCAAGCCTGGGAGGAAAGCAGCCATCTCAGCGGTATTACATTCCTCCAGATTTTGTGAAAAAGAGCAGCCTGATAAAGAATAAAGACTTCTTATTGCTTCCACAGAAGGTCAGACCACACTCTTAGTTCAGCTCTTAATAGACTCCAAAGAATCTATGTCCAAAGAGAGACGAAGAAATCCTGACCGTGGGGGAAGGCATCAGCCCAGCTACTGATCTCTTTCAAATCCACAACAATCCACAGATTTTCTGGGATGTTCTACTCACAGAGCTGCTGGTGGGGTAGATTCTTTCTCTCTTCTTTTCTCTTCTTGCAGTGTGGTTGGAACCAGACTTGGAGAGATGGGAAGGAACCATTAGGGTCTATGGCTTCACGCTTCAGAAGAGGGCAGGGTATTTCAGGATGAGTTGTGTGATCGGCGGTGACTTGGTGAAAACGTGCTGTGCAGCTCTTGTGTTCAGCTTTTCCAGCCAGATGTCCACAGTCTACATATCAAAAAGAGATTTTTAGGGGCTTTCGGCTTAAGTGCCTGGAAGTTGAACTGCAACAGATGTTTTGATTGTTGAGTCCAGTGTTTCTGCGGGTAACAAGATTTAAACAATAAATACTGAAAATCCCCTGCTTTGCTCGCTGAAATCAATGGGAAAATTCCCATCTGAGAATATGATTTATGCTCTATTAGATTTTGTGGGTGGATAGTGATGTATGAGGCAGAAAAGAATCCAGCTCCTTTCTCCCTTTCCACTGCTTCTGCTGTAGTAACGGGACGAATCAGATGTGAGTCAGCAAGGTGTCCTTTCCCAGGGAGAGAGAGGAAAACTTGCAAAAGGGAAAAAAAAATGTTCATCTGTACCTTGGTGACGTAAACCGCTTCCTCGTGTACGGCTTTGCTTGTTTATATTAATATAGAGTGACTTAAAGTGCACATCATTGATACGTTCATCGCCTGGTGAGGGAATCCATTGACTTTGCCTTCTGTAGGAACATCAGAGGAGCAGTCATAAAACGCACTGCAGTCCTCAAATAGGTAGGGTATATCGATTGACAGAATATGTGCAGCTTTTGCTACTGAGATTTGAAAGCAATCCCTTTCTTGAACCTTCAGCCACAGCTCAGATGCTAAAATGAAGGCAACAGAGCTGGTGAGGAGTCTGGAGAACAAGTCTTGTGAGGAGCAGCTGAGGGAGCTGGGGATGTTCAGCCTGGAGAAAAGGAGGCTGAGGGGAGACCTTCTCGTTCTCTACAGCTCCCTGAAAGGAGGGTGTAGCCAGGGGGGGTCGGTCTCTTCTCCCAAGGAACAGGCGATGGGACAAGAGGAAATGGCCTCAAGTTGCTCCAGGGAACGTTCAGATTGGATATTAGGAAAAGTTTTTTGCATTGAAAGGGTTATTAAGCCTTGGAATGGGCTGCCCAGAGAAGTGGTTGAGGCACCATCCCTGGAGGGATTTAAAAGACGGGTTGACATAGTGCTTAGTGATATGGTTTAGGGATGGTTTTGACAGTGTTGTGTTGATGGTTGGACTCAATGATCTGAAAGGTCCCTTCTAATCTTCGCATTTTAAGTGAAGCCTAACGGATCAGATCTTTTGAGAGTCTCATTAGTCCAAGTCAGAGCATTATATCTGGAGGAAAGAGAATATTCCAGGAGTGACAATGTAGAAACAAGTTGAGCCTGAGCGTCTGAGATACCGCTCTACATTGCAGGGAGGATCTTCAGACACTTATGTCAAATATTGCAATAGCTGAGCTTTCCCTTTCCCTCCAGGCAGATCTTCTATATTCTTCCTGCTAAAATGAAAGGTACTCACTTTGGTGCCACCAAATTTGAAATGCTTATGTAAATCATTAACATGAACCATTTACTCTGACCACAGCTACATGGTCTAAAGTTGATATTTGGGATCTGTTAATCATTACTCAGCAGCTACTTACTGCATATCAGAAGGTAATTCCAGCTGCTCCTGCCAGCTTTTCAGAGGTCAGACCTCTGGCTCTCTTTGCCTAACTAACCTGCATCCATCCACCTTCTCTCAGAGGGTCTGAAATGTCTGTTTCAGGTCTTTTTCGTAACCTGTCCAGTGCTACCTAAAGAGACAGCCTAAATTCCCACGGTCAGATCCATGGAAAGATGATGAAATGTTTGGGAATGTGATTGTTGAGGTTGGACTCAATGATCTCAGAGGTTCCTTCCAACCATGGTGATTCTGTGATTCTGTGATCCCAAAGCTGTGTTTTTTCTTGAATAGAGCCTGGCAGCACCAGAGACCCATGGAAGTCTTCCTTGTACAGCACTGGGGGTGCCCAGATGATGTCTCTGCTCAAGTGCTCACCCATCCCGTTCCAGTTGGAGCTGAGCACCTTTAATTTATTGCTCAGCCGAGGTTTTAAGGGCAAGGAACTGGCATCACCTTAAAGGGCTTGATCCAGAGGGACTTCAGATATTGAACAGATTCTTACTCACAGTGGGCAGCCAGTGAAAGCTTCAGAAATATCCACAGAAGGAAATGGTGGTGCCCCCCCAGGTTGCTTGGTAGCTCCTGATTTTAATTATTCCCAACACATTTTGCTCAGCTGCGGAAAATATCTTGGTCTTTCCCCAACTCCTTATGAAACTCTTCGTCTGACCAACCACCTTTCTCTTCTTGGTCCTTATTTCATTCTTTCTGCTGCTGGGCAGCCTTCCCTGCTCCAACTCAACTCTAGTCCCAGTATCTGCAGCCTCATCCCTCTTCCATTGATCTGGTTTCCTCCTTAGCCCAGTGTTTGGAGCCCTGCGCCGCTGTCTTTCAACAGGGTTTTTCAAACTCCCTGCCCATGTGTTTTCAACAGCTCTTCTTCCTCAGGCTCAGTTTTCTTACCTCAAACTCTTGCTTCCCAACACATCAGTTCGGACTTGTTTCTCTTGTTCCCTAATTGAGCCATTTAATCCTCTTTTGCACACTGGAAGCAGAAAAAAAAAAATCCCTAATGTTAGTTGGAATCTAAAGGGCTGCATCAGCCAACAATAGCAGAGAGTACTCAGTCCTTCCATGGAAATGTGGAGAGCCTGCATCCTTCAGCTGTTGGCTTAATGTAGAACAAATATTTGAAGAATTTAGGTACCAACCCTGAGCAAACCATTACTGAGAATCTGCAGATTTCAAATTTTCCGAAGTTTTCATCTTGTCCAAATTAAATCATTTTATTGGTGTGAGGTAATGAAAAAGCACATCCCTAATACAAGCATTAGCTGTCTATTAGTTTTCACCCATCTGTGCCAAAGTACTGGGGATGCCACAGCGAACTCTCTGAAAACTTTTCTAGCATCGAAAAAACATTCTTCTCAGCTTGTTCTTTAAAATGACTGTGTCGGTTTTCCCTAAACTTTCAAAATAATGTCACAGTGAGCTAGCCAGCTACCATTGAATATTCTGACCCAGAGTGATGGGTTAATACGTAAGGAATTGAAAATAAGATCTTACAATGGAAAACGCTGAAAAATTGTATGATGAGTAAATTATTTGTATAATCTTTTTTTTTTTCTTTATTGCATTATTTTCTTTGTTGGGACCTAGAATGTAGGTAGGTACAATTAGAAACAAAGCAACAGCAGAAATGTATAATGTTCACTACTCCTCAGGAAATGAAATAAAATAAAACAATGCTCTAAATTTAACCTGAAGTCTTTTCATTGACTGTAAGTCCTAGTCCTCATTAACGCAAAGAGAATACAAACACTATTCTTCCATTGCAGAGATGTATTGGCAGTTCTCAGAAATTCAGTTAATCTTCAGTCTATCCCATTTTGCAAGAGACCACATTCCGAGCTGAAGGATGTTCCTGAAAACTTGCCTGTTTTCTTCGGAGTGTTTTTCCGCCCATCCTCCCTGTGCTGCTGTGACATTTTGAAGCTGCAGATCTCCGGGGTTGTTTTCCGAGTGAAGCTATTTCCATGGCCAGAGCGAGTGAGCTCCACAAAACAGGCCACAGAGCAGGAAAGGGAGAAGGAAAAACAACCACAGCTATGAGCAACAATTGCAATGAATGAACCGGGGGAGGCTGAGGTTTTGCCACTCTCTCAAACTGGCCTTTGGAAAGCAGAAGTAGATTCAGGTCACAAACATGTTTACTTGCAGGGACAGTTTTGTGATGTGTATTTTCCTTAGGGCCCCAGGCAGGCAGTTTCTGCCAAGGGGTGTACGACAGCATAAGCCATGCCTTAGAATTCAGATTGCAATTGATTTGTTAAGGAAACCAACCACATTCTCCAGAGTAGATCGAGTGGCCTTGATTCACATGAGTTAAAATCCTTCTGAAGTCGACGGGATTATTTGCTGAATTGGAGAAGACTCTAAAGAGAAATGAGCCATTGCTCCAAACCCCGTGTGCAGTCACAGTTTTAGGTAAAGCTGATTATTTGCCCACATTTATAGCAGTTGAGCACCGGCAATGAGAATGCAGCCACAGGAGGATCCTCCTCTTCTTCACTCCCATCTGTCCTTCTTCACTCCCGTCATGCCATCGTCACAACTGACCCAGGGACCCCCTTACAGCAGTGTGTCTCCTCAGCTGAATAACCATGAGCTCCAGCATCTCCCCAAGACAGACCCACATTCATATGGAAGATCACATCTGATTGCCTAAAAACTTCTTGTTGTAAATCCTAGAGAGCGGAGATAAGAAGAGGATTTAAACCATTTTCATCCCAAGGATAGGACCACCCTACTCAGTTTCACAGTGGTTTGTCTAATCCAGCTGGAGTGGATTTGGGTGATAGGGATTTCAACATTTTCCTCGGAAACTGGCACAAAATTCTGCTATTATGCCTCGGAAACTGGCACAAAATTCTGCTATTAGAAGAACTTTCATAATATTACACCTAAATTTTGTCTTAGTTATGTCCGCATTGCTTTTGCCTATTTCCAGCTACATAAGGATTTCTTCTTGATGTAGAACAATAAGTGGGGAGAAGATACGTGCACAGAGGGAAGAGTGAGGAAAACCCTTCCAAAAGTTATGAACTTAACTCTTTCAGATCTAGGGGTAAAAGGGGCAATGATGAGCAGGAGGGATGTATTTAAAATGCTGGTCCATCTCCTTCCTCTCTCCATAGATGGGAGATAACGGATCCATAAGCAGTGGGTAAAGCTTTGTGAGATTAAAAGGAATTGTTGCAAAAGGGTACCCTTTTAGCCCATTCCATCTCACATACATTCCTGAGACTCCTTTCAGCATCCTACTCTAAACATCGAAATCCACCAGGGAGAAGACAGAAAGCCAGGAGCAAACAATGTGGTAGGTCATTAAGAATGAAAGCAGCTGATTCTCCTTATAATACATCTGGAACTGACAGCAAAAATGGTGACATTTCAGATACAGTTGCATTTGGGGATGTCTAACCTCGCATATCATATTTTATTTCCATCACCTTAATATCAAAACACTGATCAAGCAAAAGAAGGAAAAGGCAAGGTGTTAGGGGACAGAGAAGAGACTAATCTGAGGGAACACCTGAAAACAAGCAGAGGTGTTTGCTTCATGAAGGAGATAGTAGTTATGTTGTAAGAAAAGGATTGTTCGGGAAAAAAAAATGAGCTTGGTATTCTCCATTCTCTCAAAAATGCAAGAGCAGGAGGACTTTCAAAGGAATTGAAAGGCAATAAATCTAAAGCTACAAAAAGAGATGCCCTTTTCTGCTGCACATAATTACATTTTAGAACACGCCACCACAAAATGCTACTGCATTAAGGTACCCAGAAAAAGTCCAACAGGATGATTATTTTTTGTTATGAATACTGAGGATCCCATCCTGTTACATTTACTAGAATAAAACTGCGTTGAGCCCACAATTTGTGTTTGAATTTTAGCAAATGCTGCTGGAGCCAAGAGAAGATAACTTCTCTCCACTTGTCATTTCTTCTTTCTTTTTTTTTTTTTTTTACTTAAAACTGTATTCTGTGGGTAATTTTTATTATGATTTGAAAGAATGACTACTTCTGAGTAATAAGAATGCTGTATTGCCTGAGATGGAAAGACTCTATTGCTGTGCGTACATCCTGAAATAACTTTTGGTTTTGTATCACTTCATGATTTTTTCCCCCAAAACTGTTTTTTTCATCAGGTAGTTACTCACCTCTTTAGATTTGGGGTTGATTACAAACACTTGCATTACTTCAAAACAGCTTTTAACTTTGTGATCACTTTGGTTCTGCTTTTTCCTAAAGCCCACGGGTTTCCAGCTTTTGAATGCTCCAGCCCAGGTCTTCAGTTGTCCTTTGTTACTGGTGTTACTGTTCATTGTTTATATATCGGTAGCAGTGACTCCGGCAGAGATTGGACCTTCGCTGTGTTAGGAGTGATATAACCAATCAGTAGGGTTTTAAAAATGTATTTATTTATTTATATAGAAGGGAAAATCCTAAATTTAATTTACAAATTATACATTTTGCCTCGCTAAAAACTGTTAGACATCTGCTCGTGCCTTTTATTTGTCTTTGAAAATCACTCTGGAGTAACGTTTGGCCCTTTGGTTGCAGTTTTTTGTTCTATTTGGGTTGGGTTTGGGCCACGTTGATGAGACAGATGTGTCGGACCATTAGCATCGGTGCTGGAAAATACAATTGTATTGTTTCTGGCACCCCAATTGGCTCATTCAGAACAAGTAGGGATCTCTCTGGCTGGTAGTACACTAAGCTGTGTAGGAATAACCTTTATACTGGTATAAAAGGGATTTATTAGCCACAGTTGACAACGAGGAACTGTTGTGATATGCCTGTTCCAGGCACACATGCTTTGGCTTGTTGCCTCCTTGGCGTGGAGAAGCCTCAGCTTCTGCCTTTCTCTATTTAGAAGGTGCACTCAGTTTTCCGAGGTGCTCAGCCCCCTGAGATGTCAGGCTGGTCTCCCCGTGCAGTCCCAGTTTGGCTTTCACAAGGAAGGGCTCCAAGACAGCGACAGATCGTCTCCAGCAGGGCCAGAAGAACCCACAGGCATAGTCCACTGAGGTCTGCGGAGGTCACTCGGGATGGGATCTCTATATAGGAGTGACAGAGCTTTTTATAAACTTCAGAAGAAAGAATGAAGGTTTCCACAAAAGCCCAGAAGCCACTTTCACTGTAAACTAACAAAAAGTATATTATACAGCTGACATTTTAATGGGCTTACTATTTTGGACAGGAGGATGAAAATGATGCAGTTCTTCCATTTTCCCTTTTTTCTAGCCCTGCACTGGTTACAGTGTGGTAACCGGTCGACCAGAGCCTTTTCTGTGTAAAGTGGTGAACATTCAAATACCTACCACATGAAGTCCCAGTCCCACCATCAGGCACGCGGGGAGAGCTTCCCGTGTGTCCAGAGACCTGCCAGAGCCAACAGAAACATCAAAGATGACTTTGGAAGGTATAAGTTCAGAAGCTGAGACAGATTTACTTTGGTATTTTCCTTCCCTCAAAACGCAGACATATTTTATATTTCTTTTTTCATTCATCTCTTTAATTGTTAGCATTGTTAATTATCTAAAATGTACAAAGGCTTCTAAAATGTGGCATAAGAGAAGCAATGTAAAAATGTGTTTTAATTCCTAATATAGAGGATTATAATTATGTGATTCTATGATATTTTTTTTTTTCCTTCCCTGATGTTTTCCAGAATGTGCTATAAAAATAAAAACTTACCACTGTCTCCTGGCATGTGGTAACATGGTACTGGCTTGCTTTATTTTTCTTTTCCGGCCAATTCAAAGTCACTATTTTGAAAAAATCAAAGTCTTTTTTTATTTATCTTCCTCTGGATGGCTTTGTCTGGAGTAGGTGTCCAATATCAACAAAGAGGAGAGGTAGTAGCTCGACGTGTCCCTTTGTCCCCCCCCGTGAGGAACGGCCACGCTCTCCCCTCTCTGCTGCTGCAGGAGGCTGGGACACCAGGACACCAGCTTTTTTGGAGGCACTTTCTCAAGCGCGGTTCGTATTTATATGGACTAATTTGTGTGTAACAGAGGACTCTCAGAGGCAAAGCAGCAGAGCTCCTGAATAAACCAGCACCTCCTCTCCTACAGGAAGCTGAAAATAGGAGTTAGTGGAGGCCTTTTTTTTATCAGTGGTAGCTTATGGAAAACAACGTAATACTAAGTCTAACTGCTTTTTATTTTATTTTAATTTTATATTCATTTCTAAATGCTCTTATCTTGTATTTTATCTATCTAACTGTTTTTATTGATATCTGGGAAGGTGTGGAAAACCACATCATTTCAGAACTAGGTCATTTCAGACACTTAGAAATGTATATATAACAATAAATAGCTTCACAAAAGGAAGGAAGAATAATGCTATGAGCAGTCAGTGAAAAATGAGGGGGTATGAATGTCACACCTTGAAATATCCATCACAGTAAACTGTCACCTCCTGTGTGACCCCTTTTGAGATGGGACCTTCTTCTTCACCCTGAGTGCCCCAGAGGTTTACTCTCAGGGGCTGTTCCCATCACGGGGATACCCTGAGCGTGGAGGTTGGGGTGGGACAGTCCAGTGCCCTACACGTGCCCGTTCTCAAAAATCGATGCCTGCCCCAAAGAACTTCCAGATTCAAGAGGTCTTAATTTGCTGTCGTGGAGAGGGCTTGAAATTCAAACACTTGATTAAGTCATTAGCAATTATACATTAAGAGGTTTTGTAGTAATCGTAACACAATATCCGTCACAGTAAACTGTCACTTCCTGTGTGACCCCTTATGAGATGGGACCTTCTTCTTCACCCTGAGTGCCCCAGAGGTTTACTCTCAGGGGCTGTTCCCATCACGGGGATACCCTGAGCGTGGAGGTTGGGGTGGGACAGTCCAGTGCCCTACACGTGCCCGTTCTCAAAAATCGATGCCTGCCCCAAAGAACTTCCAGATTCAAGAGGTCTTAATTTGCTGTCGTGGAGAGGGCTTGAAATTCAAACACTTGATTAAGTCATTAGCAATTATACATTAAGAGGTTTTGTAGTAATCGTAACATACAAATAAGCCTTTAGGCTCTAAGTATATGTTGTTTTTATTATACTGCAGCTAATTTCCCACTATATTTCCTTGTGACAGATTGGTTTCTTCCCTGAGGGACACAGCCATCACTAATATTTCCATTACGCTAATATTCTAAGGGCCAATTATTGATACTGACATCACAGCCTTTTGGAAAAAAAAGGTACCATTCATGAGTCCATGCCATTCATTTTCCTAGAATGAGTTAATTTTTTTTTTTTTTGCCATTAACATGTCAATTACTTGAGTCTCCATTGATTACCCGGTTCCTGTGGATACTGCTGTCTGTCACCACTGCTGAACACTGATTGCTATTCAAGAGCCCGTGTCCTACCATAGGAATATTTTTGTAAAACCAACGGGGTTCACCGCAGACACACAAGACCTAGGAATTCCAACGGCCAGCCCCAGTCTCCAAGAGCTAAACAAACCACAGAGCTGAGCTGGGATACGGAAAACCCCGCAAACCCAACTGCCAGCTCGGTACAGACAGCGAGACAAAAAGTCTCCTGGATCTGGAGCCAGGGACTGAGAGCAGCTGAGAGCTGCCACTGCTGAGCAGGAGCCCGGGGGGAGGCAGGAGGTGCTTAAACTAGCAAAAAGTAGGCAAAATTATTTAAAATAAAGCAGGGCTTAGCACAGCAGTGACGTCGTCTGAATGACTTGCTCTGCAAGTTAATGTACTTAACTCGCATAACACCTTGGTTAGCAGGGAAGCACCTTGAAGCCCCTTTCTTGGATGAATAACTGAGGTCCAGAGGTACCACAAGTAATATCAGGTGTGGGAAGATCTGAATATCATAACCTTGTTAATTGAAAGTCACTAATATTATCACTTACGAGGCCAGAATGAGAAGAAAACAGGCACCCAGTTCCTACAGTCAAACCATTGGGCCTTTCATTAGGTATTTATTTTCCATATACTCTGCTAAAGAACATTTGTGTGCTTTGGGATGGGTGTCTTCGTACCTTATGCCACTAAAGCATTTTAAGCAAAAAATAAAAATTCAGGCCCATATGTTCCTTTGGTGGCTCTGAGGTTAAGCTGCCGTTGAGCAGGAATTGGCAGGATTGCAGTCTCGGTCACAGGTACTTAAAACCTCCCTAAGTTCCTTTTTAATCACATAAGCCCTTTTCTAGATCTGGGCTTAATGTCCAAATCCCTCTTGGAAATTTTATCCTAAGAGAATGTCCAGAGGTCATGCAGAAAACCTGTGAGAGATGGAACTGAAATTGGGTAATGTCCTCAGATAATGCTTTGCCCCTCTGAATATCCTCCCCAAAACATTGATTTGTGTTGTAATGTGCCAATGGTGATTTTTGTTGCTTTAAAATATACTGGAAAATCATTAAGAAGCTTCCTATTTTCAGAGCAGACGAATGATGACTTTCAAAAAGGCAATATTTACACCCAAAGGCTTTCTTTGTTGGTTGGTTGGTTGATTTTTGTTTGTGGTTTTTTGTTTTTTTTTCTATAGGGAAGGTAGAAAAATGCACAACTCCAGATCATTTAGAGCACATTTGCTTTGCAGGAAAGTCATGGTTAGAAGGTCAGAGGGCATCAAGGAGCAGGGGATTTAGGGTGTCTCCGCATGAGATGTTCACCGTGGCCATCACGGAGCAGGGTGGGAGCTGTGAGGGAGAGGGAAGGAGAGAGGACTATCTGGAGCCAGAGAGCGATATTAAAGAGGATGGTGACTTCCACGGTGCACGTAGCAAAGGGAGTGAAGAGCCACATTGTTCCATCACCCTGAGCAGGAGGCATGGCTGAGCACAGAGAATGAGCAAAGTCACTTGCCGTAATTACAACATATATTGGATGTGGTTTATGTCTCCTTTCAACTAAATTAGTGTGGCATTCTTAATACTCTGTGGTAAGAACACATAAATTATACAGTCATTCGCTGAGGACAATACAGGGATGGCACTGTGTCCTTCTGTGGGTAAGAAAGCTGAGAAGAAAACCCTGGGACGCTGCTGATGTGAATTGTCCTTGCCTTAGCGAGGTCACCAAATGGTGACAACTACAATGCTTGAAAGTTTTCTGTCTCTTTCTAAATAATCTGTTTTTATGAGAATAGGCAACACCATAAATCCGACAGTCACTATCCCAGTAGCTATCCCATTAGCTATCCCAATTGCTATTCCGTTAGATTTCCCAGTAGCTATCCCAGTTGCTATCCCAGCAGCTACCCTATTAGTTTTCCCAGTCGTTATTCCATTAGCTATCCCATTAGTTTTCCCAATCACTATCCCATTAGGTATCCCAGTTGCTATCCCATTAGCTCTCCCCATAGCTATCCCAGTTGCTATTCCAGTAGCTATCCCATTAGCTCTCCCAGTTGCTATCCCAGTCGCTATCCCATTAACTATCCCAGTCACTATCCTGCTTAACACCAAGAAATTAGAATGGATTTGTTTCAAGGCCGTGTCAGGATAAAGCTGGTCAGTCCTCTAGCTAAATGTGAAATTGTTTCTAAAGCTCACAATCTGGTGTTGCAAGCTCAATTAGTGTGGAAAATGCCGTCACTGTGTTTAGGTTTTGCCAAACCTTCATTAGATTCAGGTAAAAGCTGGTGCCAAATAATAACATTATATAAGTGGGGGAAAAAAAAACAACAAACCAACAAGGAAGCTGCAATAGTTTGGTTTGAACAAAAAGGGGAATGAATTGATTTTCATATTCTTTATTGAATAAAGCTTCTTAAAATTACTTTAAATGTAGCCTGGGGAATTTATACCTTTAATCTTTCTTACTCACATCCTTTTCTTTCCAGTCCTGTGTATGAAGCCATAAACACTCTTATTAGAGAGGGGGGGAAAAGTAAAATAAGGTGCAGTTAGAGAAGCCTTTGCACACTGGTTTGCTCTCAGATCCCCGAAAAGCAGCTTTTAAAATAAAGCAGAAAATACGGCTGTCTGACATGCAGGGAAGATTTATCATTCTTCAAATAGCTTTTAATGAATGGGAAGGGTTTTTAACTCACTCTCTCTGGCTGTACATCTTGCTGGTCCCTTTGAACGCAGCTTAATTTCTCTAAGCACCCAGAAGCTGCTGAGACTCTGAGACTGCTAAACCAACTACAAACATACCCTCAGTTGTGATACTACAGGGGGGAAAGAAATGTCTAATTTTATAGGGAAATCTGTTCCAGTATCTAAATTTTGTCTTTATTAGTTGCTTATTGGATGAGATCACAGGTCAATAGACGGGGGACCAGAGTAAAGGCTCTCCGCTCCACGCTTCGCCTGATAGACTATTGGAAACTTCAAAAAGTGGCATGCTGGACACATCAAAGATAGTTTTTTTTAATACAGTAAAGGCATATATAATAGAGCTTTTGTGTCCCGTCCCCACCCCCAGTTAATAAGCATCCTGAACTTCTAACATAAACAAAATCCTGACATTAATTCAGTGGGGCAAATTGGGCAAATCCAATGTTGTGACATGAAACAATCTCTTGTTCTCGTCAGGTGGAAATGAGTATCCTGGTATTTTAGGCGCAGGGCTCTGAAGATGCCAGAGGGGTTTATGCAGGTGGGAAAGGACTGGGAGGAAATATCATCGATAAAGGAAAAGCAGTGGGTTGGTTTCTCAACAACGCTTGGATTTACCGTTTCACCTCGCTTTCGGGCCGGCAGCGGTTTGTATGTCGTGTGTCCCGGTGTCCCAAGGGGTTCTGCGAAGGGGGAAGGAAGGGTGGGGAGTATCTTATTGCAGGTCTGGGGGTGGCACTCGATTACCCAGCTGACACGACATGTCATCGTGACACCACGCGTGCACGGCGGGATTGAGTGACCATGAAGAGACGTCCCCCAGAGACCCAGGACGTGCCACGGCTCCGCGTCCCCCGCTCCTCCTCCTGCCCACTGCAGGACTGGGGGGCTGAAGGCTCCATGGCTGGTGAAAGATGGGGTTCACATGGACAGCTCATGGTGAAACAGGGACAGCTGGGCATTATTCCAACTAGTGACACAGGACAGCACCTCTGCTTCACCCTCAGCGAGCCTTGTAGTTTGAGGGGGAAAAGTTAACAAATGCTTCACGAAGAACTTCACAGACGCTCTGAGACTGACTTACCCGTTCTTTGCCCAACCCATGTACTGGCAGCCCAGAAACCCCTCCCCACCCCAGTGTTGAATCCAGCTCTGGGACCACCAACAGCAGAAGGACATGGAGCTGTTGGAGAGGGGCCAGAGGAGGCCATGGAGATGCTGGGAGGGCTGGAGCCCCTCTGCTGGGAGGACAGGCTGAGAGAGTTGGAGGGGTTCAGCCTGGAGAAGAGAAGGCTCCGGGGAGACCTTAGAGCCCCTTCCAGTCCCTCAAGGGGCTCCAGGAGAGATGGGGAGGGACTCTGGATCAGGGAGGGGAGCCATAGGACGAGGGGGAAGGGTTTGACACTGGAAGAGGGGAGATGGAGATGAGATGTGGGGAAGAACTTCTTTGCTTCTTTGAGGGTGGTGAGAGCCTGGCCCAGGTTGCCCAGAGAAGCTGTGGCTGCCCCATCCCTGGAGGGGTTCAAGGGCAGGTTGGAGGGGGCTTGGAGCAACCTGGTCTGGTGGGAGGTGTCCTTGTCCAAGGCACAGGGTTGGAACAAGGTGATCTTTAAGGTTCCTTCCAACCCAAACCATTCCATGATTCTATGAAATGTATTTTTATGACCCCAGGAAGAACTCTGTGACAGACATGAAGATGTTTGGGGAGAATTTGACTGATATTGTTGGCAGATTTTACAGAAATTTGGGGTTCCTGGCCCTACTGCCAGTAATATTCACTGCTTCCTGTGGCCTCAATATGCAGCTTTCCTTCTGAGTTGCTTCATTGAAAAATTCCCAACTATCCAAAGAAAGGGTGAAAAGATGCAAAGAAAAAAAAATTGCAGTATAGTGATAAAAGTGAGTGAAGCCCAGGGTTGAGCAGTGAAATGGTTAATTAGGAAACAGTTACAAAAAAAAATATCTCTGAAGTTATAGCGAGCTCAAGAATGACTTCTTTCTGAAGGATGAAATTAAGTTGTGTTAGACCATCACTTTGATTTTGCCGATCTAACTAAGGAAGAGGTATTATTATTTTCATAGTAGGGGTTGATCTACTGAATTACACATTGCTGGTCTGTCACTCAAAATGACAACACAGACGAGGGATCTGCTTTGATCTCAAGGCAGTTGAGGCTTCAGACAAGAGTCCACAGGGAAGGCAAAGTTAAGTTTTCCGGGATGTTTCTGAACCTCAGAACATCCATGGCAAAGGGAAGAGGATATTACAGAGAGTATTTGTAGGTCATCAGTGAAGGCCACTGATTTGCCTCTTAATAGCTATTATGATAAGAATCTGGTAAAGCTTAGAAGCCAATTACCAACTGCATTGCTACTATTACACTGCAGTTAAACTTAATTTACCAACTGTTTAATAATAAAACAGTTAGTTCTTCACGCAGGTTGGGCTGGCCAGATCTTCAGCTCATTTATGCCAAGATCCATCCTTTTAAGTTCCCTGTAGTTATTCTGATTTACAAGACCTGAGGATTCAGCCCTCTCAAAGATCACTGTACAACGTTGCAGAGGATACCTGAAAATATAGCACCTTCTTCAAAATTATAAGTAAACACTTTTCCCACTTTTCCCACAAATATTTGGATGACAAAGAGTAAATGGGATTGTTTGGAGATGAGGCAGCAGATTTACTGAGCCAGTCCATTTAAAACAGTTGGTCAATTTAGTCTTGGATCCCAATTCAAAGCACCAGGAGTCACTGGGTACTTTTCCATCCTGCTGGCGTTCACAAGCAAATATTTATATGAGAGCCTCTTGAAGTGTGAATGTATCCCTGACAGCACATAAAATAAAATAGAAACTACCTGAACTCTTGACAGTTGGGTTTGTTTTATTTTTTCACCTAAGTTTGCAGAATATTTTTAACCTCTGGCATCCGAACTGTCAATTTGATTTCATCATGTAAATAGCAAACAATGGAAGAAGTGCCCCAGCCCCGGGTTTGCACACAGGATGGGTAAACCTGCTCGTTCCCCAACCACCAGCGTTTCTGTTTACCTACCAGCACAAACTACTAATTGTGAGCGTGTACAATCACTCACATTTACATGTAAGTTTCTACAATTGCAATATACAAACAGGTTTTCCTCAGCCCAGAGACTTTCAGCCCCGCTCCGGCTCCCAGAGGTGAGTGGCTGGGGCTAAACCAACACAAAATCAGTGTTTCTATTTGCCTCCTGTTAAAAGGGAGGACATCAGAGAGAAGGGATCATCTCCAAAAGGAAGAGGAGGAGCTGTGGCCTGGGCAGGGGATGTGTGGAATGGGAAGGGGCTGTCGCACTGGTCCAGGCTCTCAGCAGCATCCCTGTCCCAGCTCAATCTTCCCTCCATGGTGTGGGGGCTGATGGTAACTAAAAGGAATGGAGGAGACAAAATCTATGCAGAAAACCCAGACAAGAAAGAAATGTGAAAAATACTTTTTCAAGTTGAGCCTGAAGAGGTTCAGATTGGATATTAGGAAAAAATGTTTACACTGCAAGGGTTATTAAGCCTTGGAATGGGCTGCCCAGGGAAGGGGTTGAGGCACCATCCCTGGAGGGATTTAAAAGCCGGGTTGACATAGTGCTTAGAGACATGGGTTAGTGATGGTTTTGATCAGAGTTCGGTTGATGGTTGGACTAGGTGATCCTAAAGATCCCTTCCAATCTGGACAATTCTATGATTCTATGATTAAAATGGGCTAAGAAAGCAAAACAGTAGAGTGATGATGCATATATCTGTGCCCTTATTATTTCCCATCACTCTTCTACCACAAGACTAGAAGGGTATAATATTTTGACCCGGAGTTATCAGCCTGTGTCTGAGTAAATGAACAAACATACTCAATTCCAACCTGCACATCACTAAGCCATTGCTGCACAAATTCAGGGCGAGAAAACAAGAACTCTGCAAGAAGCAGCCTTTTCCTGCAAACTGTGCCCTGGCTGTCCCCAGGGGTGGAGAGCTTTCCAAAGGACAGATGCTGAGTTCCCCAAGCTACCACTTATTTTGCTGTTATATTTTTTATATCGTGTTTCTAAGAGTCTTTGCTTGAAATGAGCTCTGCACTTTGTAGCCCTGGCCTCACACCTGATGGGCACCAACATCTCTCACCCAGCCCCTGGTCCCTCCATGGGTATAATCCTCTGCTCTGTTTTCTCCCATTCTCTTGTGCTGTCAAGACCTGAACCCAAATCCTTTACCCATATTGCCAGTCATCCCATGAACAGTGCTTTAAATATGTAGATGCAGAAATTTCTGTTCTTGGGGAGGTTAACAAACATCCCTTCTGCTCCTCGGAGCCAGCCAGAGGGTATGAGCCCCCCACATCAGTGGGGCTATGGGCCACGGACCTTCTCCACCTCATATTTCTGCAAAAATAAAGAGCCCCTTTCACACACACTGGAGAAAACTCTTAATAACGGGATGCAAAACGTGTTTTGTTTTTCTCTCAGAGGAGTTCGGTCTCAAATATACTAAGACAACATTCACATTTCTTCTGAGTTTTAAGAGGGATAAAAAGCAGTATTTACAACTTTTGCCACGGAGCCAGCAAAAGACATGAAAAAAATAAACAGTTTCTGGTGGGTGACGATGCCTGGATGGATCCAGTAGCTGCCTGTGGATGGGGTCAGGCAACCCAAGGGCTTCTTGACCACCACTCTGTTTTGCTGGAAGCCAAAAGCCACCATCCAGGTGGGAGGCCATGGCCTGAGGTGAGGAAGGGCACCCAGAGAGGGTGTGAGGATGAGGTGCAGCGTCCCCAGGATGGGCGGTCCTTGGCTCATCCACAGAGTGGCCTCAGCAGCAGGCTCACTGGAGGTTATTTAGGTGCATTTCTCAATAAAACCCCAAACTTTGCTTTGATAATGATGTGAGGAGGAAATGGGAGAAAGCAGGATGAAACAGTAAATGTTGCTTTAGCAAAGGGGAGAAATAGAGCACGGGGCACTCCCCCATGTTTGGCAAACATTCTTCGGCATCCCAAAAAGCAAATTGTCTCCCCTTTACAGTGTATTGTTCACTAATCTGAACCCAAACCATGGTTGTGCTTGTTATTTTGTATGATAGCACACAACTCACCGATGAAGCTGGGTCTGGTCTGAAAATACTGCTGATGGCATTTTCAAAAGCATTACATTTAGATTTTTATTTGCTGTGAGGTTTAGAATAATCTTTAAAGAAATGAAACTTGAAGAGCTGTGTTATCATTTGACCCCAGAGGTTGATGCTTTATAAAGTAGTTAAAAATCCATGATAAAATTGAAAGAATTAGCAACATAATTAAGCCCTCTTTTAATGTGAAGATTGAAAATTTACACCAAGGGTATGCTTTTAGTTCTCTTACTGCCCAATTTTGCATTTCTCAACATGTTTAAGTTTGAGCTTAAATATACTACTTTTTTGTAGCAGCTTCTCTTTTTGTGATAGATTACACTAAATTTGAGTTAAATTACTGTTTGGTCTTTGTATGCATTGCAGGTGTTTGAGAAAAGAGACATGAAGCAAACATGTCCCATGTCCTGGCTTCACCAGCCTTCTCAGGACTCAAAATGAGATCTGATGAGATGCTTCCTTGGATCTCACGCTGTGGTACGGAGGGTGAGATCTTTCTGAGTGCTTTTTGTTGACTGTGCTATGAAATACCCACTTAGAAGGAGAGATGGCACCTTTTCCAAGGAAAGGTCCAGTTGCTCCTGAATTTCAGAGCACACTACAAGCACATGGTTTTGGTTCAACACTTGTTGGAGTTTGCAACTCATTGATGGATAAGATTTTCTGTCGGTGCTAACAGCGCACAGAGATCTTGTACAGAGACTGATTTAGCTTTTCATCCTTTCATAACCTGCAGACAATCATTAGATGAGCCAGGTTGGACAGAAATCCTGATTTCATGCCCTGGAAGTACCCAGAAGTGCAAGCCTGCTAGCGCTGTGGTGGCCTCCTGCTCAGCAAAAGGCAGAACGAGAAGCACCTGGAAAGAGACAGATTAATTATATTGCACAAGGCAGAGCTGGCAGAGAGGTTGGGAAGAAGAGATGAAAGACAGAGAGCAGGAAAAGTCCCATGTGGTTGTGGGCAATGCAGGCCTCCAGCAAGTCCCCAACTCGGGGACACGAGGAACTGAGGATGGTGATGGAGTTGAGTGAGCTCTTTGTGTGCACCATAAGGTCACCATGACTAGTTCTGGCAGGGAAATGGCAGGACAGAAGGAGGTAGCACCTTTCAAGGAGTTGAAGGCAGGACAAATGTATTCCCTATGGGCTTGTAAAACTCTTCAGCCCTTAAGTGAGATGATGGGACACTTGTCTACAGGAATGGTCCTTCTAACGGGTGCAGGTGTGTGGCCCCAGACATGACACAGTGAGCATTGCCAACCCAAGTACGGTTTCCCCATGAATTCCCTTTTGGTGCAGAACCTCCGAACTTGCGTGTGGGGAGCTGTCATCTTCTGAGGGCCCCTTGGGAGGCCAGAAATTCTGAGTGGGGTTTGAGCCAGCGCTATTCACTCCTTGTAGGAGAAGCCTGGAGACTTCTGAATACCACATTTGTCACTTCCTACAATGGCTGGCAGTGGGGTACAACTGCATAAATGAATAGAATTATATTTGATGAAATGTGATATGACTTCTCATCACTGAATTGATCTACTGTCCTTCTGAGTGGTTCTCTGTGCGTTTTTATAATCCCTGCGCAGTGTTTAGATATTGCTGTGACAGACACTTTTGAAACATTTCTAGCGAGATCCCAGCTGGGAGCCATGGCACCGTGGTTCTGCTTAATGAAGTGCCCATTCTTGTTCAGGAGAGCCTATTGTGGAGATTAGCAGATTTTTTCCAAAACTTTGCTGCCACAATATCTACTGACCAGAAATTTTCCTCAGAAAAACCTTGTGGCCCTCAGATATAATCTTAAAAAGATCCCACTCACTTTGGAAAAAATCTCATTATCTTCTGTTTGCATGCACAGTTGATGAGAAGTAGGAAGTGGCAATAGGACTTCCAAAGAAGTCTTTTCTCAGAGATACCTTCCAAGGTCCCACAGGGCAGTGGCGTGGCCCTGGGATGGAGAAGTGTCTGCTCTGGAAGTTCATCCATTCTGAGATGCTGCAGCCCGGCTTCACATTCCAGCAGCAGGCTGAATCAGACAAGTGGCACCGATATCCTTGGGATGTTACCCCCCAGCAACTTGCTTAGGGAAGCAATTCCTCTTCGAAATAAAGTTTTTCTGTCGCATTTCTGGCTAATAACACCAGGAAACAGCACCACATGCTTTCGTCTTGAACAACCCTGGAAGGGCTTGTTCGAACATGGGTGAAATATCACCACGAGCAGCACTTAAACATGGCAGAGGTTTTTTTTTCTCCAGCAGAGTCCTTCAGAGAGGAAAAGAAGAGAGGAAAAGAGAAATTACGTCCCATTTTGGAAGCAAAGGGTGAATCATTTGAGGTAGGAAGGGTGTCATTAACCAGTTTGGGATGCGTCCAGGGCTGTGTGTGAGTAGGAAGTCGCTGCACGGAGGCAAACGGTGGCAAACTATGAGGAGGAGAGAAAGAAGAGGAAGGAAAAAAGAAGCTGCTGGCTGAAATATGGGACTCAAATTATTGTTTTCAAAATAATGAACCAGAGATCAACTCGGTACGCAGGAGCAGGAAGGATTTGGCAGGGGGAAGAGAACAAATACTGACTTGTGGACAGAGAGCCAGCTCCCAGCTTGCCTTCTGAGAAAAATCTTATGTAAGCTGAGCTCAGCACCTACAGCACTTCCAACGATTCCAGGCAAAACCAAGCTCTCCCCGCACACACAAACCCTGTCTTTACTCAAACCTCCAAAAATGCAGTCGTCGTGTTGCCGTCGGGAAAATGCGGCGCTGCTGCCGTAGCGGCTGGCGAAGCCTTCGTCCCCCCGCGGCACACACCAGCAGCACATACAGCCTTTGTATGATCGTCTGCTGGAGTCAAATTCATCAAATAGTGCAGGCATTTAGCCCGTGTGTCAGCTGTGCCTGGGTAAGGAGTCCCACAGTCGGGGGGCTGTGCGCATGGGCGAGGGCAGGACGCCACCGCCTTCCCACAAAGGGGGAAAGCAGCTATTTTTAAAATGTGTGAGAGGATTAAAAACTCTGCATTGTAATTTTTGGTCCCATTTCATTTAGAAACTTGCAAAGGACAATGAGTTCAACTGCAAGAAAGGAATCCATATTGAAAGAAAATTAATGAATGCACTTAGAATCCCTCAAAAATAAATATCTTCATATATGTATACAGAGACATATCCCATCACCTATAACATAAATCTATAAATAAAAGCATAGCTATTTCTCAGATTAAAGGCATCTGTGACAAAGACTGACTGCTTTCAAATTTCTTAGTCACTTGATTTTTTTTTTTCATGGGAAAGTATTTTTCAGGTAGCTGGTGTCTAATAAAGGGGTTTTCTAACTGTGGCCTTATGGACTTTGCAAAGCTATTGCTTTTGGTTAGAATATACTCAGCTCACATGAGTGGTGTGTAAGAGAATTGCAATATCTCTGACCTTAAATAAGTCCAGTTCACAATTTTGAAATCCCTTCACTGAGTTAGAGAGGTGGATTATTTTTTTAAGGCTGTTCCAGAGTCAATCAATTTTTTAAGGCTCTGTTCCAGAGTCAATCTGTCTGCAGTGAAGAATCTACCTCAAACGTGTTCCTGAAATGTCCAGGAATGCCAGTGCCAGGGGGTGGGTGAGTGGCTGCAGTGTTTCCCAGGGCAGGGCTGACCCAGCACTAACCCAGGTCGCCCACGGACCAGCAAGTGCTGTTTGCAACCCAGCCTGCAGCTCAAGTCTTCTGTAGAGAGCCCAGTCTTCTGTAGTGAGGTCTACCCATTAACGAGGAATTCAAATAATATGTTCTATTGAAGACAACGAGCAAGAGAAATCCTAATATGGGTTGGGAAATGGACTCTGTCTGCCCATGAGTAGAAACACTGAGGGTTTTCCTCTTGGTGTGCCTACAGCTGCAGCCCAATCTATATGTGTTCATTTTCATGTGCCTCGTTAAATACGGGCTGAAGCGATGCTGCAGTGTCATTTCCAAGGTAGGGCACCCACCCACGACCAACAAGTGCTCCAGGCTCTCTTTGTCCTACTACTGCCATCTAGGGCAGGATGCAGGTGCCTAAGCCCAGTGCCAGGGAGATGCCTCAAGGTAGTCAAAACATCTCCCTAGGACCAAGAAAATCACATTGCAAACCTGCAGGAGGTTCCTCCTGGTAATGTTTTTGAAGTTCAGAAGCATTCCCAATGAGTGGGGGTGGTGAGTCCGTATGCCTGTGAAACGTGGTTCTCTCCAACACCACCTGATCTCTAACCCAGAACCCCCTCGTTCCCGAAAACCGCAACTCGAGAAACTCCCAGATGGTCAATGAAAGGGTTGCTGTGGACGAAAGACAGAAAAATATTTCGCGGGGCTGGTGGTCAATGCTCTCTACCAACTTCAGCAGCTGGTGATGCTGGAGGGAAGCATGGGAACTGATGTGTCAGGAGGCATCGGTGGTTCAGGGAACAGTACCTTTGGGAAGATGTCCTCTGGGGAGGGGTCGGTCTGCATTAGTGTGATCAGATAGAGTCTTGCTGCTGAACGAAGCCATTGACAGCCTGCTTGGCCCCGACAAATAGTAAAGAAATTCCAGGAAAGATTTTTCCCTAAGAGGAAAATCTCATCTCTTTCAAAACCAGAGATCCACAAGAAGAAAGATGTGACCCAGAAGACCGTATAAACCACCACCGTGCAAGATCATAGCGGTGTTCTGAATTATTTAATGCCAAAGCTGCCACCAGGTTTAAACACCTTATGAGAGTGCAGCAAATAATGGATCTGGCCTCAAAGACATTACCATTGTTTGTCTGGCGTCTTAAAGCACACACAGTGGTTACCAGACGAATAAAACTGATACCGTTTCAGCCTGAAGGAGTTTTTTTATTAGACATATCACTCGGTGTTAAATCACGAGTCAGTAGGGGGCTGGCAGAGATAAGAGTTTCACCAGACTGTGAGGAGTGGTGGCTTTATTCCCCCGAGCTTGTACAATCAGCTCTGCGCTCCGAAATAATAACCCGGGAAATCTGCCAGGTTTTAGGATGTCTGTCCCCACAACTCCCACCTCAGAGAACGCCTTCTGAAGAGGTGGGAACTCAGGAAATTATTCTTCTCAACAAGCTACAAAGCTGACAGGTCAAACTGCCACGGTGCAGTGAACAGAGAATCTTAAAATCAAGAAGAGGAGGCAACACTTTGGGAAAAAAGATCCAAAATGTAAGGAATTTCTTTTCTTTTTTTATTCCCAGTAAGTAAAATTCCATTGAAACAGTTTCCCAATACATAAAACCACCTCCAATACTGTTTTTCTCCTAAAACACACTTCCCTTAATGTTCTTTATCGCCTAAAATCTTACAGAGTTCTTTACAGGTGTAAGGGTATGTTACTGTCTAGGTTTGGAGAGAAAATGTATTTTTTTTTAAAAGAAAAGCAAGATTTCCTAAATGGATTTAACATTACAGATACTAAAGAGTATCAGGAGGGATGAGGCTTTTGTGAGAAAAAAAAAATAAAATCTGCAAGTAAACCAAAACAGAGGGAGGTTTTCTAAGAAAGTGATTTGCTAAAAATATGTGTCAAGCAACTATTTTTCAAAGCGTATCTCAATGCTTTTTATTTCTCCTCAGAATTTGATTCTAGTAGCGTGCTTTTTCCTCAGAAGGCTTAACAGTCACACGCTGGTTTCATCTATGCCTATCGCTAGCTCTACCAAAATACAAATATATTAAAATGGCTGTACAGGTAAGAATATATTCCAGTAACCTAAGGGTAAATAAAGAAAGTACAGCTCCACCAACATTCTATCTCAACCCCAAGTATTGTGCACACAGGAATTTACTCAATAAAATCACACTTAAAAATGAATTTGAACAATTCAACATGAAAAAAGTGCTTGGGTAAATGTCCTTACAGACACCCATGCGATCAGCATACTATTTAAATTTTAAGTCGTGATCGCTCCTGCTTCAATGACTTTTATTTTTAAAGATATCCCCCTTCAAAAAGCAACTCACCTTCCTGATGCCCTTACTCTGCCACGAGCGTTACTTTCCCTTCCTGTTTAGAAATACAGGTTTGTAAACAAGTAACAAATCCTGTCTTTATTTATTCCTCAAATGCCATCACTGCATGAAGTTGGCTTGTGAAGCCCTTCACTACAAAACACGCCGATTAACTCTTACTACAAAAGAGCCTCTTTGAAATCTAATAACGTCTGAGTAGTTTTGCAGGGAAGTAACAGAAGCTCAATTGTTTTAGGAGAGAAACCCACCCACAATGTCTTATTTTTAGTGACCCTATTTTTAGCATTCTAAAATTAGTGCTAGAATAACAAAGTACTAAACCAAAGTCCTAGACTACTTCATTATCTTAGTTATTAGCCTGACAGCATAAGTGACTCGATTAAACATCAATGACAGAAGAGCTGAAGAGTTTAAAGGTCAATAAATACGGTGATAGGAATCCTTCTATGTAGCCCTTTGCTACAGGCTTCTGGGGCTTAAATGCTGACAAGCTAATTACTCTTCTTCCCTAATTAAGTGAGCCTTTCTTGATCAGCTGTTCACTGACCAGCTGATCACAATTGCTCATTTTGAAGTTTGTAAAGGTCTAACCCAACCTAAATTAAACTAGTAAACAGCAGAAATGGAAGCCAGATCCCAACTAGCTGACATTCTTAATTGAACTCTTGTTGAAGAAAATTCTATTCCCAAGTTGTAAAAGCAATTATGTTGTTGAGCCAAATTCTAGTTCACATTCACGTGGGAATGAGCCACCTCACCCATCTCCATCCGGGTGGATGAGTCTTGAGAGTATGAAGACTTACTATGGAAAGTGTCAAATGAAACAGCCTGTAACTTTCTCCATTGCCTGCTTCCATCTCTCTTAATCTCTCTGTTTTCCCCATCGAGGGAGGGGGGATCTCTACAATTACCTTGAAAGATATAATCTAAATCCTCTATGAAATCAGAGGGTTGTAGGTAGAGGAGGACAGATGAAGGTGGCTCCACCACCGCCATGGTCAACGCATAATGTATTCATTGTCGGGGTTAGGAGACACTGATCCTTACAGCGTCCTGCTCTGGCCATGGTGTACCACAGAAATGACTAGGCTGGAAGAAATCTCCCAGTCCTCTCATCCCTTTCCTGTCAGGGAAGGATTTGAATAAAACCCTAAAAGCTTTCATGGGAAGCATGAAGCCCCTTCAGTTTCCCACTAGCCTATTATTAACACTGTTTGTCTCCTATTCCTGCCATTAATGACCTTGCAACTACCGGTATCAAAAAGCAGTGTATTCTTTCATAGAGATGCATGTCCTGTGGTGGCTTTTCTATAGCTCTGCTGGCCATTTGTGCTAGCTGCCCCTCTTTTATGTAAAGGGAATTTGAAATGATATTTACATACAAATACAGATAAGAAGTAGAAAATGCAGCAGTCAGGGAAAGAAAATGAGCCACATGTAATGGAAAAAAGAATTTTACATCCATTTCTCTAAGCTCTAAGGCGGCATGAGGATTGGTAAGCACAGGGGAAATAGAAAAGCAGAGAATATGCTGTGTGTAGAGTGGGACAGGACATGCAGGCACTGACAGAAAAAAAGGGATCCTGTGGATGCAAGGACAAAGCAGTGCAGTGGAAAAGATACAAAAATAGAGCAAACACCAGACAAGAAGATCCTGGAAGGAAAGAGAGAGCGAAACTTTCCCCCTAGTCTCAGCCAGAATTATTCCTTCCTCTTTGCGGTTTCTCCTCAAATGCTTCTTCTGCTCCTTCTGACCCCGGCTGCTCTGTGGACCTCTTTCCCTGTGCCCGTAGGCGGTGGCATGGATGGAAGAGCTGAATACTACAAGGGAGAATCAGACTAGAAAATGGGACATGAACATGAGAAGAAGAGTACAAGAAAAAGACCAGCCCAAATAAAAGAAAAATTGGGGTGTTGGCTTCACAGGAAAGGCTGGAGGATTGCACTGGGACTGATGAAAAATGATCTAATGGAAAAAAATTATTTCCTAATGTATACTAGGGTTTGATGGCATTGTCATCAAATCTTTGTTGGTAAACTGCACTCCATCATCGTGAATTCTCCCTTCTGTTGGCCAAAACATGTATCAGTAAGAACTGCATGCTGTAAAATTAACGTATGGCTGGGAAAATGTGGTTTTTCCACATTTTTCAACTGACTTAGTAACTGAAATGCAAAATCTGTCTCTCTGTTATCACATGGGTTTATTCCCAAAATCTATGCAACAATAATGTAGTGGCTGGAGGTGTGGGTGGGTGGCTCTAAGCATCTGCTTAAGTATTATAGGCTCAATCTCTGTCCCATGAAAGGAACCCAGGAGCCTGCTGACATGGCTGAGTGCTCACAGATGGCAATATTTCTCCACTCACAATGAGTGAGTCCAAAAAGGAGAGGAAAGCAAGATATTCCTGGAACAGGGGACAGCAAACAGAGAAAAACAACACTATGACAGTAAGTTGGAGGAATACTCTTCTGATCTCCCTGCCCTTGCCTCCTGGCTGTGGGGGGCTGATGATGCTCCCCCTCCCCAGCTGGGCTGCAGCTCCTTGCCTGGACCTGGTCATTAGTCCGTTCCCATTGACTCTGTCCCTACTAATAAATTAAACAGTGCTGGAGAATGTTTCCAGGCTCAAGGAATCAATCATTCATCCCTTTAAATTGTCGAGGGGGGGGTTGCACAGGCAGTTTAATGGCATGGACACAGGCCATCCCATGCCATCCAGCCACAATTCCAGACCAGCCCTGGGGACATTGACTGGAGGTCCCCAGCCACTGCCCCTTGGCCCCCCCGAGGACCTGCTGAAACCAAAGCCGTCCCGGTGTGGAGCCTGAGGAGAGAGACTGTCCCAGCTCTTCCTGCTGAACCGTGCTTCCTGCTGAGTTTGGAGTTATTTGAACCGTCGGGGTGGTGTCCTGTTTATCCTAATTGGGACAGTCAGGGTCACAACTGGTGCCAGGAGGTCCCAGGGAGCCCCCAGCTCCTCAGCAACAGGTACCAGCTCCCCAGTCTGCCAACGCTTCAGAGAACTCGCAGTTCCCATTCACACTCTTGTATTCACCACTGCACAAAGTGTGAAACATGTTTTGCACGTGGAGAGTCTCCGTGGGATGCCCTTGGCATTTGCCCACCTGGAAGGAGGAGCCATGGTTGCCCCGTGGCCAGTTGCACTCCCCTGCCTTTGGCTGCTCTTTCCACCCTGCATCGTCTCTGAGCCCCAGGCACAAATATTCAGGGAACCAAAATGAACCTGCAGTAGACAAAGAAAATTATAATTTCTTGTGTAAAATGTAAGGAAGGGGGCAGGCTGGTGGAATTACCAGTTTGCTAAGGAACACTTGGCAGAGGTGCTCTTTGTTGTCACACAAGGGAGATTCTGATTTGTTGACTGCCCTACATCACGATGAAACTCCAGTCAACAAAACTACCCGAGCAAATGTGAACATGTTAACGAGAAGCCATCTCTGAACGTAAAGGTCATTCTGCTCATCTTCTGCAGTGTTCAGAGATGCAGATGTGCAAATCTACCTTACCAGGAATAACTTTTCCCCCACGTTTAGCTGCCCCATAGAGGGCTGGAGTAGAGCAGTGACCCTTCCTACCAGGGCTGCCTCTTCTGCCCTCAGATCGGGATCCTGCTCCCTCTTGCACAGCCCTGGCCAGTGTGTCACACCTTCTCAGGTGCAGCAGCAGCATTTTCATGCTGTTTATTTGCTGGGCTCAAAAGATCAATGGCTGCTTTATTTCTTTCCTCTCCTTGGCCATTCCAACCTCTGCTCTGTTCCCCTTAAGTGCGTTATCGTTATCTCCCGCAGCGCAGCGGGAGCAATTATTCTGCCCCAGGTTGTGTCTCCTTCCACCTGGATCCGTGTTAAGTACACGGCCAGAGGGGACCACCCTGGGCAAAAAAAAAAAAAGATATTTCTAATCTGAATATCAGATGCCTAAACCTTGTCCCCAGATGCTTTCGGAAGCACTTGGGTTTAACTGAAAATGAAGATGGGCACAGCAGCGTGGGCAGAATCTCAGCTCCCGTCGGTGCCCTAATTACTTTTACTGATCATTTCATTCACACGCGGGCTGTGCTCGAGGATGGAAGCTCTATTCCCCTGGCAAAGGAGGGAAAGGTGGAGCAGGTATCAGCATCACTTCCAGAAAAAAAAAAAAAGCTCTAGGAGGAAAATCTAGGCTGTTTTGACTAAACCCAGCACACAGTGACCCTGACAGAATTCAGCCAGGTTTTGCTGCTACACGTTTATGATAAACGTGGTGAATAAAACTATTCACTGCCTCATTTGGCAAAGGTAGATGTTCAAATTATGTCTTATGGCCAGTTCGACATACACCGGACCAAATCCATCCCTAGGGCAACTCCACCAGCTTCAGAGGAGCTACTCAGGGAAGGAATTTGCCATTTTTCTCTTAAAGCCACTGTTCACTACCAGTTTTGCAAAGAAAAAAGAATAATTTTCACTGCTGTAGCCACTCAGTGGTGCGAATTGCAAGCCTTTAAGGGTTAAAAAAAAAAGAAAAATTACAAAGGGACTTCCATACACACAGTTTATTCCAGTTTTTTTCACGTGCAGAATCACAGACCAAGCTTAAAAAGAATCAGGTCCATTGCGAAAAAAATAGCACGCCAATTTTTTCTGTCAAGTGTTTTTGAAAGTTGCTATTTTGTAAGCAACAAACTATTAGTGTTTTGACAGCGCATGGACATTCAAAGGGTAGGCACTGTTGCCTTATTCAAAACTGTAAATTAACACTTATTTTTTGGTTTGAATGGGAATTGCCAGCCAAACTCTGGTTGAGGTCTCACTGAGAATCAGTTAATCAGGCTCCGTGTTTTGCCTGCTGAAAGGGGATGAAAAATGTCACCTCATGTTCTCAAACCTGGATGTAAAAAAAAAAAACCAACTCATTCAATTTAGCTGTATATAATCAAACAAAACCTCAGTCCGCTTTCTTCAAGAGCTGTTGCAAAGGAGTACATGCAGCTGTACTAATAGTGACTCAAATTTTATTTGACAACCGATAGGGTAATTAGTAAATTAAAGCTTGTTTGTTTTGATGTCTGATTTATTTGAGTGACATCAGGATTTTCTCTCTAAACTAACTTTTTTTTATAATTCATCGCCCACTGGGTTTTATTCTTTCAAGTATATTCCTCGGGAGCACAGCTCTGCTTCCTCCTGCTGCAGAAGACCAGCAAATGTAAATCAGATCTCAGAGGGGTTGTTTTTTTTCTTTTTTTTCATTTCTCAAACAAATCTTGTATTTGTCAGTTTGCTTAACACTAAAGACTTCAATGCAAAACCTGACTACAATATGTCAAAGGAAAGTCTACTTACGGAGGAAGTAAAGTTACATAATCTAATTTCCAATTACGTTTCATTTAGGGCATATTCTCATCATCACCCACTATTAAATACAAAGATTCTTGACAAGGAACTCCTTGAGGAAAACATGTCATGTTTAAGGATATATAGCACACATGTTTTGCGAAGGGCCAGAAACCTTGTTTAAAAAAAAAAAAAAATCCTAACAGCTCAGTGCTTTAATTATCCTGGGAGGAGCTTCCGCAAATCCCCGACCTGCATGCAGCTCCCATTAGGGAAAGTCTGTAATTACCACTCAGATGCAATCCCCTCATCAGCGGGCCATGCTTTCACCCTGTCTGTTAAGGGCAGCTTCAGGGTGGACATTCAGAAGTCCAATGTCCTGTTGAGAGATGGACGTGTTATATTAAATGAAGCTAAAGGGCACTGCAGACAATCCAAGTTTCTGATGTTTTTTTAAAATTTTATGGGTTTGATTAGTCTCTGATGTGGGCCAGGGAGTTATTGCAGAGATGAACTTGACACGGTCTATTTTTGCTGAACACAAATGCACGTTTGGCAATGAAAAATTGTGCCAAATGGATAGATGTGAGACCCACCACCTTGTTATTCAAAACAAACTCTGGTTCCTTGGGGGACGTGTAATCTCAGAAAATTCCTGCCCCAATAGAGTGGTCAGACCCTGGAATAGGCTGCCCAGGGACGTGGTTCAGTCACCTTCCCTGAATATGTTTAAGAGTCATTAAGATGTGGTGTTGGGGGATATGGTGTAGGGGAGAACTTTGTAGAGTATGGTCAACGGTTGGACTTGATGATCCCAAGGGTCTTTTCCAACCTGAAAGATTCTATGATTCTAAACTAGAGACAGACTTTGCTGTTGGAGAGGATAGGTCAGCATCACAGCCAGGCTGGTGTCACATTTCCTGCAGGAGAGGACACCTGAGGAAGGAGAATGGGTTGGAGATGGTTATCAAGCACCTCCCTCAGTGCTCTGCCAAGGGACAGCAAGAGACCCGCTGGGGTCGGGTCCCGTGGGAGAAGGCAGCAGGAGAAGCCCAGGGACTGACAGCTTAAATCCAAGCCAAAACATGTATAAATTGAGCAAGATTTTAAAGAACTTTGGGCTAAATTAGTCTCTGGTGGAACATCACTGGTGTTTGTGGAGTTACGCCCTGGATGAATCGGGTTCTCTGGCACGAGGAACGAATGCTGCCTGACTTTAAATAGAGCGTGAGCTGTTTGCAGTTGAGCCAGCCTTGTTTCCTCCTGGAAAAAATTTTCCTTGCAACCTTTGTAGCCGGTGATTTTGCGTCCTTATAAATGGGCTGACTGAATGAGACAAAAAGTGGTGGGGTACCACGCTGCGTCTGTACGACAGGCAGACTAATTTAAAGTCCTAACTTATGAGCTGGGTTTTTCCAAGGCCATAGATTTTCATTAGCTATTTGCTGTGTTAATAAGAGACAACCACAGCAACAAGTGGTACAAATGTTAGCTTTGAAATACAGAGCACCTCTTAAACCAACAGAACCGGCAATAAATGGTGTGTGTATATTTGCTCATTTGGCAAAGGTAGACATTCAAATTATGTCTTACGGCCAGTTGACATACACCGGACCAAATTCATCCCTAGGGCAACTCCACCAGCTTCAGAGGAGCTACTCAGGGAAGGAATTTGCCATTTTTCTCTTAATGCCACTTCATTCCGAACATAATTATTTTTTCATGGGCTATTCAGTATGGTCCAGCTGATATGACGCAGAAATGGGACTGCAAAGATCCGTAAATTATTTCTGGTTCTTCCTTTGTGCCTCTGTTGGATTACCATTTCTAATGTGTAGCCATTTGCTCCACATGCTCTTTTGGGGGAGCAGGAACTGTTTCTTATCGTGTGTTTCATACTGCACAAGAAAGCAGGTTTTAGCTTCATTAAAGACTAACAATATTAAAATTTGCAAGACATTAAAGATTCCTGTTCATTGAAAGGGCAACAACCTGAGGAATGGCCAGCAGGATTAGTCCAATCTGCTCTCCTGGCTTGGGTTTTGCTGAGGTTGAGGTAGCCAGCCCTCCTCTGCACCTATTGCCACATGGTGCCAGAGGATAGAGATGAAACCAGTAGATAATTCCACAGTTTTATTCTGGTTGTGCTTTCCTGCTTTAGAAAGTTGGACACATCTCGGCAGGCATGGCAAAGTCCCATCTGGCTAAACCCTGCCTCATTCATTTTTCCTTTTGGCTCAGACAGAAAATGTACACATATAAACCTGACTACACAAATATAACCTTACTGTAAAGCCCCAGGAGGGCATTTACTTATGTACTACCACTTTCTTTGATCATATGCTGCTGGGAGCCAGTATAATACGGCTGCTTAGGAGTAATGGGAAACATAGTGAGCTGAGGCTGCATTAGAAGATGACTACTGAGACCCAAGCCGTGGGAGGAGAGGTCTCTCTGCACTTCTGCAGATGTAGTAACATCCACGGATCTCCCCATGAACTGGATCCATGGGTCTCCTACCATCAAGGGTGGTAGGAGTTGGATCGTTGTTCTGATGCACCTTGTAGGAGTTGGATGGCTGTTCTTATTCACCTGTTCCACAGAACACGTCAAGGAGATGTGCCAGTGACCCAGACAGAAGCATTGACTGGCCAGTGAAATCACCACCATCTCCTGTTGGGGAGACCTTAGAGCCCCTTCCAGTCCCTCAAGGGGCTCCAGGAGAGATGGGGAGGGACTCTGGATCAGGGAGGGGAGCCATAGGAGGAGGGGGAAGTGTTTGACACTGGAAGAGGGGAGATGGAGCTGAGATGTGGGGAAGAACTTCTTTGCTTCTTTGAGGGTGGTGAGAGTCTGGCCCAGGTTGCCCAGAGAAGCTGTGGCTGCCCCATCCCTGGAGGGGTTCAAGGGCAGGTTGGATGGGGCTTGGAGCAACCTGGCCTGGTGGGAGGTGTCCCTGCCCAGGGCAGGGGGTGGCACTGGATGGTCTTTAAGATCCTTTCCAAGCCAAACCATTCCATGGTTCTATGATTCTATGCTGCCAATCTGACCTGAAACTGAAAAATCCGGTACCTAGTGATATAATCAGAGAGAGAATAAAATTTCCGCCAAGAAGCACCCTCCCTTTCTGGGAAGAGCTACAGAACCACCTTTCTCTGTAGACCCTTCCTCCTCCCTTTGTCTATTGGGATACAAAAGGTCTAGTTGAGCTGCTCATGCATGAAGGTGGGGGACAGGGGCTGTTCAGGCTGATACACTTGTCCTTTAAAACACCTTTAAAACATCTTAGCTCTTTTAAAACATCTTAGCTCTGGTGGCAACAAGGAGAGAGAATGTATGGCTTGGGGCTGCCTGCCAGCCATACCCTGCGTGAGTCCTGCCTTCAGAAAACATGGCATTCCCTTTTAAAAATCAATTCCAAACAAAACACATCGGCGGATGCAGTCTCTGAGATGCTGGTAGCTGAGTTTTCATATTAGTCGTGTGGCCACGCTACCGGCAAAGGGGGCTTTTGCATAACCTGCTGCAAATACATGACAGGCAGCTTGTCAGGAAATGCTGGGGATAGGCAATGATTTGGGACTAATTTCATGGATGTTTTCCAGTTTCTGTTTTATCCCCCCAATCCTCCTTTCTCTTTCCCCGAACAAGAGGGCTCCTGAAATTTCCTGCTTAACATCTTTCACTTCGAATAAAGGATACGCTAAACATCCCCCCTGCAGCTGGTCCTGCCGAAATTGCTCCTCTGGAGGGACCCAGCAGAGGATGTTGCCGGGTTTGAGAAGGTCCAGGCGGGAGGGTTTAGCCCCCAGCACAGCCCACACTGAAAGCCTGCAACCGGAGACCGCTGCTCCCCACCTTCCCCTCGCACACGCATGTGCACACACACACACACACACACGGAGGCTTTAAATGAACCCAGATGGCTGGCACAGAGGGAGGAGGCACCCTGGAAAAGTGCCCCCGGGGCGCTCTGCTTGCTGTCATCTTGTTCTACAAACCAAGTGCCTTCAAGATGTTCTGCGTTGTTTCTTAATGGGAGATCACTCCCGTTCAGGCTCTTAGCCCCTTCCTGTTGGGAAATGTCACCGAGGCATCAGAGAGATAGGCAGAGATTGACTTGACTGAAATCAACCATTCCCCTAACTCAGAGGTTGTAGATTATTATCCTTAATAAAGACCATATTGTAATAAAATCCAAATCAGATCCCAATTGAGAGACTGTACTTTCCCCTCTCCGGTGCATGTCCTGTTGTCTGATTGAGTGATTTGAGTCCTGTATAAAATAAATTAATTGGCTTCGAGTAAAATAAAATGTTGATGAGAAGTGTGAATGTAATGAATGCTGATAACCAGGTTCAATTCTTTTTTCTTTTTTCTTTTTTTTTTTTTCTTCTTTTCTCGGTTCAATCACACCGAACACATGTTCCCCTTCTTTATTTCTCTATAAAAATATGCAAACAATTACCTGGCTTTGGAGACATAATTACAAAGAGGTTCATCTCTAAAAGGTTATTATTGATTTATAGAGTTCTTTAGTTTAATGGAAGACAGACAGGAATAAAAAGAAACTTTCTGCTTTTCCCACAAATAACAGATGAGCTGCAAGGGAAATGTAAGATTTAGAAGTAATTTCTACAAGATACACAAGCCACGTGGCTCATGGGGATGCTTCTGGTACGTGCCCAGGGTCCTTCAGGAACAGTAACGCAGCGACGCTGGTACCGGCGTCTTCTCCCATGAGTAACTCATCCTGAAGCACTTTGATGGGCCGTGGTAGCCACCATCTGCAGGTCACACTCAGATGAAACCTATGGGATAATTTTTAACACCAGACCTACTGCTGGATTGTGAAGGTGAGGTGCATGAGCAGGAGTGTGTCTAAGAGAAAATTCAGTCAACTTGCAATTAGTAACTACCCAGCAGAAGTTTTGAGGTGCTTAGTTTTTTTAAAAAAATAGGGCTAAATTTATAACTAAGTGGGTGTAGGAGGGTGGAGTCTGGTTTTGGAACACCTGGACTTCCTCTGGCTCACCTTGGACTCTCAGGGAACCAGCTCGGTGGGGTGGGTAGGAACAAGACCATGCCTTCACCAGCGACACCACCTCCAGCTGCCCAGGGCTTTGGGCTCTTCATGTGATATTTTTGGTATGTCTTGTCTCCGCTTAAGAAATCTGATGCCATGAGCCCCTTAGGGCATGGACTGATGTTTTGTCTGGTGCACACCCATGACCAGCATGCTACTGCAGGGCACTGATGACATCTACCAGAAGTTTGGTGATGGGACCTTGGCGATGTCTCAGCCTGGCCAGCTGCTGTCTCTCTGTGGGTGCTACATTCCCTCTGTTCTGTGAGTATCCAGACAGATCAAAGTCTGGTTTATCTTATTTACTTGATGGCAGCAAGCTGGATGTTCTCTAAAATTTGCATCCTGCAACAAATGTTTTATTTATGGTATCGCAAAATTATTCAGCAGTTAATGCTACATATGATTTTTCCATTACAGAATCACAGAGTGGCGGGGGTTGGAAGGGACCTCTGGAGATCACCCAGTCCAACCTCCTGCCAGAGCAGGGTCACCCAGAGCAGGTCCCACAGGAATGTGTCCAGAGGGGTTGGAATGTCTCCAGAGAAGGAGACTCCACCATCTCTCTGGGCAGCCTCTGCCAGGGCTCTGCCACCCTCATGGGAAAGAAGTTCCTCCTCATGTTTAGATGGAACTTCTTATATTCAAGTTTGTGCCCGTTCCCTCTTGTCCTGTCCCTGGGCACCACTGAAAAAAGCCTGGCCCCATCCTCCTGACACCCACCCTTTCAGTATTTATAGGTGTTGATCAGATCCCCCCTCAGTCTTCTCTTCTCCAGACAAAAAAGACCCAAGTCCTCCATCTTTTCCTCATCAGAGAGATGCTCCAGGCCCCTCATCATCTTTGTAGCCTCTGCTGTGTCCCCTCTCCAGCAGTCCCCTGTCCTTCTAGGACCAGGGAGCCCAGAACTGGTCCCAGTGCTCCAGACGGGGCCTCTCCAGGGCAGAGCAGAAGAGGAGGATGACCTCCCTCCACCTGCTGGTCACGTTCTTTTTAATGTACCCCCAAAATGCTATATATGATTCGTCCGTTGGTTTTAAAGAAAGCAAAACGTGCCTGATTGCTATTGGTGTGACATCCTTGGTGCTTTCCCTGTCCCAGCTCTGGCACCTCTCCCAGGATCACACCCCGCCGAGACCTCAGGGCTTTTGGGAAGAGGGTGGGAGCTTTCCCCAGAGCCCTGGTGGAGAGCACACTTCAGCTGCCTCTGCTTTATAATTAGCATTGCCTGAATCTGATAAAACAGCTTGTAAACAAGCACAGTCTGAGGCAATTTTGAAAGAGAAACAGATTAGATCAATAGTGCATCGTGGGTGCGCTCTGTGGTTGTAATTGCTCTTGATGGCCAATCGGCTTGCATGGTTGTTGTTGTTTTTCTGTCCAGAACGTGGAAATTCTGGGAATAATGGTCTTTTGTTTGGCATCAGAGCGGCGGAAGCCGAGAACTCCCATCTAGTGGCTCTGGGCAGCCCCAGTATGGCCCCAGTATGGCCACACAAGTGCTGCTGGTGTCACTGCAAGTTACGGGGTGCCTACAACCTCTGCAGCTGCAGCCCAGAGCAGTGGGGCTAGATTGGCACACTCTATTTGATTTTGTTAATTTGATTTTATTGTGGGTTGTCCTTGGGGAATGTTTTCTGTGATGCCGAAGGGCCGGTCCTGGATGAACACCTCCCAGCTCTCTGCACAAGAGAAGGCACAAAGACCCCTCACACTGTCCTTTCCTGCTACTGCCTGTGTTTGACCCCCTCCTGAGATATCATTTCTCCTGTGGTTCTCAGCAAAAGATGTTTTCCTTACTGCTTTATGCCTTCTGACAACAGTGAGCAACTGCTGCTGCTGAATATTGTCATAATTTAACTTTGGGGCCTGGAATGTAAAAATAAGAAGTCTGGGATTATGTTTCATTTTATATAAAATCTTATAATGGACCATAATATCCTCTTGGAGATTCTGCCATATGAGAAAATAAGACAAGCAACAAGTTTGTGTGAAGACTTCTCTTCCCATATGTGTCTATACTGAATTACTGCTTCGCACCTGATTATACTTATTTAGTCAGGATTCCCAAAGGCATTGGGCTTCCAGATCCTTCTCAGAAAGGTAAAAGCCAATTGAAATCACAGGCCATGAACAATATTTAAATACTTAAAAAACTCTGAGGATCTGACCCATTGTAAATAAAGCACTTACTTTTGTATCCTATAGTTCAGAAGACTCAGGTGTAAGAAGCACCAAAAAAAGGTAAATAAAAAAATATTAACTGTTTTCAATAGTTTCCAAGCTTTTTTCAGGCCAGGTGCACCCTTGAAAGTGGCAAAAATATCAGTTAGAGTAACAAACAGCAGCAGTGGCAAGAGGTAGCCACTGATGGGGTGACACTGATGGGGTCTCTACTCCAGTATCATGGTACCGAGGTGTGGGAACCTGAGACCTGCCTGAGCTTCACCTTCATCCTCCTGGTTCTGCATCTTCAGCTCAGCCCAGACAAGCCAGCCCCACGTCCCTGTCCCCTCAGCATCCCCGCTTCGGGAGGCACACCTTGGTCTGTCAGCTCAGTCAGTAATAAAAGCCCTGCTTGTCACCATCATGTAAACCAGAGAAAATATGTCTGTTTGAGTGAATACCTAGGGGACCCGGCAGAGGGAAGAGTTACAGACCTCCGAGTGGCCCACAGAGTCCTATTCTCTCCAACGGGAGCTGAGCTGCGTTTCTTTTTATTGTACAGCCTTAATAGCCACCATTGATCAGCGCAGCTAACGTTATTTGATTTTATTTAGGGTTCGTTTGCAGATGTGATTGCAGCCACCGTTTTGCAGCTGATTCATTTTGCCTCTCGCTCCAGTAGCGGGAGGCGACACAAAGGATGTAGGTGGTGACACTGTGCAGTCGGTGCAATAAAGCCAATTAACGACAACTAATAGCTGGCAGATCGCAGCAGATTAGTTGATTAAGCAGACGGCAGAAAGCTTGGCATTTGATGGGGTGACACTGATGGGGTCTATAGTCCGGTACCATGGTACCGAGGTGTGGGAACCTGAGACCTGCCTGAGCTTCACCTTCATCCTCCTGGTTCTGCATCTTCAGCTCAGCCCAGACAAGCCAGCCCCACGTCCCTGTCCCCTCAGCATCCCCGCTTCGGGAGGCACACCTTGGTCTGTCAGCTCAGTCAGTAATAAAAGCCCTGCTTGTCACCATCATGTAAAACAGAGAAAATACGTCTGTTTGAGTGAATACCTAGGGGACCCGGCAGAGGGAAGAGTTACAGACCTCCGAGTGGCCCACAGAGTCCTATTCTCTCCAACGGGAGCTGAGCTGCGTTTCTTTTTATTGTACAGCCTTAATAGCCACCATTGATCAGCGCAGCTAACGTTATTTGATTTTATTTAGGGTTCGTTTGCAGATGTGATTGCAGCCACCGTTTTGCAGCTGATTCATTTTGCCTCTCGCTCCAGTAGCGGGAGGCGACACAAAGGATGTAGGTGGTGACACTGTGCAGTCGGTGCAATAAAGCCAATTAACGACAACTAATAGCTGGCAGATCGCAGCAGATTAGTTGATTAAGCAGACGGCAGAAAGCTTGGCATTCGCCATCCAGAAAGGAGGTATCTTGCCCTCATCTGTTCTCTGGGAGATGCTTCAGGAAATCAGGAGTGTTTCTAATCCCTTTGGTCTGCTAAAAGAAGCAGACACGAGGAGAAGGTGATGGGTTTCCCTCCGGAGAACTGAAGAGCTGATGCTTGGGAGACGGACAGGAGAAGAGGCCAGATTCCCTCGTGGATATTTGTGTGGATACGTGGAATACCTGCAGGATCAGCCCCAGCAGCTCCAAGAGGCAGCTCCTCCCTGGTCCTTCCTCTGGCGACTGGGTGCCTCCTAAACGGCAGAAGGAATAATATGTCTGAAAAGAATGACTCAACTATTTAACTCCTTCCTTAAATGGAAACAGTTCAAATGCTTCCTTCATTTATCTGTCCCAGTGGCGTATGAGAAAAAGGGCTTGTGGGCTCTGCCTGGTGCCACAGAGATGAGAGGACGCACATGGCTCGCTGCTCCTCTCTAAGGATCTCTTTGTTCTTCCCAGTCCCCAGGGCACATGTTCCATGCGAGGCAATGACAGTTTTTGTTATCGCACAGACGTATCGGTTTCAGTGACAATCACTGCCTTTTCAAAAAAACATTATTTCTCATGATTGTCTCCCCCTTGGAAAATGTGGCCTTTAGAGCCGAAGTGGGGGGAGAGAAGAATAGAGGGGAGACAACCAATGTCCCTGGCGACACAGAAGTTAAATGGTGTGTTATGGGACAATCAGTCAATCGTCTGGAAGGGGGATAAATCGACATAACGTGCAGGAGAGAGAGTTTTGTCTGCCCGTGCAGGTTCCGCAGATATTTCGGAGGAAACGGGACAGAGGGAGGAGGAGGAGGGAGAGGGAGGCGAGGGGCTCGCTAAGAACAACATGTTTTTTCCTTCCTTCCTAACTCAATGGCACATGTGACCTCATGAAGCCCAATAAGTTACGAGCATCTGATGGGAGAGTTTCCCCCCCCCCCCCCCCCGACCCCCCCAAAAAATGCTCCTTTAGCAAAGACCGCTGGGTAAAGCGTGTCACCACTAATTTCTGCAAACGCCTTGATTTAAGGCAGGCGCGGGCCCTGAAATTCACACCAGCTCTTTGTGTGCTGGAGTCACGCAGATACCAGGCTTGGTGAGAAGAAACTGCATACTTCCTATTTTATTTCACCACCGCTCGACCTGCTTTTCCTCAGACTTAAAATCATTTGCCAGGTCAAAATAAACTCTTCAGAATCCCAACGTGAAAAATGTACCTAACAATTCAATCCTTGTAAGTTGGGAATTGGAAGAGAAAGTGCAGCGGAGTCCTAATTAAATTATATAATAAGCAGCTTAACTTGTGGTTTCACTTTGGTTTCTGTTATTCTTATTGCCATAAGCATTGGAGCTGGCAAGGAGCTATTGAAATATGCAAAGCAGAGATGACCAAACTGGAGACTGTTTGGGTTTTTCGCAAGAGCTTTCTCTGTCAGAGCTTGGTTTTGCAAAGTCAAATCCAGAAGGGAGGTCAGGCCAATTTCCATTTAATTCAAATTTTTCCTCGGAGTTAGCAATGAGTTCTGCATTTGACCCGTCTCCATTACAGACAGAAATCAAAGGAGACTTGGATTTGCAAATCCTCACCTGTCAGGTCCTGGTTTGCAAAATGAAAACCAGTGCTGGCTCAGATTTGAGTGAAGCTGAGTCTATAATCCTGGCTTTAGCTTTCTCTCATTAATGAGTTCGTTGGCATCACTCAGAAGACAGCGATCCAAAGGTGAGAAGATGCTCCTGGCACCCATGGGGTGCTTTAGACCTGTTTTAGCCCGCCCCACTGCTGGGAGGTCACACCGTGGCTCCTCAGGTTTTTCCCTTTATTTAAGTGATGAATTTTGCCCTTGTCTAGGGCTCAACACAGAGCTACAGGAGACGGGTAAGCAAAAGTGCTAATGGCACATGAAATAGGTGAGGAAGTGCCCAGATAAGTTGCCAACAGGGATGGTAGCAACTTACAGAAGTGAAAAGGGCTATGAAGATGCTGAGGGGCCTGGAGCATCTCTCTGATGAGGAAAGGCTGAGGGACTTGGGGCTTTTTCCCCTGGAGAAGAGAAGGCTGAGGGGGGATCTGATCAACACCTATAAATACTGAAAGGGTGGGTGTCAGGAGGATGGGGCCAGGCTTTTTCCAGTGGTGCCCAGGGACAGGACAAGAGGGAACGGGCACAAACTGGAACATGGGAAGTTCCATCTAAACATGAGGAGGAACTTCTTTGCTGTGAGGGTGGCAGAGCCCTGGCAGAGGCTGCCCAGAGAGGTGGTGGAGTCTCCTTCTCTGGAGACATTCAAACCCACCTGGACACGTTCCTGTGGGACCTGCTCTGGGTGACCCTGCTTTAGCAGGAGGTTGGACTGGATGATCTCCAGAGGTCCCTTCCAACCCCATATCATTTCTGGGATTCTGAGCAGCTGCTGGCAGGGGACACTGCAACATCTTAAGCCAGTACCATTTTCCAAGCAGTAATTCATGCTCTGTCTAGCACAGACACGTTGGCAGGGATTTACACTGTGCTTTACCTCAGCCGTCAGTAAAGCTGGCTGGTGTTTACATACTGGTGGGTTCCTTCATAAAGTGAACGCTCGTAAATTGTGAATAATCCAAACAGAGATCTTTCCAGAAGTTTGGTATACATCTTGGCCTGCTATGGAAACAGGTTGCACTGCCCACTGAAATCTGAATCTGGATCTAGGGCTTCGGTTTGGCAACATTTCTAGTTTTGAAGACTGTCTCATGCAAGCTTCAAGTAAGAATAATTTGAGTCTGTTTAGTGGTCTATAAATCCAAGTGCCCCAAGTACAAATGAATCACTCTGTTCTCTGCCCCAGGGGTTTGACTATTACAAACAATGACTGAAGTCATCAGCAAAAGGCGAGGTCACAGGCTGAAAGAGGAAAATATGCTTTTTCATTTCTAGTGTAAAAAAATTGGATCCATTGTTTGAAAATGTCATTGCACGAACTAGACTAAATGGAAGCAGACTAAGTTGGGCTCTGACATCTAATGCTTCCTCCTCCACTCCTATTTTGTTTAATTTGACAGCTACTTACCAAGATACACAAGCTCAAAAACTCAAAACAAGGTGCTAGGGAAGAAGTTTACAACATTATCCATCCTCGTTCCTGACACTGTGAAGTCTAAGGACTGAAGGTACGGGTTCATCAAAGGGTGATGATCTCCAGAGTCTGCTGAGGAAACGCTATTTGCTGTACACAGCCAAACCCTTGGTGCTTCTCCATCTCAGGCAACCCCCAGGCTCCCAGGGTTGGTTGAGAGAAAACAGTTTAAATCTTATTTATTTATGTATTCATATATAGAAAATAATATTTTATGTATATCCATATATATATGTAAAGAGAATCAATCGAGTCAAGGTAAACCACTTTAAAATACTTTACACATGCCATCAAGAAAAAGCATGAGTGCGGCACGCACTGCGGAGCAGGGCTGACTCAAAGGAACTTGCAACAACAACACCTTTTTTCTTTTCCCTAGTTGGCAAACCAAATATGACCCTTGGATCTTAAATCCCCAGAGGACACAAAAAATGTCGTCTTGAATGTAAAGGCACTGTTTGCCAAAACTTTCTGTCATAATTCAAGGCCAAAGGATTTTAAAAGAAAATAATCTTCTGTTTAATATATGATATCCCAATGGCTACGTGCATCGAGTACTTTTACTTTAGGCTTTATCCTATAACTAGGAAAACCCCAGCCTCACTTGTCAAGCCATGACAGAAGATGTAGTATCAGAGATCAGCCTGAGCTAAAGCTCAGGTGGAACTTTGGTCCCAGTGAAGTGAGTATGTGTTTCCCCAGTGCTTTCAGCAGAACCTGCCCTTCCAACCTCTTCCTAAACCTTAAAATGTGGGTGAGCTCCATATCAGTGGCTCACCGGAATATTACTGCCTCCTGTAAACCCAAAGGTATAAAAAGTAAGCCTGAATCAAACACATTCTAGTCCTAATGTTTAATCAGTAAAAACTGACTTATTTTCAGTTAATGACAATTTTCACTTCAGTGCCAAGAGTTCGATCTTGTTCTCTGATACGTGCTCTCGGTCACACACAGCCCTAAATGCGGGTGCCAAAGCAAAATTCAGACTTGCAGAGCACAGTGGACCTCATCTGATATTGTCTCAAAGTAAAAAAAACCCACCCACAAACAGAATAAGGCGCTAGTCTCAAATTAGGTTGTTTCACCTGTGTTTAGGTGCTGAGAAATTTCCATTTGTCTCCTGCAGAAGGGAGATCCTGCTGTCACAGTCTTGGCCTTGAGGTTTTGGTATGTGCTTTAAAAAAGTATAAGGATCCATTTCTTATTTGTTGCTACAATCACGCAGTTGGGCTGGAATGGCTGCTGCTCTGGACGGGAATGGTAATTCTCAGCCTTAAATTCCTGAAAAAAATAAAATATACAGATACAGAGCCATGACATTCGCCTTTAAAAGGAGAGGAGAATGTTTTTCCCTCCCTCTCCATTTTTTTCCCTTAATATCCAGCAATATTGGAAATCTTGCAGAGAGGAAGATAAAGGAAACCTGAAGAGTATTTCTGCATTAGATAGAAATTCCAGCGCTCAGTTGAAGTCACTGTGGGCACAATGAGGTTCAAACATCCATCCTCTGTGTGTGTGTAGGCAATTAACACATGTACCCCTGACACTGCTCTGCTTGCTGAAGCTAGTAGTGATCTTATACACAGGTTGCCTAAAACCATCAAAGGCAAAAATATTTTTCAGATATTTCCAAATTTTAATGAGAATCTGTTTAGAAACAGACGAGAGAGAAAAAAAATATCTTTCTACCCTCTTAGAACACAGCACTTTCCCAGAAAGATAACTTTTTTTCTGAAGTTTTCATTGCATCTCATTAAAAAAATAGCTGTAATGGTACAAAAAAACCCAAATGCTAAAAGACCCCCATCTATCAACCTGCACTCTGAATTTTCCATTTCTGAGAAATGCTTTGGGTTTTGTTCTATTCCGGAATGATCACATTTTTCACATTTTGAAATTTCACTTCAAAATGAAAAATCTGGCTTTTCCTCCCAAAAAACCCTCCTCCGTGTCTCTGGCTACGTGTCCTATGGTTTTAGGACCTCGATATGCAGTTTTAAAAGATGCATCAGCACATGAAAGGGGGTTGAAGACGACAGAGGCAATTTCTTGGGGCAACAGACTGTGTCAGAAGTAGAAAACTCAGCCTTTGGGAAGGTTAATCTTTCTTTAGGTTTACTGGGTAGAAAAAAACACAAAGAAGAATGTGTTTAGTTTGTTTCAAGCTTCTTCTGTATTCTGTGCTGAAAGATGCAGAAAGATACTCAGAACAAAACAGAACAAAACAAAAACCAAAACAACCCACCCAAAACCCCAACAAATAAACAAACCAAAAAAAAAAGGCCGAAATGTCTCCTTTTGGAGCTCCACTGAGCCAACATCCTTTTATTAGGGGTGAATTTGGCCCATTCTTCCCAATCACTGTAACTCTTAAACCTTAGCGCACGTACTAAACCTTAGGCTGATTTAGTATTTAAATGATATACAGTAACCATCCTGTTAAATGTAAATTAAATGCACACTTACTCTTTAAGACAATTTAAAGTGTCACCTTTATAGCTAAAAGACTGTGACATTTCATGAACTCACAGCCACATCTTCCCACTGATAATGCCAAGCTGAACTGACTGGGCTAAATTCAGCCGTGGGGTAACCAACTGCAATGTTCCTGCTGTCACAGAAGTTATACCCATTTACACCAAGGCTGATCCCAGGCTTTCATTATCTACACTTAAACCTAGCATAATTTATTTGAAAAAGCGGCCCAGAATAGTAACGTTTCAGCTGTTATTCACACTATAGGCACAATGTTCCCTAGTAACGTACGTTGGCTTAGCTCCTTTGACTACAATGGAAGCACCTTGATTTATGCCGGGTGAGGACCCAGCCCCAGCTGAAAAGCAGACAAAGAAACTTCACCTGAACGGAATTGTTCTTGGAGAACTAAGTGAAATCGTAGTGACTGATGGAACTATTAATAGCAATTAACATGCCCTGGTATAAGCTAACATCACAAAGCAAAGGTCACGCCTTGAACCTTGGGTTCCAAAAGACACCCTTGGAGAGAGGTGACTGTCTTCAGCCTGCTTCTGAGCAAGGGTGAGTATGAAATATCAGTCCTCGTTGGGGTTCTGGGCACTAGAACCCAGATTACAGGGTATTTAGGTGCCTAAAGATACAAATTGATGTACTCAGCCAAGAGCTGTTACCTTTCTTGGTGTCTCTGAAGTGGAGAGGTGCCTGTGAGCATCGTTCAGCCACAGGACGCCTGTGGAAATCGGGCTCCATGGTAATTCAGACAAGCACAAAACCAGCATTGGGATCAACTCCCAGTGGTGGGAGTAAAATACCATAAGCAGCCAGTTCCTTGTGGAGTTAATCTTGTGTTATGTGCTGCCTTCTCCCCCAGCGGCTCTCCCTACGTGGCCTCCTTACAGGAATCAGCAGCTCTCCTAATGTTTTCCTCCCGTAATCCCTCCATTTCAAAACGGATGGCACATTTGGCCTCCTTAACCCGTGCATAGAATTTATCTGAAATACTTTTTGGACATCTTCTGTACTAGCATTTAAAATTAGAAGTTAGGCTGCATTATGAAGATTTATTGTGCTATTTCCCTTCACCTTGGACTCCCTGGATTGAGAAAAAAAGTGCTTTTCAGTGTCGAGTGTTTTAAATAAAATGCATTCATTGTTGTCAACATGTAGAGCTGGTAAATTGACAAATTCATCATCCCATTATAATCCCTGCACCTGTTCCAGTTTGCGGTCTGCGGTGTGTTTTAGCTCATGGATGGTGAGTGCATCTGCTTAACGAGGACAGTTAACTGGCAGAATTTGTTTATAAACCCAGTGAAGAGCTAAATGAGGGAAACCGCATTATCCTACACGTTAATTGTATTTCATCGCAGACAAACATTTATTAAAGAGGCAGACGGCACACCATACATTCTAATTGTGTTTCCATCCATTTCTGGTTTTACCCTGGTTTCCAGAATTTCTTTCACCATCATATTTTAGGGCTTTGAGAGCAGCTTGAGATATGCCTAAAAGAGACCTTCAGAGCAGCGCCCAACAACACACACACACGCAGGAGCCGGGCAAATCATTTGCAGGAACAATTTATTAGAAGGATGCTGCCATGTTCTCCTGTCTGGCAAATGTCCACGGAGAGACACAAATTTCTGGGAATCTGCCCATCATTTTGAAACGACATTATGAATATATTCTGGGCACAGTTTCTTGGGTGATGGGACAGATCTGCCTGCCTCCCCATCCTCGCTCCCATCCTCACTCTCCAACATCAGTCCTTAAGCGGGAATCACGCGATACCTGTTGAAGAAAGACCTGTGGGTCCCATCTCACAAAATGTGGCACGCTGTTCCTGCCAGAAACATATTTTCTTTCAAACTTGTCATGATTTGAACAGGTGAAGTGGCACAGGAGTCAGGGATCAGCATTGCTTGGCAATTTGGGCTACCCACAGCAGGTCCAGATCGGTGGAAAGGCTTGGTGTGATCTGGATAAAACCCTAAACAACACCCAGGCAACACAAAGTCCAGAAATGGACTAAACCTGGATCTCTGAGACCCAATCCAACAGCATTGCCACAAAAACCTCCTCCATCCCTTTCCCCCTCTCTCTGTAGATTGTGTTATTTTCTGATCCTTAGCTCAATTTTGTCATACAATTGTAGAACCATAGAATTGCCCAAGTTGGAAGGGACCTTTCAGATCATCGAGTCCAACCATCAACCCAACACTGACACAAACCATCACCAAACTGTATTTCTAAGCACTATCTTTTAAATCCCTCCACCACTTCCCCTGGCAGCCTGTTCCAATGCTTAATATCCCTTTCAGTGTAAAAAATCTTCCTAATATCCATCCTAAACCTCCTCTGGTGCAATTTGAGGCCATTTCCTCTTGTCCCATCGTCTGTTCCTCGAGAGAAGAGACCGAGAGGAGAGGAAGGAGGGAGGGGAAGGATGGGTGATTCCTCAGCATGGGAGAAATCCCCCTTCCCATGTCCTCTGCTCCTGTCTGCCTAAAAACTTTCTGGAGCCAAAGTGACCTGTAGCTGAGGAAAGACTGTCTGAGGACAACTGCTCTGTTTGGAGGTCGCACAAATAGAGCAGGGTGGACTTGCTGCAGAGGTGCCCCTGGGGGTAGTTGTACTGTTCTGCAGGTACATAGTTGTCTCAAACCATCATTCATCGGTTTCCTACCACACGCTGAGGTCTGTAGAACCAAAAGTCTGAGACAGGAAAAAAAGGGTTTACATTTTAAAGTAAGCAAACGTGATATGGAGATGCAACAGACGTGGAGCCACAGCTCCTGGGAGGGCTTCCCAGGGAGCCACCATGCTTCAGCTCCAACCAGGAGGGTGCTGGAGCCCACCAGCACGCACAGCATTCTTGGGTGCTGCCCCATTGTAAGGCAATTAAAAACCGCTGCAATTTCAGAACTTGGGTGGTTTCCCCCCACCCTAGATGCTGCCAGGGGAGATACATCTGGTCCTGGTTTGTTGACTTTCCTTGGGAATGCTTCAAAATTGAAAGGAGATGGGGAAATTTTTGAAAGACGGAGTTCGCAGTGCTAGTTGGGGTGTTTTGTTGGCCGGTAAATGTTTCTTCGGTGGCCACCACTTCCTTGCTGAAGGTGCACCCAGGACTCACTTGCTGGTGACCAAACACCAAGGTCATTCCTGAAGGTGAGGCCAAGTCCTGGCGCTGGAGGCCAAGCATTAAGAATAGAGGTCAGATCTCCACAAAATGTTTAAATACGGGGTCTGAATTCACAGCCACTCCTAGGAAATTAAGGAAAAACATTACTGGAGCAAGAAGGAAGGGTGCTGAGAGGAAAAGAGAGGTTCTGGCCAAGGAGAAGGGGAATGAAAAGTAGATCTGCCAGGCTGAGCATGGCGTGTGGCTCTCGTCCACTCCGCTTTTTGCTTCATATGCAAAGAGGCTGCAGAATTAGCTTCCCTAATCCAAATACTTTAGGACTGATTCTCTAATTTCCCTTGGAAATTCATTAGTTTTTCTTAAATGAGTGGTAATGCTGCTTGCATTTTTTGGTTATGGGAAGATTAAATGAAGGAAATCTTTGCCTAGAATAATCATCGTTACTTAACCTAAATTTATTCCATTCCTCTGAAACTCTGAAAAAGAGCGAGCTCTTTGGTCCCTGAAGTTACACTGAAGCAAAACTCAACAGCTCGCTAAAATATTGCCAGATGAGTCGGAATATTCAGGGCTGAGGAGCTGATGTGGTGGGGGAATGAAAGGTTGTTTGTTAGCCCTGGCTGGCACCGAGTTTTCAGCGATGCCACGGGCCTGCCAATGAGAAGCTGATAGCAAGACCTCCTGAACATCTTCCAAAGCTTCACAGGAAGACTTGCTTGCTTCGTGTTTTAACACTTAAGCTCTTAAAAGTTTACGGGAGAAAAGTGGCTTTAAATATGTGCGAGCCCTCCCTCGTCCCCCCCCTCCGACATGCCCGCATGCAGAGGGGGAGGCAAACTGACACTGAACACAGGAAAATATTAATGTTTAACACGTGCAGATTGAGCGTAAGCGATGGGAAAAATGTTTCTGCTTTGCACTCTAATTTCTCCCCTGTAGCACACAAATGGCTTAACACCTCGGTTGGATTAGGCTCCCGGTTGCCCTACACTTAATGTTTTAAGCTATTTCTCAGTGTCTTAAACCAAGGCAGAACTCAGAGCGTGATGCCTGCTCTTTCCCTTCCCTTCCCTTCCCTTCCCTTCCCTTCCCTTCCCTTCCCTTCCCTTCCCTTCCCTCCTTCCCAGTAGTACAATCTTAAATCAGAGCTAAGAGAATTTTTGTTTCTAACTGTGTGTGTGAGGCTTCTGCTACTTGTCAGCCTAAAATTTAAGGCAAGCAGCTCTCTACATGGTTCTCCTGATGACTTTCCATCTTGAACTACAGCATCTCTTCTTGCTCCAGCCTGAGCTCCCCAGGACAGGCAGTACGCCCCCAAAAATTGTGTCTGTGGAAATTAAAAGATGTACAGATGTGGGATAAAAGCAAGATCCTTAGTCCTACAACAGGAATTTGAACGTGGATCTCCAGAAGGAAAAAAACTACTGAAGTCAATAATCCCCAAAATTGTACTATTGTGGGCAAAATCTTATTTCTGAAAATTTTTTATGGAAATGTGGGGTGAAATCCTGGCCCTGCCTTGTCAGTAATAAAGCTCCCATTTTTTCAACTGGTCGCTTTACTCCATGCAGGAATCCATCTCCCTTATCCCTCTATGGCATTTCCAGGCTGTGTACAGCTCAAGGGTTCAAGGGACACCCCAACCTGGGTATTCTACGCCTCTTGTTGTTGCTCCCCAAAAGAGATGCAGTAAGAAGTATCACAAGGAGCCAAAGTCTAGAAGGGAAGAGGCAAAGGAAAGAGGAGCACAGAGAATAGTTTGCATCGACACCCAGAGCACGTTGGCACGGGATGGCTGTGTGCTGAGCCTGATAACAGCCTGTAGCACGTGTTCTGCTCCAGAAGCACAGGTAAAGCTCCTCCTCCTTTCTTCTAAAGGGAAGAAACCTTGAAATGATGAGGATTTTTTCACTGCTCAAAGAACACTTTCAAAAGATGGTGCCCGTGGGAGTGAAAAGCAGAACAGGGGTTGGTTTGAGGCGGTGATGCCCCATCAGGCTGCTGGAAACAGGCAGAGATGTTTCTTGAAGGCACCCAAATTAACTTTTTCCTCCTCTTGCAAGCTCTGTGACCCAAGCCATCAAACTACCTGAGCTCAGTCGGGCTCAGGACAGAGACCTGGCACCTCTGAGAGCTGAGCTGTAGGAGAAAAATTATTTCCGTGAACTATGTGCAGAAGCAGAAACACTAAATGGATGTAGATGTCTGAATTTCTTGGTCAGGGAAAGCTGTTGCTCTGGAGGTGAGAAATGTTAATGTGCCTGTTCTAGAGCCGTTCCCCAATCATGCCCAGAGACAGGCATAAAAATAGATTTTTGAAAGCAGAGGTTGGAGTCTTGCAGTGACTTTGAGCTGCTGAAGGTGCGGGAGAAGCAGAGATTTCCCACCCACCCTCTGCAGAAAGAAGTGAGGGAGGCGTTTTAGGGGAAAAAGGGAAGGCTGGACCCAAGCACATCGATGTCCTTCAAAATCACTGTTCCAACTGGGATTTGTTGCTGCCACCAAGCAGAGGTTTGGCCCCAGGCTGGGAGCATCATCTCCGAGGTCTGCCATGGAGAGAGCAGACCCCCCACCTGTGCTCCCTGAACCCTGGGCCCAACTCCCACCTCTCTGGGGGCACTTGTGGGCAGCACAGTCACAAAAACTCCTCTGGAAAGAGAAGGGAGAAAGGGACCATAAACAGAAGGAGCAGACGAAGTTCACTCTCTACATCTGTTTTTTATTGAGGGAGCTATTACTGTGAGTAAAGTCAGCTGAGACATCCCAAGTCATTGCAGCTTGAATATTTAAGCCAGGCTATAAATATCTGAATATTTTTTTTTTTTTTAATCAGTGATTATTGTTTATGCTTTCTTCCTATTTACTCTCCTTTGATTTAGTAGCATGGGGAGGTTCGTATCACTTCAGCATGTCAATTGGAAGCAGCCGTTAGAGATAACCTCTCCTGGATCACGCGCCTGGGGATTGTCCTCTCCGTCCCTGCTCTGCGTCGTGACCCCAGGTGGCTCAGAAGTGCTTCAGGTCAAACTTATTATATACTATTCACTATCCCAATAAACAAGTAGCGTGTTGTCACATTTGGAGTGCTGCGTATTTTTCTAGTAATTATGCCTTATTATATATTTACTATTCAGAAAATGCAGGTGTGGGCTGTTGAACCGGGGCCAATGAGAATTCGCCGAACTGGCAGCAATTCCTCGGTGAGTCATGTTTCACTGTCTGTTGGTTTTATAACTGTTTTCACTACTAATTTAGCTCTGCGATGCAATATGCAATTAGTTCTATTATGGAAGCAGCTGTATTCAGTTTTACAATGGCACTTTCCCCTTTGGCTTGTACCAGAGCCTGTTGTGGTTCTGCTGATTTGATGACTGAAGTTGTAAAGTGGTATCTGGATGAGCCACAGCGAGCCATGAGCCTCATGCAAATATGATTCTTGCTTATACACCACTGCTCTAATGCTATTTCTTACAGCCCAATTAGAAGTGCGGTCACAGAGAAAAGCTGTTTCTTGCTACAGTAAGTAGTATTGTCATGCAGCGATTTGTTGCCGCGCTGGTATCACCTCTGGAGTCTTGCAGCTTATTATAAATAACATTTGTTAGCTAGAATGTAGGGGGAAAAAAAAAAAAAAAAAGGCTTCTGCTTGGAAATTAGCTTTTCCAGGCTTTGAAAATTAGTTTCCAAGCTGTAGACTCCGCGTGGTGGCACCGGGAGTGAAGAAGGGCCAAGTGGGGATGGTGGCCAGCCATGGATCCCAGGAGGTTTTGGCGAGCGAGGGCGACAGACCGGGGCTTTGAGGGCTTGCCGAGACCTCCCATCCCGGGAGGTTTTGGCGAGCGAGGGCGACAGACCGGGGCTTTGAGGGCTTGCCGAGACCTCCCGGGGTCCATGCTTATCCCTGAAATACCCCTGTGCCACTGGCGTGGCTGTTCTTCCCTTTATCCAGCTCTTGGATAGCAAGCATGAGCAGCCTCTCTCCAAAAACACACGAGAAAACAGCCAAGAAGTAAATACAAATATCAATTACGCTAATTAGCTGCCTTTACTGTCAACAAGGACGTTGCGGAAATCAAATACATATTGCTTATTAGTTTAATATGTATTAGAGCTACTCTGCTAAAAAGAGCAGGGTCTTGAGAAATCTCTGAGCACATTCACTACATTTTTTCTGCTGTGTTATTACCCGTTTTCACACCCATACATATGTTCTGGTTTTGTTGCGTGTCACACAAAATGGTAATTTGGTGGTGAAAAAAAAACGAGAAATCATGACATTTCACATGTGTTTTCAGTAAAACAACAATTTTCCTCCTGAAGGGCCCCAGTTTTCTTCCTCAGAAATGGGGCTATTTACAATGAAAACGTTCCTGTTGTGGTGGAATAATGACACGGAGAACAGGCACCGGGCGGAATATCGCGAAGCGGAGTTGAAAACGCCTGTGTTTGCCAGCACAGGGGATGCCAGGTGAGGTGACTTGCAGGCTCTGAGATGCCACCCGGGCAACTGGTGCTCACCAGCAGCAGAGCTGGTCCCAGCAGAGCCCATTCCCCCCTCCCTGGGATTATTTCTGACCACCCTTGCCAGCGGTTATCTCGTTCTGGTCAGACTATTACAGTAGAAACCATTTTCCAGGAACTTTTCACCATGGGAAACAAAGAAAGTCTCTGCCCTGCAGGGAATAGCCCTTTGGGGAGCTGGGCTGATGGGCAGAGTTGGTCTCTTGCCCAGAGCTTACCGGTTTCTATCCGGAGGCTGGCTTTATGCTGGAGTAAACAGCGGGAGTTACGCACCGTGTTTCATGGCGAGCACGCGAAACAACAATGAACTTTATGGTTCTATAAAGATTTGCAAAATTATTCCCAGGTCTAAAGTTTAATTGTTTAATGTCACCAAATGACTTCGCAATAACTGAGCACTGTGGAGTGGCAGAAGTTAATCACTCGACTGAAGTGAATTAAGATTTTCTAAAGCTACATTTATCACTGTAATTTCAGGCTAATTTCATTTTCCATTCATAAAATATGATTTCGGTTTCTGTATCTCTATGAGCTGGGGAGAAGGAACGTGCCTGTTTTGTAAAACGTGTTTTTGCCAAGCAATGTCAAAGGTGATGGACGTACTGATAACAGGAAAATGCTGAGCTTATCTCGGTGCCGCGTTGTACGCGCCTCCACACCGGAGTCCACGTGCTGCTTAAGACCTTTCTCTATTTTAAAACTCAGTGGGCCAAATCTTCAGGATTTGCTTTGCCTTGTGTATTCCCCCTGACCTCCCATCAGGTGTTGAACAAACACGCCAGTCTTGCTTGAAACAAGAGTTAGCCAAAAGCAAAACCCGTGAGCCAAAAAGCCTGTTGCCAGGGGTTGCTTAACTCCTAAAATAGTTGAGGAACACCTCGGTGCCTCCTGGCTTGACTTCTGCTTGCAGGTACCCACAACAGGATCCAGCTGGATTAATTTTAGCCATCTGGAAGCAACCAGAAGTCACATATCCTCACCTTTTGGAGTGTCCAGGCACACAGTATCTCTTTATCTTCCAGTGGCATCAACGGACAACGGAAGAGACAGCGCTGACTGTGAAGGCCAACATCTCTGCAAGCTTTCCCAAACACACAACAGATCACCTAAAATTGGGATCCAAACAAACGTTTGGTGTTTTTGTAATATTAATTGAAACGAGGACATCTGCCACCGCTAACTTCTTTCTCTTGCATCGTCCCCTTCACTGTGAAGGGGGGAAAAGGTACTGCTTACTGTTTTTCATTAGTAGTGAACATGAGTGTGGTTAGCTGTATTATGGGATGTATATAGACAAAGGTTTGCACACCCCCTCCACACACAGAGCATGTACTCAGATGGTGTACACACATGTAACACACTCTCCTGGCCCCAAATTGCTTCCAGGTTAAGGTTGTCGCTTCAAGCCCATTTCCCCTGCTTTTTCTCCCTCACATTTTATTGGCCTGGTAGAAATTAGCCACAAATCCAGCCTGGTTTTACTGTCTTTTGCACTCGTTTGTTCCAATTTTTGTACCCCCTGAACTCTTCCTCTCACACACATACAATTTATTCCCACACACGGCAGGCATGCTCACTCATGAATTATTTATATACCTTTGGTAACTTCTACTTTTCAAATAATGAGAGAAGGAAATGTTTCCAGTGTAGGAGTCGTAATAAGGGAGAAATCCAGGCAGGCTGGTGGGCAAGAAGGTGGTTAAATTCCCCAAGTTAAAAATAATACATTGGTTTTGGGTGGCTGAGGAACCACTACAAGGGCCTTTCAAAGTGATCATCTACCCTCAGAAATACTGCTCGGTGGCTAAAATTAGGAGCTGATATCCAGCAATGACTAAAGAGGCTGTCATTTCCCCAGTTTTTTCCCAAAGGTTGGGTGGGATAAACTCCTCAGTTGCCTAATATACCAGTGGCAGTGTTCCCACCTACCTGCATGGAGGGAGAAGGCAGCTCTTCCTCTGGTGAGTCAAAATGACACAGCTTTGCTGAAAAGAACAAAATTAATAACATATATTGAGGGAAAACACACTGTGTGGTGCTTTCGTCTTTTATTATATTGAGAAATAGAATCATAGAATGGTTAGAGTTGGAAAAGACCTTAAAGTTCATTGAGTTCCCACCCTCTGCCCTGGGCAGGGACACCTCCCACCAGACCAGGTTGCTCCAAGCCCCCTCCAACCTGCCCTTGAACCCCTCCAGGGATGGGGCAGCCACAGCTTCTCTGGGCAACCTGGGCCAAGCTCTCACCACCCAAAAAAAGCCACCCAAATATCTCAACATCACGTTTCTTCCATTTTGTTTTTGGAAACTGTTGGATCTTTTAGCTTAAGTCCTGAACCCTCAAAGAAATCACCTGAGGCAGAAAAGTGTCACCTCAAATAGTTTAAGCCTGGCAAAATGGTAAGAGAGTGAAAACCCTATAAATGTTGAGGAACCCATCTGTTCACCATCCAAACTAGACCTTCCACTCATCTGAGGTCAAAACTGACAAGAATTCAGAAAAGAAACATTTTGTGCTGCTGAAGTTGATAAAAAGAGGCTGGAGGACTAACTCTAAAGAAAGGAAAAGCCAGCTTTAGGGGACTGGAGGAGAAGGAAACCAGTGCTGGAACAAACCCTTTGCTTGTGGAGTTGCATCAGTTTTGCGGTGTTCAAAACAAGACCAATAAAAATGGTTCATATAACTGTTCCTCACTGGGGTCTGGACGGGGTGACCTGAAAGGTCTTTGCCAAAGCTATTATCAGTGGTACCGTGATACCTTTATAAGGCAGCTTTTGTACTCCAATAACTCAAAAATGGGTGTTCTTTTTAGAATGACATTTCACAGCCTGCAAATCCTAAAACGGACTAATGGCTTTGACTTTTTGGGGTAGGCAGATTGGTCTGAAAAGTAAAGGGCTGGCTTGTGCTCAAAACTTTTGCACCTTTATTTGTTGGGTAAGAAATGGTTCACACACTTCCCCTATCCATAATGACGGTTCAGAAGATGCCATTAAAGTCGAGAAGGCCAACAATTTGTCAACCACGGTTTAAGTAAATGGGCTTTGAGAGAAAACCTTTGAGCCAGCCCACGCCACGGCGGGCTCACATTAGGTAGATACATTTCTTTGGAGACTCTAGGTATACTCAGATATTCTTTCACAGTCAGATTTGAACTCAGTGGTACATCTTTTTATGGATTATGGCATTTCTATACGCATTTTTTTGGAGGAAATAAAGATTCCCAGATATAATTTGTTGGCTCGAAAGGGGACGCTTTTCTCTGCACAGTCAAGGACGAAAAAAGATGAGGGATGGTGAATGTGATTGTAATCTTTTATCCTGCTTCTGTCTCTGGTGCTATAGGGGGGTATTTTGGCTTTGGGTGCATTTAAGATCAGCCCCAGGGCTGCTCTAACATACATCACTCAAGATGGCTCTTGAGCCCTTTTTACTCAGCAGTTCCAAGGGCACTTACTCAGTGTTAATTCTTGAGAACTTCCCAGTAAATACAGAATCACTCAGTGTCTCAACCATCATGGGATTGGTGACGTTTTTCTCCCACCCTGGCAAGACATCGAATAAAGACAAGTTTGTAATGCTGCCAAATTGGCATAAAGGCTGTAAAAAAAGTAAGAGACACTGAAAGAACAGGCAGGTGTGGGTCCAGTGAGGGGGGTAAAGGGTGGTGAGCTCCAAGCTCCTCTGGCACTGCATGGTGCAGCCAAACAGAGCCCCAGCCGGCTCCTGGTGGTATCTGGTCCAGAACAAACAGCAGTTGGACAAAATTTGTCTAGTTTTCTTTTTTTTTTTTTTTACAGTTCCTTTGACCTGAATATTTGTCTCAGAGACTTTCAGAGAGAATTGAAAGCTGTTTTTTGCTGTCAAGGTAGGCATACCACACGTAGCCATGTACCTAATCCTACATTCCTCCCGCATTCCAGGCACCCACAAAGTCAAGGAGAATTTGAGATGCAGAGTGAATACAGGGCCAGGCACACTATTTGAATATTTTAAGGAATGTTCTTGGATTTTTATAGTTGATGTCATGTTTTCTACCCCATCAATATGGATTAACAATGGTCCAGAGCAGCAGGAACTCATTTCGCATTCATGTATGCTAATTGCATGGTGCTGGATAGCAGGGATTTCTTCCTAAACTTAAAGTTTCTTTTTTTTTTTTCTTTTTTTTTGAGCAAATGGAAAATAGAAAGAATTTGGCTAAGAAATAAAGAAGTGAAAATGATTTAACATAAACACTGAAATATTTGGTACTTCTAAAAAAGTACTCCATACTTTATAGAAGCAAGACCCGCAGTTCCTTCGTATACATTTCACATGGATGGAATCCATCCTTCCTTGATCTCAACCCCAGCCGACTTTGAGGTAAGTCTGTTAATCCTATAATTTATTTTTCATTATTGTTTCGATATGTTATTACATTTTTTGAAATCCCCGTGGAAGTAATTCGTTAATTGTTTCCTAGTTACGTATCACTGCGGTATCCGGTGTCTTGGAATAATGCACGAAAGTGTGGAACAACCACTTGCTGTATGAGATAGAAGTGCGTGCCAAGTCTTGGTAATGCCAATTCTAGATTTAACGTCGCATATTAAAATACTTTTATTTTGCAGAAGACCTGGTCAGAAAGTGTCCTGTATTGAGATGCTGGTCCTTTATTTCTGTCGGTCTCAGCTTGCTTCCCATGTGCTAGGCAGGGCCAATTTCTGCTGAGAAAGGAGTTGGGAGATGGTTCACTTTTGTTAGCACAGGCCTTCAGCAATGATATTATAAAAGATTTGAAAAGAAGGTGGTCAAACACTGGCACAGGCTTCCAAGAGAGGTGGCCAATGCCCCAAGCCTGTCGGTGTTTAAGAGACTTTTGGACAATGCCCTTAATGATGTGCTTTAACTTTTGGTCAGCCCTGGAGTGGCCAGGTCCTTGGTCTAGATGATCATTGCAAGTCCCTTCCAAATGTTCAGTTCTATCCTATCCTATCCTATCCTATCCTATCCTATTTGGTTCTATGCTTTATAATGCCTTTTTATTTCCTAGTTTATCTATCTCCACCCAACCCATCTGCAGACCTCACTGGAACTCCAGAGTTCTGCGAACAGACCAGCGTATAACTATGTTATTTACATTTTCAGATAATGCACACAATAAACCTGTTTTTCTCTCCTGGTTACCGAGGCCAGCTAGTAACATCTATCATCATTTTATAGGTCATCACATCATCGTATGGATATAGAATCTGTTTTTCACAAGCTCTTTGATTAGATTACTACTATTAGATTATGGGGGGCTTTGCTGATGCTAAAAGCCTATTTACTTATAATTATGAAAATAGTGCCAGCTCGCTACTCCCTCTCTCCCCTCTTTCTCTGCAGGCTCTGGATTCAGGGCACATTCTAGTTATCTGTTCTTTCCTGTCACACCTATCACCTTGGTGTCATTCGCAGAAGACACTGGAAATATGGTGGTGGCTGTGACCTGGTTGCATCCCATGTGTGAAGTAGAGTTTGCAGGGATGGCAATGGCATTCAGCTCCAAAATTCCCAGTATATAAGGTCAGGCAGGGGGCTTTGTTTTGAAGACCCAGGTGTTTTTGAGGACTCGGGGAGATCAGAAGGTCTGGGAAGAAACCTGGCCTCCTGCTTCCCCAAGGGCTGGTGGGACATCCCATCCCCTCTGCCACCTCCCACATGCTTGGGAAATCTGCAACCCTGGAAAAATCCCCTACAGGAGACTGCCTCATATTTTCGACTCCTGCAGAGTAGGACGTGATGTTGGCATAGGAATGAAAGCAGGGTAGAAGGTCTGTAGCAATATGCGATTTTTAAACTAGAAGAATTAGGGGACAAACACCTTTTCAATAGACGTTTGGGTGACAAAGCGAAAGGGAGAAGGCAGCGTTTAAAAAGAAGGAAACGTGTTTATCTCCTGCATAAGAAACATCTGTAAGTAAAGCAATGTGGAGAACAATATTACTTTTGTGCTCTGCTGAATAATGGGAACAATTGCCAGCACAATTGGGCTTGGAAGGAAGGGTGAGATGAGAATGCCCGATCTACCACAGCAGCTCAACAGCACCAGCGCCTGGTGACGGCCACCTCGCTCTGCTTGCAAACGAGCCTTTGTGTCTCTCTGTCTGCACCTACAGCACTTATATCTAATCCTGTTGATTTGTATTGCACAGATATTGCATTTCCCTAGATTTAAAGTAACTTCCCTCATAACTTCTGGGAGATTCTTAGGTGCGATTTTTCCAAAAAACATCAAACTTTTATGGTAGAACTCCATTTGACTTGACCGGGAGCAGTACTAGCTGGGGATCAGGCACATCTGGAAACCACACTCAGGAGGATCGGTGACTTTTTGAAGATGCAAAGTGTATTTTTAATTGCCATTATAGTGCTTGTCATTCCAAGTACTACACAAACAGTTGGTAGATGAGTTTCATATCGTGTCTAAAATGTACATGTTATTCAAGCTGCGGAATGTAATTTCAAGAAAATCAAATGTGGTTCTCCTTCTCCAACCCCTTGTTTTTTCCTTTGCCTTCTCCCTGTCTGATCAGCTTTGATCTTATGGCCAGTGACTTCTCCTTCTTCAAATACCTGTAGCTTCCCCTCCCTCCTTAGCAATCATTTAATTTATTTTGATACCAGCAGCCCCATCTTCTGAAAACCTTCTCCACAGCCCTGTTCACCTCTGGTTCTCCATCTATTCATTGCTTGTTGCTCTTTCAGGGTTCCCTTCAGACCAGGCAGCTCTTTCCCCTCCCCATGGCAGTCCCGGTTCCAGCAGCCAAATGGAAATATAGCTCTTATTCTCCACATCCATTTCGGTGGATGCAGCACTGTCTAAACACAACAACCTTCTACATTTGTGTGTCTGGAGTCTAAATCCTCCAACTTAAAGGTAGCAAAAGCCCACACGAATTTTTGGGAAAAGGGTGTGAATCGCATTGCCTATTTCAGTGGCAAACATTTCAAATCAAAACATTGATATACAAAATATAATCATTATTTTTGTCACCTAAAGGCACTTAAATCTTCCTGGAAGTCTGGGAGATTCAGAATGGTCTTTCTGAAAGTCTGAATCTGGCAAATAAGGAATTGGTGGTGGCCTTCAGTTTCTGAAAGCTCCTCAGGCACCTTTTATTCCTTGGAAACTACAGTTCCACCCACCCATTTAAAGAGAAAAATAGGAATTATTTTTGGAGACAGAGATGCTTTACTTGATTTTTCCTTCTGTTAAAGAAAGAGTTATGAATGGCCTAGAAAGAGACAGCAGCATCAGGAGAAGTTTGCTCCTTCTGCTGTGTTAAGACTTCATTCATTTATCCAACAACAAAACCCCTGAAGGATTTCAGTAGAAACAGCTTTTCTTATAAAAATGTCCCATTTCCCCCAAAGGACATTTACGTCCACAGGCCCGTCAGCCAGCCCAGAATATAATTTTAGCAAACTGCTACACTTACTTTTATTTTTAGATTCAAATCCTTCACTGACCTCAGTGGGGTTTTACATGAAGGAAAGGGCCCATTCATGGGACATAAATTGTAAGAAAAAAGTCCTAAAGTGAAAATACCCCACCTGCCATGGAGCTGAACTGTTGGTAATGTTTTCAAAGCAGGTTTTGTGGAACATCAGGACTAGATTTTCAGGTAATGGTTCTCCATCTCCAGCATCAGCTGGAGTTGATTGTTCTTGAGACTTCTGGAAAGTAGGGCTTTCATACTTTGTTTTACACATCACGCGTTTAAGAATCGCTTCCTGGGGAAGCTGCATGTTTTCCATAAAATGGAAAAAACTCTAAAGCAATTTTTATTCTACTTCAATATCTGTCAAAAAAGCTGTGTTAAGTCTTTCTTCTCCAAATAACCAAGTTAAGGTTTGCAGCCAAAGTTTGGCATCTTAAGTTTAATGTAGTCAAAGTGTACGAGGAAACTTGCCCATAATTTAGTAGTCTAATGCACGTGTTTAAAAAGGAAGAGCGGGTTTAATTGAGCATACAACCATGTCAACTTGTCACTCCTGGAGCAGGTAGTGTCTGCAGACTGGGGTGGATAAATGTTGCTATAACTGTCTGAATAAATCCTGAATTTTCAGGGGAAGATCAATCCAAACTTTTTCTGACACCTAAAGATCCAATGGATGACGGAGGACATTTGGGATGTGCAATGGATTCAAGCCTGTGGAGGTTTATGGGGCGAAATAGTGAAGTTTTACCCCTTTGATTTCTTGATGCTGGAAGTTATAGGCTTATTAGAATATAGGGAAAAGAAAGGAGGCCAGCTTGAGTCAGTATTTCAGCTTTAGGCCAGATGATGCAATTGTCTTTCTGCAGGTTGACTCTCGTTGGGGTCAGAGTTAACCCGAAGGCAACAGTTCCCACAGGGCTGCAGAAATCCAACCAAGTGGGACTGGCTGCAAAAATCAAAGCCTCAGTTGTTAAAAACTGAAGATTAGGAACACTCATTAGACAAAGCACTGCTTTTGGGAGAAAAAAAGAGAGGATACTGGGTTTGGTGATACAGCTGAATATCTAAAACAGTGTAATATACTTGTCAACATAATTGCCGTTGTTTGTCTGATGATCCTATTAAGTGTTACAATTTCTTTTTCCCCATTTTTTTTTATTTTAGGTAATTTTGGAGTCTGTTTTTTAAGCAGTTATATATGAATTATAAAGGAAACAGGTAAGAAAAATTATCATCTAAATACCATTTTGAACTGGCTCTTTAGACTGTTAGCAGCTGTGATAGCCTTACACCTTCCTCCTACCTGCTGATAAACACCAAGGGTTCATACTGTTAACTGCAAAAGGAAGAGAGAGGCCCATGGTGTCAAGAAAACAACATGCATTTCTCAGAAAATTATGTCATAGAGACTGTTCTCCATTGTATGGCAACTGTTGGATGTACAAAACCTGGGTGGGCTGTGGTCTGCTTGTAGGGAAAGACTAGCGAGGCAAAATCAGCAGGGGAAAGGGGCATGAAGAGTCTTGGAGAGGTGGGGTGGTTTTCTAAGGGTGCCCAGTGTAAGTCAGCAGCAGAGACGGAGAGAGAACCGAGTATTTTGAGAGTAGAACCTCCTCCAGCAGGCTGCTGCCCTCCCTCTCTGCTTCCTTCTCAACTCATTTCTAGAGCGCTCGTGAACGTGGTACCCTGGTGCCAGCCACCACCCAAACATCTGCATTACCTTTTGTCCACGAGATGCCCCGTTCTGCAGCTCCGTGGTAGCAGCAAGAGCTCACCAGACATCCCAGCCTCAAGGTCCAACATCCCATGGGACAGCAGACGCCCTGGGGATGGTGGTGTGGAGGCAATTCCATGGACCTGTCCCTGCTCCTACTCCTAGTGATGCAAAGGGTCCCACCGGCAGCAGGACCAGGAGCAGGGTCCTCCTCAAGAGGGCTGGGAAGGAGCATCCTTCTGCCGCCGTGTAGACCCAAGGAGCTCGGGGTCTGGCAATGCTTCATGCCCAGAAGGATCTGACTTTAATATCACCAAACAGCAATTCATTAAGAGATTCGTGTGTCAGACTGAACACTTGAGTGGTATATTGCAAATGCATAGGGTATTACTGATCATCAACAAAAATCAGTTAACCTGGAAATCCCATCTAGACTGGGTTTTTTGGGGGGTCTATTAATGCATTTGCATATTTTTAAGTACAATCACAAGATAACACACCAGTGGTTTTACTGTCAAATAAATTCCTTGTAAGTACAAGGATTTCTTTCCCCCCAGCATCACCACTCCATTTATCTTTCGCTTAAATCCTTCCCCTCCAGAAATAATACAAATCAAGCCTCTGGGGCCTGTTTATATAATGGGGATTTATGTCATTTCGAGACAAACGGCATTTGCTAAGTTTCAGGGAAGCACCTGTATTAATTGTATTTCCTGCTCATGTGTTGCTTTTGTTTGCAATAAAAGAATTCATCTCAGGTGAGTTAACCTTGCTTTTAGAGAGGGCACCTGCAGTTATCTTAGTGCTTATTGTAAATCAAAACATGTTGAGCCTTTAAAGCAGTGAAATAAAGAGGTGCTGACAAGAGGGTACGCCAATAGGATTAGGAGCTTTTCTCACCGCTTGTATTATCAGAATGGAGAATTGAGTCACGTTAAATTACAGGGGGAAGAGATATTCCCAGAAATTCCACAGATCGGAGATTGACTTGCTCCCTCAATAAGCCTATGGATGGGAGGGGCATTCTCTGTTCGGCAAGATTAAGAAAAAAAAAAAAAAAAAGAAAGAAAAAAAAAGAAGATAAAAAGACACCTCCCTTTTAGCCTTAGGCGTCTATAATTGACCAAGATTTTTCTGCTTGTGATTTGATCCATCCAAACCCTGTTAGAGGCACTTGCCCCCAACTGAGACCAAGGCTGAGGTGAATAAGAATTAGGTGACTCACTCGTATGTACTATACATGCATTCACATCTATTAGGATAAATGACATGTCATTCAATTTAAGCACAGGCAACTGGAGATTGTCATATTTTGAAAATGACAACTGTTATTTATTTATTGAGAATATTTATACAGGTTCTTCCTGGGTACAGAGAATGCATTTTTCAGCAGCTCCCACGGCACTGGTGAATCAGGCGATTACACAAAGACCCAGAAAGGCAATTCCACGAATGGAGAAACAAAGCCAGTGGGCTACAGGCCACCAGGTCTGGGCCAGCAGAGCTAAAACAGTGCAAAACGCCACCAAAGTAAGCTAAGTTTTCTGTGGTCATTTTTAAACGCCCTCATCGTGATGCTCTGATTCCTGTCATACTAATAAGGAGCTGCGGAAAGCAGGGTTAGGTGGGAGCAGGCAACTGGATTTAGCCCAGTTTTTAAGAATACTAAATTTAAAAAAAAAAAAGTCAGATGTTGGTTTCCTGGCTTCAGGGTCAGGGAGGAGAAGGGAAGGAGAGCCTTGCCTTCCCCTGTCCTCAGCCCTTCTCCCTCCAGCAAGGCTGGGGTGGTGCACACCAGGTCACATCCTATAGTCTGGGGTTTTGGTCCTCCCTGTCCTTCTTTAGATCAGGACTTTTCTGTGTCTACCTCTGCCAGGCTGTGAGCAGCTTGTTTAAAAAAAAAGCATCATTGTTAGTGCTGTTCAAATAGCCACAGATCAAAATTATTTCCATCAATATCCTGTGATATTGATCAGATTCTGTGAAAAAAAAAAAAAAAGAAAAAAAGGAATTTAAAAAAATCTGCAAACCCTGCTTCTAGCCAGCACAACAGGTTATTTGTGCTTCCTGGTGTGTGGCTGAGAGGATGGACACGTTCTCCCTTGTTTTGTGCTGCGTGTTGTGGGACCTGATGATCCTGGGACCTGGCCCACAGCCCTGTCCTCCTCAGTGCATGGCCAACTGCATGGCCATGCGTTTTCAAGTCAGCTTGAAAAATTTTATTCTTCAACAGGAAAGATGTAACTGAAATCCAGACAGTTTCAGTCTGCCCAAAGTGAGGTGTTTCTGAAGCCCTGGGCAGGTATATTTATCCATAGGAGAAAAATAGTGAGTCACATTAATTAAACAGTCAGTTACGTTTTATTTCAGAAAATCAAAGGAGTTTATAGAGGGGACATTTCCATTAGGTTTGACTTTCCTGAATTGTTCCCCCTCTACATTATGGCTGCATGCGGGGCTGAAACTTCCCCTTGAATTCATCTGGAATTTACAAAGACTTTCCTCTGCCTAACACTATGTTTTTCAAGGAATATCCTGAACACCTGAAAAATCTCATTAATCACCTCTGCAAGAGGGGCTGTGGGAAGCTGGTGCAGGGGGACAGGTCCCTTTTTGTCCCTCGGCCAGAGTCCTCGTGTCCCCCCCGAGGTGATGACCCTCACTCATGTTCTGTGTTTGCCAAATAATCCCTGAGGAGGAGTCATGGGGATTACTTTCCCTCTCCCATCCATTTCCCATGGACTGTGGCAGCACAAACTCAGTTCAACGTGAGGAGTTACAGGGGACATTTGAATTGTATTGATGGGTCAGACTCACAGCTCATACCCCTCCCTTGAAACATGCCACGAGGTCCCAAGTTGCAGCAGTGGAGAATATGTCCTGGTGAACGCAGTCCTTGGTGGACGTAGGGAGAGAACAGCCTCACTCAGGCTCACGCCAAGCAAAAATGGGAGGAAAATGGAGCAAGACCTGTTGTCCGTGCCTCTTTGGCCCTCCAGAGAAATTCAGGGAGGCTGTGTGCGTGTGCTCTCCCAGGAAACCACGGCAGAAAACAGTTCCTCGTGCTGTTTCCAAGGTTTTAGCAAGGATATTGTAATTTGTTAACGGCGTTGTTGTGAAAATGTTAGGAACGAACCAATAAACGCTACCGCAGAAATGCTTCTAAATTGCCTGGTTAATTGTGGGGCTGGCAGAAGTTATGCAGACAGTTAAAAAGACAGTTCAATTACTTGCAACGTTTACTGGAGATCAGTAGCCTTAAATTACAAATAATCAGCTTGCTCAGAAGTATCACTGCCAACAACAAAGGTGTTCCAGTTGAGGCAGGAGCCTCATCCACGGAGGGTGTTCGTTAAAGACGCTCACCCACGTGAGCTGAACAGCAGTTCCCTGCCCTATCCTTCATGTTTGGCTTATTTACGACACCTGATCATCGTATTTTTTTCCAGGGATGTGTTCTCTGCCAGCAGATGGATGGAAAAAGCTGGCACCAGCTGACGGAAAAGCACAAACGTCATTTATAAGACCCAAAACGATGGCCAGTGTCTGTCTCACCTCCTGCTCCAGAGAGAAGTCAAATCTGTGAAAACTTTCGCAAGATTTTTTTTAAACACCCTTTTGCGAGGGTGTTTAAATCTTCTGTACCACTCCTGGACAATAACTGATGAAATGACCTTGGATAAGAAGGGAATGCCTTCGGAAGCAGTTCAAATTTTGCATCCTTTCAGGAAACATTTTTGCCTACCGGGAGGTTTTGGGGAATATATATTTGTTAGTATCCTGGGAACACTCTTATTATTTTATCCTATTACGAGCTATGCTTGAACAAAAATATACTTTTTAATATTATTAGTGTCTCAATAATTCACAACATCTGCTGTCCGGGCCATAAAAAGCGTTTCATCCCCAGATAAACTCCCAGAATTCTTAAACATTAGTCATCCTCTTGCCATTGGCAGAGTTTTCTGGGTATTAAATTCTGCCTTTTCTACTTGGAGCTTCACGATGTGACTGCCTTAGTACCACCCAGTTGTGATAATATCATGTGTCAGTGATGTTTTGTGATGATAACATGCGTCAATGACATTTAATCATCAGAGAAGATAGATGAACTTTTTGGTTTTAAACAAAAAGGCAGGACAATCAGGAAAAACTGATAGAAAAACATGTACTAAAGCATTCCTTGAGTGAAAATTACTTGTATGAGATTCACGATTTCTTCTAGAAAGCCTTGCTGTGGCCTTTCTATAGACCCTGTAGTAAAACCTATAGCACAGTTAATTAAAGAGTTTATGGGAAGCATCCTAGCTGGGAGTGCTTCAAAGCACAGCTGATCTTAAAATCTCCCATTTGGCACAAAGCAGCCACCTGTCAATATTTCAATTACTGTCCTCCCCGCCTGATCACACACCAATTGTTTTCCAATAATTATTATAATCATCCACCGCGAGGGCAACTAAGTTGTTTCAGGGTTTTAGGTGAGAGGCAAAGTACTGGAAAAAAACCAAAACAAAACACAAAAAAACCCCTAAAAACCCACCCAGTCATTTGTCCAGATTTTTCCTCGGGGCAGCTCCTTATTTGAACAGCTGCTGGTGAGGCACAGATCAGCCTGAGCTGAGCCGAGCCTGGATAGTGTGATGCATCCTGATTTCTTGGAGGGGGGGGAGTGTGGTTTTTTGTTGTTGTTGGTCCTAATTTGAGTCCTGCACATGACCAGCCGCTTTCCCTACTGGAAATAATTTCTCTAAATTAAAGGTTGCTGCAGTGTTTCAAGCCTGTCAAAGATCTCTCGTTGGACAGGCTCCTTCAAAAAAAAAAAATAATAAAACGAGTCAGTGTCTCAAACCTGAGCCTCAAGAACCAGGTTCTGCTCGATGAAAGGACTGAAAAAATCATTTGCCAATCAGGATATTTTTCTCCGTTAGATTTCATGGGAAGAAAAAGATTATTTTTTTTATGGGAGTAAATGGCTTGGGTCTATTGCTATTTATGTGGCTTCATTCTCAGGGGAAAAAAAAGAAAAAAAAAAAAAAACCCAAACCCTGAAAATCATGACCCACCCTACAAACACTGCAAACCATCTGAAAAAGTCCTAGCTGTGCTGGAGGTAACCTGGAAACGCTGAATATTTCTGACCCAGCCTCTTACTATTTTGCACTGGTTTCATGCCCGTGTAAGTTCATTTGAACGAGCAGAACTTCACTGAATCTATTTCTTCAGGCTGCTGCCAGTTTTGAAGTGCTGTTATAAATATAACTAGGTACAAAATCCTGAAAAATCTGTTGAAACCTGTTAGGAATGGAGCCGGGAATTCACATTCAAGGATAAAAATCCTGTGGGGCAGCGTGTTGGATATTATTACGTCGCTCAACCCTGGCAACAATAATAATAATAATTGTTATGCACGGGGAAGCCAGTGAGATTGCCATGCTAGTAATAAATAATATTGCTTTATGGCAGAGAAACGAAATAACACAGAGTGGGGTGGGAGGGAGGCAGAAATAGTTATTCTTACGTCCCGCAGTGTTTGCACCGAATCAGCAGCTACAGCCCAAAAAGCAAATAACTGCTTTGCTGTGGAAGGAACAGCACGCTCGGTCCTACGGAGGATGCTGCAGAGCCTTTGTGAAAAGCAGTAGAGAGCCTTCTCTTCAAAAATGGGCAAAGCTCTGCTTCCTCCCACCTCGGGGGAGAAGGAAGGGGATCCTGCCGGCCGGGAGCCGCCGGCTGAGCCGGGCTGGCAAAACTGTTCCCTGAAGAGAGAATGAATAAAATGGGGTCACCTTTCAATGAGAGATGAAAAGAGGAGCCAGGAGAAAAGTAGGTAATAGAAGAATGAATGCACGAGAGAAATTACAGTGGGAAAGTCTGCTTTCTCCATCTCATAATAACCCAGAAAAAGAAAACTTTCAATTTTGTTAATAAGGGAGAGTATTGAAGTAGAAAACGGGGAAGTGCTTATTCAGTCAGTTTGCAGAGCTCCCTGCCATGGCCAGCTCCCAGGGAGGTTACGATACTTCGATTTGTATGGGCTTAAACCACACCCAGAATAACCAGAAGAGAGGATGATAAAAATAAAGAGAGAGCAGATCTCTTGGAGGAGAATCCAGGTCAACAGTTAATTAGCAGAGCAGAGGAGGAAGCTTAATGCAAAGGAGTTCTCCCCAGAAGCACGTGGAAGGCAATCCCCACCTGGCAGAGGAGCAGCTCTCCTGCCCAGGAGGAATCACCAGTCCCTGTGGGGCTGGAGGTTGCCCAGGGTCCATGCCCAGGGTCAGCAGCATCCCTCTTGCCCCTAAATTCTCCCTCCGGCTCCCAAATCCCACCTGCTCCCTCCTGGCCCTCAGGAGCATCTCCATTCCAAAATGCTTGTGCTGTCTTCATCATCTCTTCCTCCCTCCACCTCTGCTGGCCCATGGAAGAGCACCTTCCCTGCTTTTTCGGGATAAACTCGGTGCTTTGGCAGGAGTTCTCTCATGTGACAAGTTTTTCTCTTTGCCGTATATACTTTTCCCTGAGACGTAGTAGTAAAACTTTTCAATTCATCTCTCTCACCCTTACCCAAAGCTCAACCTATTTCTTCAGCTTGAATATTGGCAACAGAAATGTCTTTCCCCACTTTTTCCTCTCCCACTGCTTGTATCACATCCTTCTGCTGCAGAAGCCCATAATCTGATGGTGTTTTGTTGTTTGACTCCTGCTCTTCATGTGTTCCAGGTACTTAAAATTCGTTGCTCTCTCCTTGATTTTTGGGGAGATGGGTTGTAAAGCCTTGGTGGTTAGATGTGTCCATCACCCGTCAAGGTCAAGGGGGAAATGGCTGTCCCAGATTTCTGAGAACTCTGAGCCCAAACTAAGGAATCCCCTGACCACAAGCAGTATTTTTTGGAAACTCCTTGCCCGTGGAGAGGAGGGTTGGGAGCAGACCACCACTGCCAGCACTTTTAAAGCCACCACTTGAAGTAGTGCCAGCTGCTAGTGTAGGACTGGCTCCTGGATTGTACCAAATTCTCTGCCTTGTTTCTTTTGTGGAATTAGGCAAAAAAAACCACATTGGCAGCAGTGACAGAATATTTTTTTGAAAGAAACTAAGCATAAATACCAGAACCAGAAACATGGAAGGGGCTGCCCAGAGAGGTGGTGGAGTCTCCTTCTCTGGAGACATTCAAACCCCCCTGGACACATTCCTGTGGGACCTGCTCTGGGTGACCCTGCTCTGGCAGGGGGTTGGACTGGATGATCTCCAGAGGTCCCTTCCAACCCCATAGCATTCTGGGATTCTGGGATTCTGGGATAGGTGATTTTTGAGGTCAGGAGCTCTGTGGTGGCAGAACTTTGCAGAGCTGACGATAGGATAAACACTTTCAATCCAAGTTTCGTTGGCGGAGCACAGACAGCACGTGATAGTCTATACTTTTCTTTTGCTCAATTTACGTGGTTTTTTTAAAATGCATATCTTTGAAAAAATACAATTATATCAATATTGTATTTATATCAGTTGACATGTAAAATCTGGGTTTCCTTACATAAATTGTGTAATTTTGTGAAGTGGCGCATTTAGTAGAAGTTGTTTAATGTTATACCATTAATTCGTGAAGTTAAAGCGCGTCACATGGTAAATAGGTTCTAACCCTTGTTGATTTGCAGCCTCCAAATAGGCCATCGAGAAGATTTGCTGTAATCCCTTTGTCATTTATCATAATAGCTTATAATTCACTCCCTATTGCTGCCACCTCCCTCCTCTGCCACGTTAGGCGTCTTCACCTGACCTCTGCTCGCCTACTTCTTGTCTGCTCCCAGCCATTTTAAAGTTTCCCTCTGCTTTTCCTCCTCTCGTTTGAGCTCCTGCCAAGTGACTCCTCTCTGTTGAGCCACCCTGAGATTGTTCCTTCTCTGATGGCTTCAAATTGGCTCACGCTTTGTGCCAGTTCGGGTTTAAAATTAGGCAGCTGCGAGTACTTTGCTGAACTTGGGTGGCCTTCGTGTAATTCGGATTAATCTCTCCCCTGCCTGGCCATCCCCCCTCACTGCCTTGAGGTGATTAGTACCGTTTTCCCCTGATATAGGCTCTTCCAGCGATGCCAATTTTGCAGTCACTTTTCTTGTTGAACCAGGTAGGAAAAGGTCATTAACTTGTTGTCCGCGGTCTGCTCCTGGTTGCCAATGAACTGTTCCCCACACAACAAGGGTCAAGAGTTGCCCTGATGTACAGCTGATAAGCCCCTGCTCCGGTGGCTGCAATCTCCACACTTGTCCCACACCATCAAGTATAAATGTACACCCGGCAGCGGGATAATGACATGGAGCCACCACCGCAGGTTCCACCGAGATGAGATTTCAAGGACTGAAACTAATAGCTGCGGCAAAAGCTATCAAAATTATATTAAAAACCACAGTATTGCTCTTTCTACTTAGGCCTTTCATCCAAGGATCCCAGGTCACACTGCAATCATCAAGCCGGACACTTTCCACTAATGCTTCTTCACTCCCCAAGGTTTCCACCTTTAATGCCACCCGGCTTTGATTTCTTTTCTCCTACAGCTTTGATTTCTTTTCTCACCTTTTCCACTGCTCCCTTTCTTCCAGAGCTTACATACACTGGCTCTGTTCCTGCTCCCTTTGCAAGTCCTGGTTTCTGTCACTATCTCTTGGCTTCTTCTCATCCTCCCTCTCCACCACAGGCCCTCCACCCCCGGCCATTTACTTCAACAGCCCTCTGACCACTGATGATGCTCTTTGAAGATGCAGAGAGCACATCACCCTTTCCACGTCCTGCCCATGGAGCGAGGGACCCCCTTTGTCCATCTGCAGGCACCCACAGTCCCCTCTGCGCCGGCCGAGGAGCTCCTGTCCCACCAGGGGTGAGCAGGGATGTCTACACTGGCGGGGAAACCACTTAACTTTGCCCATTATCAAGGGGCGAGCCCGTTTCCTGGTGCAGCGGAGGCGCTGAGATGCTCTGTAAGTGGTTCCTATAGCAACCGTATCCAGGTGAAAACTCCTGCCAGAGCTCCCCTTCCCCCCTCCCGCTCCCCACCTCCCCTTCCTTTGGTGGTGGTGTTTGTGTGGTGCTGGGGGGTGTGAGCAAAAGGGATGCTCACCAGGCAGGTTTGATTTACCCACCAGGAAACCCGTGTTAAGGGCTGTGGCTGCGAAGCGGTGCCGTTGGGCATCTCGTTGGGCAGCTGAGTACCAGGGACCACAAATGACCAACATGTATGGACTGAGGAAACACCTTTATTTGTGGATGGAGAATATAAACTGATTTTTAAGGCTCTGCAAAGGTGTTTATCTGCCACCTTAGAATCATAGAATGGGTTGGGTTGAAGGGGACCTTAAAAATTATCAAGTTCCACCCCCTTATCACTTACCTCTCCTCATGCGAGTCCTCCTCAGGGTTCCCTCCTTAGATCTTGGTAAAGAACCTCCTTTAATTGTTTGCAACTTTAGAGAAGCCATACCATACTGACCTGGCTCACTGTATGGGATCACGGGACAATTCAGGCTGGTAGACATCTCAGAAGATCTTGATCCAACCTCTGGCTCACAGCAGGGTCAGATCTGAGATCAGGTGAGGTTGCTCAGAGCTGCATCCAGCCAGATCCTGAACCCTCCTGGGATGGAAGCTGCACAGACTCCCTGCGCAACCAGCTCCAATGCTTGATTGAATCTCCCTGTCAAGGACTGAGAAGGGACAATCCATTGACATTTTGGGGATTCTGGAGGCTTCACGGTCTGTGGTGGAGTATGTCTAGTGACAGAAAGCATCTGGCAGGATTCCCTGGCTTTGGGTTGCTCTCAGGATGTAGGCAGAAAGATGTGACTGCCAGGGAGGGATGGGAAGATTTGGAAGGAGAAGACCAAGGAGAGAACAAGGAGATCATGCCTAAAACTAGCTCAAAATCATCGGAAATGACTCTAATTGTTTTTAATCTGAAAAAAAAAGACAAGATAAACGTCTGATGCCCTAAATTCAGAGCTTGCCCTTGCATCTCTGAAGTGCAGAGTCCTCGTGCTCTTGCTTGTGAGAGGAAACAGGGAGTGATTTTTTTTTTTTTGGTTTTGCTCTTGACTTAGAAAACTGCAAGAGGAAAAATCTCGATTGGAACCTGTAGAATATGTAAGGGAATTACTGGATGATCTTTAAAACAACCTGAAAATAACTCGACGTCTCTGCCGAGCTGAGCTGAGCTGTCAGCTCTCCCCAGGGACTGCCACCCTTGGGGTAATTGCGGTGTATCACACCTTGCTTGACGTGCCACGGAGCAGGAGGAGCAGCACAGCTGCCAGAAGCTGAGAAGCAGAAGCCCCAGACAAGGAAAAAGCAGGGTCCCATGGATTTTTTATTTTTTTTTTCAGGATCCCAAAAATAAAAGCCAGGACAATTATTCTGAAAATACCTGAAGAGCTCTGGCTTAGCACCTCCAGCCTTTCTGCTGCCTTTCTAGTGCCTTGTGCCCCACTGACGACGTGGCTGCTGCCAGCCTCATTGCTGCAAACCCATTTTTAATGCAAAAGATGCTGCAGCGAACGGAGACGCTGCAAGGAGCCTGTTGCTGTCACAGAGTGAGGGACAGGTCTCCAACTAAGTCTAGTTTTACAAGCCCTACTCGGTAGAGTCACACTATGGGTGGATGGTAGAGTCAGGAGAGCCACGCTGGGGCTGTAGAGCCCTGAGCTGAGTAAAACCAATAAGTGATCTCTGGGTGTAGTGGGGAAAATGGGACAGCAGCCAGCAGAGATGGTCTGGGAATCTCAGTTTGTCACAACCATTGAATACCCCGGACACGTGCTCACCTTCACATGAGCCAGATGCTCCATGACTGGTGTGTGCCCCAAAAGGAGCCAGCACAACCTCCTCCTCCTCCATCCCAGCGGACTCTGCCCAAACCAGGGCCTTGAGAAGGCAAAGCAAAAGAGAAGAAACCCTTTTTTCTTTTTTTTTTCTTTGAGGGGGCAGATTTATGGCTAAGACAGGAAAGAGAGACAGCGACCTTATGCCCTCAGGAGGAAATGCTGTTCTGGCAATGGTGAAGCTACAGAGACCCCCTGGCTCTGCGGTGAGGCAGGGCTACGTGGTGGCACGTGGTGGCTGACAGGAGGGGAAGGTGACAAACCCTCTGCTTTTCCTACCTAGAAAAATACGCCGGCACCATTTTCCATTTATGTGGGACTCGCAAAGGGAGGGCTGGGGAGAGGGGAGAAGGGGGGCTCTCGGGAAATGGAAAACAGCAGGAGAGCTGGATTTTCTCTGCTACGCTATGCAAATACAGCCAGCCAACACGGCTCTGAAACCGAGCTGGTAAATCTGATTCTCATTTCTCAGGAAGGCTCCTTTCAACCGACCTGACAATGTACACACGTGTTACAGCGGAGACAAATTACTCTCCGCCAATGAAAACCTCACCAATTCATTTTTATAACTTACCTGCCTCCTCACCACCAACACACGATTGTTTGACAATTGAATAATGCTTAGAGCTCCACAAATAAATGCAAATAAAAAATGTCAAAACTCACAAAAAATGAGGGATCGGCACATTTATTTATTTTTTTTCTGCACACAGCAGCCAGGCTGGTGCCACCGGGTTCATTCAGCCCAGCAGTGGTCAGTAGCAAACATTGTGTGGCAGGGAGAAGAAATAGCAGGAGGAGGCTGGGATGAGACAGACGCACTGCGCATGTTTGCTGGATTCATCTTTGCTGGAAGCCTGCCGCAGCTTGGGGAAAACATGTGTGAAACGGCTAGAATCGGAGAAAAAAAATAAATTAAATAAATAAAAAGAGCCTTTTTAATGTTCCTCAGCTTTTCAACACGTGTTTTTGGCTTCAGAGCTGAGCAACTTTATCGGCTTTGAAGAGTATACATCATTGTTTTGACACGGAGGAGGGAGAGGAAAGTGAGAAATTGGCTGTAAGCGAAGCCAAACGTTTGCTGTTCCTGAGCTGTTCCCAACAAACTCTCCTGGAGCCACTGGGAAGGGACCGGGGGGGGATGTTTTCTGCACAGCACAGACCCCCTGTAGGTGTTTACCCAGTAGGTTGGGAGCAAAAGTCCCTTTTCTGGAGACTCCTGCACCACCACAAGGAAACCTCAGGTTCACGAAGGGCACATCCTCACAGTTTCTCACCAAGTTTTCACATTTGCTGGGTACCCGCAGATCAGTGATGGTTTTTTAAGCTTCCAGCTGTCTTTTAACATGGCTCCAATTGTCCTTATTCACCTCTCTTCCCTCAAATCTACCTCCTCTGGGTGGAAGGTGTTTCTGCCGGGAGGACCGGAGCTGCTGGGGCTGAGCCGGCTGCCCCAGTGCCCATTTCCAGGGGGTGAGTGGAAATCCCTCCCTGATTTCCCTTCCCACCAGGGAAAACTGCTGTTGCCTCAACTGCAGATGTTGCCTCTGACCGGGCTTCACCCTAGGCTGTTTGCGTGATTTTTGGGTTGTTTTGGCAAATACCACAAAGATAATATACATATACACCCACACACATACATATATACACAGACATGCATATAAAAATATACATATATATAAATACCACACCACCCTCAGAAGTGTCCGCCGTACATTTCAGCTGATATTACAGAGCCGAGGAGCTAAAATAAAAGACATCTAAAGTTTAACCTTAGTTTTTGAGTTGCACGTGGCACCTCGCTAATTTTGCTCGTCTTTTTCTCCCCTCAGTTTACTCTGGCGTTGGCCGCCGAAAAGCCAAACGTCACAAGACAAATTGTTCTCCTGGTAGTTCAAGCCCAGAGGGCAGGACAAACCGCTGGAAATATGGCAAGGAAGTCCTGCACTATGTCATATTCACAAATTAAGCATCTCCTTATTCCAAAGGCTGCTTTCCCTCTGCCACAGAAAAGTCCGTATTTTCCAGGGTCAGTTGTTCTGACTACAAGTTTTGACCTGGATCCAACACATCAAGGCTACGGAAAAAAGCACACAATGCTTTATATCCAGTTCCAAGATACTCTGCATCACCTACAAATCATTTGCCAATTAGCAATAATTTGGCACGGAACCTTTAATTATATTAAGGGAAAATTTGCTTGATTCAAACAATTTAAATGGCATGGGAATCATTTAGATGTAAGGAAGTGTGGATATTTGGGGAGATTACCTAATGCAGAGCAGTCTCAAAGGTTTCTGAATTCTCACTCATGCTGAGAAACCGTGGTTCCTCCTTCACAAAATTTTGAAAGTACAATTATTAACAAAAACCAGTGATAAAACAACAATAATCTTGGAGGAAGGTAGTATAAAACAAAACGGCGTGTATGCTCTGCAGTTATCCAGGTCCATGGATTAAGTTTCTACAAACTGTAAGGACAGTCCACCCTTGGCTCGGATAAAATATTTATTAGTCATAAATAATTGTTGTAGAGCTCCAGCCCCCCTGGCTCAGCCTGGACCCCACTGCACAGGGCTCACGGGGCTGTTCCTTTGCCCTCCCCTGTAATTCAGGTTTGCGTTTGTGGAAATCAGGTTTTCTCTGTAAAAACGTAGCTGCTGTACAGAAAAATAGGCTTTCTAGGGAGTCACCCGTCACCTGTCAGGTTAAACAGCAGTTCTGGTTTATGAAGTACACTCTGTCAATGTCTATACATGTGCAAAAATAATTGCCTGTGTCTATAAAAAACTCCAATGTGATAGAAGACCCAGACTAGATAAGGCAGTACCACTCCTAGGATTAAGGATAACTGCCTACAGTTAGATATTCAGCTTTTTTTGTTGAATAATACCCAAAACCACTCTACAGCTGCAGTTGTATTTAGCAAGCAGACTAGAGAAAGCTTTAGCCTTTCAAAATAATTGTAATGGAAATTATTTCAATTCTTCAAGAAATTAAAATCAAGAGAAATTAACTTTTTCACGGATCATACAAAGTCACATGATTGTGGTTTTGATAAATAACCGAGTACTGCTGTATGTGTTGGGATCTCTGAAACTACCTGGAATATAGGATATTGGGAGTACTTGGTAAGTAGAGCACAAAGGGCATATTCTCTGCTCTTCATCTGAAATAGGAAAGCTATTTAGTACTTTGTAAAACATGTTAAATGAAGTTTGCTCTCTCTTGGAGATAGCTATTTTTCCCTTCCTTCTGTGCGGGCGGAATGTTTGAAAATTGCATGAGACAGGCAATTTTGGCACTTCAGCTTGGAGTACCGAATGTTCACAAATCACCCTGAATGGATCTGCAGCTTAAGGCTGCACCGTTACTCCGTTTTCGTTTTCACCTATTTACATATTCACAGTCAGAAAGGCAGGGTAGTTATTGTGTAGAAGGGATCTATTTAGGAAGAAAAGACAGATAGTATTTCTGAAAGCTCTTAGACGAAGAGTATCCATACACCATGGAATGTAAAAAAAAAACTTCACCCCGAAATATTTGTAGGAGGAAGTAGAAGAGCAGAGAGGCAGCACAGAGAAAACCAGAGATGGTCAGGAGTCATGGGGGATGCTCAGCTCCCATGGGTCACGATGCAGTAGAAAGTACATAGGATCATAGAATGGTCTGGGTTGGAAGGGACCTTTAAGATCATCTAGTCCAACCATCAACCTAACTCTGATAAAACCATCACTAACCCATGTCTCGAAGCACTATGTAAACCCCTCTTTTAAATACCCTCAGGGATGGTGCCTCAACTACTGCCCTGGGCAGCCCATTCCAAGGCTTGATAGAAAAATAATTCAGCTCCATTTCCCAACAAGTCCACCCTGCAGTTACTCAGGAGAGCAATAACACATTTTGGTGAGCACAAAACATCTCATCCAGGGGTCCCTTTCTGTCCCTTCTCCACCTCCGTCAAGACGTCAGGCCTGGGAAGGAGTTGGAGTTGCTGCGACACTACAATTTGTGCAGCTCAGGTGCTATTTCAGGCAGAGGGTTGTGACTGTTGTTATCTCATCCACACTGGTATTTCTGCTCCCGGCTTCCCCACACAACCTGCTCTGCTGCTTTGGGAAACTCCCTGGTGCACGTCTGAAATGTCCACGTGTTGCCAAGGGAGCGTGCGAGGAGGGCTGCTCCCCACAGCTTGGTGGCTCAGGCACCAAACAGACAGTGGGTTGTGACTATAAAGTGACAGGACAGGATAAAAGTTACTTAGTTAGGTGTTTTAATGGGGGAATTTCATTAAATAACGGTTTTCATTTAGCCACCAGTAAATTATAGCGCTGATGGCAGGAACCACTTTACAACCCAAGAGCACCTCATCTCCACCGGGAGTGCGCTGCTGCCCCAGCCTCTACATGGGGACCCCTCCTGTAGATACCACAACGGCACCAAGACCACAGCAGCTACTCGAGGGTGACAGAAATGGCAATGAAAAGGACACCACAACTTGGGGTAAAATCTCATCTTAAAGGAGTCAAGAAGTTCTTTTGACGGAGGCAGGTGATGCATTTTCCCATTTCTAGATACCTAGATCTCTAATAAAAAGTCTAGTGAGGGTTACTCCACTCCCAGAAGCAAACACGGTTATCACAGAATCATAGGATGGTTCGGATTGGAAGGGACCTTAAAGATCATCGAGCTCCATCCTCCTGCCCTGGGCAGGGACACCTCCCACCACACCAGGTTGCTCCAAGCCCCCTCCAACCTGGCCTTGAACCCCTCCAGGGATGGGGCAGCCACAGCTTCTCTGGGCAACCTGGGCCAAGCTCTCACCCCCCTCACACCAAAGAAGTTCTTCCCTACATCTCAGCTCCATCTCCCCTCTTTCAGTGTCAAACCCTTCCCCATCATCCTATGGCTCCCCTCCCTGACCCAGAGTCCCTCCCCAGGCTCTGTCTTATCCTGTCCTACCTGTGTGTAGGGCATCATCAGCAGGCACGATTCACTTGCCTAATTAGCCCAACCCTTCTGTTGTTGGCCTGTGTGGGGAAATATCCCATGGCTTCCTCTGGTGGCATTGCTGGTTGACCTCAGCTTCTTCCTTCCAGCAGCCGAGCACGCACAGCTCACCCGGCTGAAGCCAGGGACTGCTCGCTCTTCCTGTTAAAAAGTGATCTTTTTTCAGCAAAATCCCAAATGTTCTCTCTGAAGACCATACCTAATGTCCAGAGCATTAAACAAATTGAGAGGAGGGTGAGCTTTGGAAGAAAGGCCATTTGAGCTTGAATGCAAAGGCCAGTTTGGGATAAACTCAGGGTCCTCGCTCGTACAGACCCACGTCTGCGATAATCAGAGCTGAAAGGGAAGATTTAACCCCCGGGGCTGATGGAGACCAAAATGATAAAAGGATTTTTTTGGGATGTGAAAAGATGGATCAAGAGTTTTACTAAATCCTGCATCGGAGGGAAGGCTGAAAATTGCCTTTGCTCTGAATCAGGGGCGTTTGAGGCTGAAGCAGGTGTGCCTCACGTCTTGAACATTTCACGTGTTTTCATTTCATTCCCTCCGTTTTCAATTCCCTTTCCCTCAGATTTTATTTACTTGTTTCTTCCAACAACATGATAGGAAAAAACAGCCAAGCTCCAAAGCTTCTCTCTAAATGCCTGATTTAAATAATGCATCCATTAATTTTTGCACCAATAGTGGTACAACATAAAATAGTACATTATTTTTCAGAACCTGATTCTGCAAACATTAGACCATTTGACTAAAATATTCCTAATGTATAAATAAAGTTACTCCTGTGCATTAGTGTTTTCAGGCTCAAAGCTTTAATGTGTTATTTTAAAATACAAATATTTTCCAAGGTGCAAAATATAAATGCAACTATATTTAAGTCTTCACTGAAACGAAGCATGAAAAAAAAATAGTGATGAAGGCTTTTCTTCCTGCTGGTGAAACAGAGGACTTTTACCAATTTTAACAGAACATCCTTAATATATACCTTGAATATTATGTGTATAATAGGTTGTTACTCTGCAAATGGTTTGGCCAATTACAATGATTACACTAAGTTGGCACAATTGTACAGCTACCTGTTTTCTGGGGTTTTTCTGCCCAGCTTTTGGTGGGCACTTAGGCAAGTGTCACCAGGAGGAAGGAGCAAGAGGTGAGTTGATGCCGATGGTGGCCACCACCCATGCAAGGAGCAAACCTAGACCAGCCTCTGCACTCAGGCATCTTCTGTTTCACACATGGAGGCAAACACCTTGTAGCAACTAAACATCACCTGTGGGTTGAGTAGTGAAGTCCTGATGCCTTGGCTCTTTGCACGAAGAAGGAAGCAAGGTCCCACCACGCTGCTTCTCAAGGAACAGATTGGATATTAGGAAAAAAATTTACCCTGAAAGGATTATTAAGCCTTGGAATGGGCTGCCCAGGGAAGTGGTTGAGGCACCATCCCTGGAGGTTTTCAAAAGATGGGTTGACATAGTGCTTAGAGACGTGGGTTAGTAAGGGGGGGGTGTGTGTGTGTATGGTTTTCTTTTGGTTTTAAGGGGGTGTGTGTGTGTGTGTATTGTTTTCTTTTGGTTTTTATCAGAGTTAGGTTGATGGTTGGACCAGGTGATCTTAAAGGTCCCTTCCAACCTAGACGATTCTGTGATTCTATCATTCTAAGTGCGGCTCATTAAAGGCTGGGGAAGCAGCTGGGAAAGCCTCGTCTGTCATCCTCCCAGCGGGGCTCCCTCCACACGTGGGGGGCATTGCATCCTTTTTAGAGGCTTGAATGGCTGGTGGCATGGAGCTGCTGGCCACCGTGCCTCCTGGCCACATGCTGGCCGTGGCTTTCTGTCAGCGAGGGGGTAGAAACGCCCCTGCTCCATTGTGGGGATGTATTAAATGCTTTTAGCGAGCAATGACCACCCTTAATGATTTCCAAGAGAGGAAATGAACCTCCAATCAATTATGACACTTGATTAGGTTACTTAAATTGCTGAATCTCCAGCAAAATCAGCGGTGCCAACTCCCCGACGCCGTGTGATTCGATGGCCCTTGTCGTAATGCAGCTCTGCTCACCTCCTGCTCCGCGTGCGTTCCCTTTGCTCTGCATCAACTTCCACCTCAGTACCCGGAGCCCAGATTTCCACCTCGCCACTCCACAACCTTCTCCGAGCATCACTCAGGTGATCACCTGGTGATTTTTAGCCAGATTCTTTTATTTTTTTTTTCTTGAAATGCTAATGCATTCCCCAGTGAAAACAAACACAGGCCTGCCATTATAATATCACCTTTTTGCTCAGTTTTATTACAAATGAAACAGAAGTGAGAGTTCAAAGCCGTGGAAACAATGGGTGAGTATCAAAGAGAGCGTCGGCCTCTGATAACATGAAAGACCACTTTAATAAGCAAAGGCTTATAGGAATTTCTAGTGACCATTAATAGCATGTAATTCACTTATTTGCTAATTAGGAGTGGTGGTAGTTAAGTGGAAGATTGAAAACAGCACACTGTGTTATCACAGTGCTGACCCTGCTGAGAAGGCAATGTCTACTCTTCTTCCCACCTTCACCCCTCAGAGGTGGCAGCTGAGGGGAACCTGTGGTTCCCCTCCACCGCCTGGTGACCTGGAGCTCTGTGCCCCTTCTTCTGGCCCAATACCCGTCCACATCATTTGCCCCATTTCTGAGCAGGGGATAGTTTTTAACCCTGCACACTGGAAGTGACAAAATCTGTGGGCGACTACCTCTACTAACCCCCCCGACGGAGGGGGAAGGACAGATGGCAGATTGGAGGATGCAGGGTCCATAGGAGATGTAACAAAATACGGACCCATCTGGGTCGAGTCCCAGGCAGGGAAGGGGTTGTGCTGAGGTCGAAGCTCTCCTGCGGTCTGTGGGCCTGTTAAAAGACAGGTCTGACAACCCCCTGGCAGGGGAAAGCAAAAAATGAGGTATTTTCTATGAAAAGATAAAATTTCAGATACATCAGTGTTGGGTGATTGAAAATAGTGATAAATACACCGCTGTACATTCAGTAAAATTTACCAGATAAAAATGACCAACAGGGTCTCAGACCATGAATTCCTTAAAATGGCAGAAATGTTGCTAAATAGACAGTATGGGATTCCCACCCCATTCCCCCCCCCCCAAAAAAAAATGGATTTTTCATTTATTACCGTTTCTGGAGTGAAAGACCCTGCCTGGAAAATCACTGGTGGGTCTGGTTGCCATCCCCACAGCGGGGGCACAGGTCCTCGGCTGGTGGGTGGTAGTTAGGGGGGGCAGAAGAGGACCTCCCCCCTTCCAGCTGCTTTCTGAGAGCGTTCCCACAGAGACTCTTGGCTTCAGGAACCAAATATGTTCTGAAAAATAAAAATTTCTGTCCAGAGACATTCTGGTTGACACCACAGGCTGTGCCTGGGGGGGACCTGCAAGGGATTACACAAAGAGGTGCCCTTGGAAAACCAGCTTCTACCTCCAACATTTCCAAGCAAAACCTCCTGTAGGAGAAGTATCTACCATGGAGAAAGTTTATCCCCAGAGGACATCCGCCTGGGAGCTCACCATTGCTTTGTAAAACAGTATTTGGACATATGGACAGAGAGGCACAGCCCAGGTCCTGTGTGGCCACCAGCAAAACCCCTCCAGCACTCAGGCATGGGGACCATTCATCCTGACACAACACGTACCCCCCCGAGGAATGCCGGATCCTTTGCCTCTGAGGTGGTCTCAGCCTGAATTCAACATTCCTTGCCCTCTTCATCTCAGTGGCTCTTGTGGCTTTTAACCCTTTTGCATTCCCACATCTCTCTTGCCGCCTCCACAATTACATTTTTTCTTTCCTCCATATGTTTTTCCAAACCCACTAATGCAATATTTGACTTACGCCATCCCCTCCCAGACTAACCATATATTTGTTTTCAAGATTTTCCAGCAGTCGGCTGAAGAGGTTCCAGCTCCGTTCGTGAGCATCGGGCAGTTTCTCCAATCACTTGAAGTCTCAGGGAGAGCAATCAGTGATGACGATTAGCGGTGCTCACTACGGAGCTGATGCTGAAGTGCCTCAGACCATCACCATCGCTCACCGCTCATTGTAGCCGTGAAAGTCACCAGCTGGCATCACGGAGACATCCTCCCATGAAGATAAAAATGCTCCTCCGTGACCATCTCCCCACTCAAAGCAGGAGACTCGTGCTGACCTGCTGGTGGCACAGCTTCGATGGGAACATCCTGAAGTTCAACCAGGCCAAGTGCAAGGTCTTGCACCCGGGTCACGGCAACCTCTGGCACAACTTGAGGCTGTTTCCTCTTGTCCCATCGCCTGTTCCTTGGGAGAAGAGCCCGACCCCCCCTGGCTACACCCTCCTTTCAGGGTTGTTGGAGTTGGAGAGAGCAAGAAGGTCTTCCCTCAGCCTCCTTTTCTCCAGGCTGAACACAAGAACGGGCGCTACTGCATGTTGCCTACTGGGAATGTGGCTTTCTTCCACCCTCTCACTTGACATTTCACAGATGAAGCATTTAGGTGCTAAGAAATTTTAAGGGATTTCATCAAAATGTGCATTGGGTTCGATTCTGTTCCTTGCCCAGCCGCTCTATGATCAATGTCCACTAGAGGAGAGAGCAAAATACCCTTTTGTTGCCTGTGAGCGTGGGTGAGATTATGTTGCCTTCATACATCTTTCCTGGGATGTCGTTTCCCAGGCATTTCTAGGCATTTCTTTGCCTCATTAGAGACTGTTCCCCTTTGTAGGTACTTGCTGTCTGTACCACGAAGAAGGTCTGGCATGGGGTATTAAATAGAGGTATTAAAGCAATTAATTTTCCTGGGGGCCTTGTTAATGGTGGTTCCATCCCTTCCCCGTGTCTCCATCCCTTCCCTGCAGCTCCATCCCTTCCCTGCAGCTCCATCCCTTCCCTGCAGCTCCATCCCTTCCCCGTGGCTCCATCCCTTCCCCGTGCCTCGTTGCGCTGCAGATTCCAGGGCACTAAGAGGTGGCAGCTCACCCTAACAAATTCCAGAAAGCCTGACTGCTAATTCCAAAGCCAACACTGGGAAGGAGTTGAGGACAGCAGGGTGTAGCAGGAGAGCCGGGGAGATGCAGAGCGCGGCCGCATCCTGGAAACACCGAGGTGAAGGGGAAGGGGAGGCGGGAGCCTCTGGAAGCCCATTAAATGAGGGCTTATCATCCCATTTATGTAAATCGCTTCAAATGCCTTCATTTATTAAAAGTATTAAGCCGCATTACTGTTTGCCTTCGGTCTCCTAATTTGGTTGCTAATGTCTAAGACAACTGTTGAAATTAATTTGAAATTAATGTTGCTGTGTAATTACTTAATGAATCTCACATTCGCTGCCCTTAGCTCTCAGCTGACAAAGGATCTCACCCACCGCACGTGAGAGGCTGGAACGCTGACGGGGGTTTTACAACAGTCGCTAAATTATAGTTTGCAAATATTTTACACTGATATCACACACTTCATCTTGAAGGATCTCGGCGTGTTTGAAATGTTACCTAACATTCATTCTTTCGCAAAATTCCGTCACAAAAACTTTCTGGGCATCAATCTTCTTACTTCCCTGCACGCCTTGGAATTAAATCAAATTTAGCTGCATTATTATGCAAACACAAAAGATCATACCTGCGTTAAAAGATTATTACGAGGGCTGTAAAGTCAGACGCTTAAAAGATAGGAAATGCTGGAACTGTGCAATATAAATTCCTTTTTCCATGCATATGTATTCTCATAGTCTTTAATTTTACAGTCAGATATATTTTTCTAAACTCCCCCCCTCCCTCAGGGGACTTATTAGTCCTTGTTAGTGTTCAAGAGGAAAAAAAAAACAAAACAGGGTAAGGAAAAAGAAGGTTGAGGAAAAAGCAAGCAGGGGAAGGCAGCAACTTGTGGAGTCCTTGCCTCATTCCTTACAAAAGCTGCAAAGGTTTTAATGCCTGTTCCTCCTTTTCTGGGTGGCTGGTTTGATACCCCATAAATCCTGATGGGCAGAAATGCTGAATGTGCACAGCAGGAACAAGCTAAAGAAACATTTGAACGTGCAGAGCCTCCTCTCTACTCCCCAACCCAGCGAAACGTGAGGTCCTGGGGGCTCACACAAAAATGCCTAAAATCAGCCTGTTCTTCAAGGAGGGGAAACCACCTCTCTGTCCCCCAGGGACTCTGGAAAACACCACAGAGTGTCTGCAAAGTAGGCAGAGGCTGGTGTGATGGAGACCCAAACTCACTCCTTCTGTACAGCACGGCACGGACACGGCACAATAAGGCAGGGAACAGGACACACCAGGGAATGGGACACACGGTGACCCAGGAGCAGAAAGTACAGGGAGAAGCGGTCCCTGCCCTTGTGCAAGGAAAGGGAGGGAGGCAGAGACCCCGTGGGCAAACAAGGGCTTTTCTGAGACTGAATTGAAGAACCAAAGAATGGTTAGAGTTGAAAGGGGCCCTAAAGCCACCCCCAGTGCCACCCCCTGCCCTGGGCAGGAACACCTCCCACCAGACCAGGTTGCTCCAAGCCCCCTCCAACCTGCCCTTGAACCCCTCCAGGGATGGGGCAGCCACAGCTTCTCTGGCCAACCTGGGCCAGGCTCTCACCACCCTCACAGCAAACAAGTTGACAGCTCATGTTGAGCTTCTCATCCACCAACACCCCAAAGTCCTTCTCCTCAGGGCTGCTCTCAGTCCATTCTCCACCCAACCTGTATTTGTGCTTTGCCAAACCTCCCTCCCTCCACCACATTGCTGCTCTTGTGAGGCTGTAGATCCTCCTTCCCAAATCCCAGTCCTCTCTCCCTCACCCCCGCAGTGCGTTCCCATCTCCCACATTTCATGTGTTCCACAGCTAACAGGGATTGCTGCAACACCTCCAAAAAAGACCTGTCCTAGCACCTCCAACCTAAAAAAACCTCAAGCACCCAAGCATGTGGGAAGATTATTTCCTTTGAAAGCTGTGTACCCATGAAAGTAGGGTTAATGGCCACGGGGACATCCTGGACCCATCTCAACTTCCCAACATCCATGCATTAATTCACACCAGCAGCCCCAGAATTGCACCAAACATATTTTTCCTAAACTCTCAACCCAAACCTGTGGATGTTTGCACTATTTCACACACATTTTTGCGTTTGTTCCTCGCCCAAATGTGAACCCCAGGACTTTGTGTTCTGCTGAATTGCCTGTCTGAGCCTCACAGTTCAATGTGAACAAGATTCTATGTCTAGAGGCCTTATTTTTTTTTCTTCCCCCCAAAAATAGCACAGAATAGGACAAACTCAATGCATCCAACAAAACCCAAAACATTTGGTTTTGGAGAACCGTGCTGATGGGAAGGCCTCAGTCATTACAGAGCAATCCCCACAAAGGTCAGGGAGGATCTTGCCTCCACCTGCCACACAGCAGAACCTGAATAATTCCGGGAGGGGGAAGCCCCCTCACATCTTCCATTAATAAATGTGATTATAACGTAAGATACTCTGTTATTTAGTTAACAAGGTCAAAGCATTTAATACCATTGCAGCATGTCCAACTATCACCTTTATTCTGAAAGCTGACTTTAAATAACTATTAGGTCTCTGCTTCTCTACAGCAAACTGCTGAAAGAATAAGTGTTAAATTCAAATTCCAGGAGTACATAGCTCTATTTGTCCTTTTATTATATATATATATAAAAAAATTCTTTTTAAATTTGCAATCTTGGCCTAGACTTCCAGGATGGCCGTCTCTCCCTTCGCCTCCGCGCACACCGGCTTTAACAGCTCCTTTGGGGAGGATTCATGGAATTGGTAATAGGTTCTGTAATTTCCACCTTCTGTTTCCCAGCTCAGGGAGTAATCGAATCCAGTCGCTGCTGCTCTATCTATCTGGGACCTATTTGTTGGCCCTCCATGAAACGAGTTGGAAGCTCCATTTCCGTTCTCAGCAGGCACGTTTGCACCATACAGATGAACTGCCCTAAATTGGAGGCAATTTCAGCCGAGGTTCCTAGGCTTAAATAAGCAGGAGGACAGAACTTCTCCCACCTCCAGAGAGGTCTCCTCTTTAACAGGCCGGAGAAACGACGGCAAAATGGGGGAGTCTGGATTTCTGCTGGTGTAAGATGGGTTTTAGCTTTCAAGACTATCTAACTGGCACCATCCTGAAATGACTAACAGAAATAAAACAAGTCATTACGAAAGAAAACCTTGAGGCAAAATAAGCTTTATCACTCCCCCAAACTCCTTCCTACTTCTGCCGCATTTTAATTGTAATACAGGACTATTTCGTTTCTTTCTGACATCTCCACATCCCCTATGAGAGAAATGTTCACTATTTTTGTTAACGATAAGCATTAACAAAATAAAAATGCTCATCCTTCCGTGACGGGAGCTGGTGCGACACCAGCAGCTGCTGAAAAATCATGACTAACGTTCCACAAAGGCATTTCAGAACCAAAATACATGTTACCAGCTTATTAGAGGCTGAACATAGGAGGAAGCTAAGATTAAAAACTTTATTTTTTTATACAAAACAATAATAAATCCAAGCAGATAATGAACCAAGAGTGTCTTCTCATTTGCCACCTTTTCTTCTTTTCTCCGTACAGTCAGTCCACAGTTCAATGTTAAACCACTCCATATTCAGCAAAAACTATGAGGTTTCCATCTTGTATCCATGTTTTTCTAATTCAGCTCTGTACAGAAAAAAGACAGGGGGATTAAAACACACTGATAAAATAGTCAGATATTTGAATTTTTTAAAAATTAAATATACAACACAATATACAATAATTATAGAATATGAACATGCCCTGCTGCTTTGTGGTTCACACCAATAACCTTGACCTCTATAGTTCTTCAGCTTAATATCTTAGATCACCAGAAGTGACTTTAAGTGAAAAATTCAAATTCTTGCTTTAACCACAGTTGTTAGACTCTGACCCACTGCGGCTGGAGTACAACTATACAGGGCAAAGCAGCACCTCTGAGTCTGCAACAAACTCCAGACACATAATAAAAACAAAATATTATCTTATACCAGTTATTCTAAACCAACTGAGCTCAGTGATCTGAGCTATTTAAATGCACATACTTCCAAAACAATTTTAGTTTACATATATCATAGCTGAATTTTAGAAGCGGAGGACTGCAGCGCCTTGGAAAGATGAAATAAAAACATGCTGCAACCAAGCAACATCCCAAACTGTGATTTTAACACTAGTAAACAGTCACCAATACTACAAGCTGCAATTAAGACACCGTTACAGAAGGTTTGTCGAGACCAACTGTATCAAGAATTAAGCTATCCCTTGAAAGTCTGCTTCGCTCTGTGTTCTCCCATATTACAGTTTAACTGCTTTTCAACCTTATTAGAAACAACTGTGCCAAAGACTATTTTTGTATCTTTTATGTAAGACCAGAGTCCAACGAGGGAGATGAACTGTTTAACCAGGCTGCGTTACAGACAGTCTGCTCCTCATGCAACACAATGGGAGATTAATTATAAAAAGAGTGTTCGTACTGACGCTCGAAACAATTTAAATTATAATTATGCATCAGTAAAAGATTAACTGAAACTACAAGTGACACAGAGGATTAAACGAGTGGATTACAGGTATCCAAATCGCTATCATGTTTTTTTAAAGCACATTACAAACAGTTACTTTGCTGTTGTTGCTCATAAAAAGCACACTCATCACACACAAAAAGGGAACCTTAACATTAATTCAGATAACTAATCTCTGGCAAATCTGTCCATTTGGACAATAAACAGCAAAGCTATTTGAAGGTAAACAAAAAGAACTTATAACACCCCACTTTGCATAGCACACAGCACAGGAGAAATAACCTTGGATCTCTTGGCCTTTAATCTTTGCAGTACAATTCAGAATTTTCACACACACGCAGAAAAGTCCTTAGAAAAGGACTTAAATTGCAAAAGTGTCAACTGTATCACAATCTGCAGAGATCTGTGTGCTAAGTAACACCACAAGAGCCTGAATATGTCAATAATATCAAGCATATTTCAGGGATCACAGTATTATTAAAAGACAAAACATTGATCAGAACTTCAAACTGCTGTAACCCCCTCGGTCTGGTTCTGAAAAGCTTTAGAGAGAAAAGCTCAGCTCTGAGCTTTCACTTATTTCAGATCTCTATTTTTTTTAAAAGCAAGCAGATTTCACACTTTCAGAGATGAACTAAACAATGCCATTTTAAATATTTTCCCCACCTTCGAGAACAGCGAGTTAAAAATAAGATTACCTTAACTGATTGGAGAAATCATCCTCGACATTGTCATCATCCCAATTGTCTTCCCAGACGTGCGCATCTTCGTCTTCATCTAAACCAGTCCAATCTAAAGACAGGAAAAGAGGTCTAAATATTTTCTGCTGCAGTGCTTTGGTACCATCTCTTACTGACAGATGAGCTCAGCCTCTGGGTAAGGCAGACTTCAGCTGGTAAGAAATTTCCCTCTTTAACAGAAAAGTCTGGATCATGTTTAAGTGTTTGTGAGATCAAAAAGCACAAAAAGATCTTAAAAAAAAAATCCCAGAATTTCTTGCATTATAATAAAAACGACTTGGTTAAAAAAAAAAAAGCACAAAAATGGACAAGCTGTAGCACCATTGTAAAAATAAAGCAATGTTGAATATTTGAGTCCTGAAAGCTCAAGAAAAAGCGTACAATTCCAGGCTTGTATTTATTTGTTTGGATTATTTTTTTTCCTGATTAAAAAAGTAAATACATATCAAATGCTTTTGCCCCAACACATACACATCCTCAGTTCACTCGGATCAGATGCTGACAGTCTATGGATAAAGGCCAAAAACCTCTCTGTGATGCAGAAAGAAAGGTAAATTGAAAGAGGCATCTGCAAACAGCCGTTGCCACCCGTAACTACCTACTTCTGGGCTCCCAGAAGCTGTTTCCTTACAGAGGCAAGACACTAAATGTCCACTTGCTAACTTAATTTTTATTTTTCTTGGCACATCACCCTTGAGAAATTACTGATCATCCACTTAATGCTTCATTATGTAAAAAAAAATTACGATCAAACTAGTTAGTTCAGAAAAATAACGGAGACGAAAAATCAGGAAGGCTCAGAATTGCTGAGTAAATACACAGTTTACTTCACTGGGGAACACAGTTTCTCAGTTGTCCTTTACTGACAGACACCCAGTCTTTTCTAATGTTACCAAAACAAGAAGCACCTCTACACTTGTGACCTTGAATTTCTCAAAGTCTCTTAGTATATCTGAAGAGATGACACTGTTCTTCCCCTTACAACTCCGTAAGCCACCTGCTGCACATCCAGCCTAAGGGTTGGCCCTTGCATTTTCTCCTCTTTCTAACATTAGCAGGCAACAAAATTAATATTTGAGATTCACCAGGACAAGAAAATCCATTTGCGACTGATTCAAGACACATACACATAGAAGACATCACAATTAAACTTCCCTACTTAATTAATGGGAATAGATGAAGGAGCATAGAAATCCTACCGGTCCTAAGAACAGCAAAAGAAGGAAGTGGGAAGAAAAGGTGAAGCAAAAATGCAGTATAAAAAAAAAAATGCATTATTTTAATTTAGTTGTGCTGCTAGTTGCTCAAAGGGAAGTATTTTTATGTTAGAACCATCTGCAATAAGCTTTACTTATTTATATGCAATGGATTTTTTTTTCCATCAAAAAAGCTTTACCGCTTATTTATCTGGATTTCAAAGACACAAAAAAACAAAGCTCAAAACAGTTTAAAATTAAGTCAAACTTTTCTGTCTACTAACGTATGAGCAGTTGAGACAGAACTACAAGTTTGAAAAAAAAAAAAAAAAGAAAAATCCTAGTAACTGGTATCCAGGCACAACAAACAGCAGCTTCAATCATAGAAGGTCAGTTGGGGAGACTGTGAAAACACGCTCCAAAATCACACAGAGCGAAGGAGAGTCAAAAAGGCCCGTGTCATCTTCCCTACCTGGGGGTGGCAAGTGAAACAAAAGCCTAAATTATATTCTCATGGCTGTAGCTACACAATTCTACAGTACCTGTGTGGTGACACTATGCCCCAGAATCGCACACTAAAGTTGTTATTCCCAGCTACATTAGATGCTTGTGACTAAATACAAAGTAAAAAAGGATAGAGCATTACCTGGCATTGAAAGTATTAAGAGCATTCGAGAGGCTGCTACCATTAAGGATCACTTATATACACCAAAATTACAAAATCAATTTTGATGAACTTGCCATGGCTGGACTCCTTAAAGAAATATTGTAACGCACTGATCACTGATTGCCTTATTTTGCACTTGGAGAAGGAAAACAAAAAACAGTTTTTAGAGTTGAGGATAAAAGCCCTAAAATCCTATCATTTTAACACACTACATTTTACATTCTGAAAAGCACTATACAAAAAGTTCTTAAGTGACCTATTCACATACACTTGAATCTATCATGCTATACTTGAAATAAAGTGTCCTACAAAAATATGACACATCTGCTTTTGATAAAATTGATTTGATGAATTGTTTGAAGAAAAATTTTAAGTTGGAATACAAGAAATTCCCCAAAAGCCAGTGCTTTTACTCCTTTAACATAAGTTTGCATTATCTAATTTCCTTTGGATAAAAACAGAGTAACAGAACACAAAGCATTTCTGCTGGATAGGAAGTGGTGTTTTAATCTGAAAGAACAACAATTTGGCATGGTTTTGAGCACGAATTTATCGCGATTCTTTCCTAAACCCTGAAGATAACATTCAAAGCGTCTGAATGTTCCACATAACCTCTCAACACTATTATCCCACTTGACTTAAATGGGCCTCTTTAGAAGTTGTTACTTTTTTGCAAGATAGATCAGCAAGAAGCCTGATTGTAGCCACTCTTTAATAAAACTCTGTTCTAGCCAGAAAGTGTGCATAGCACTTGGTTTTAGTAGTAGTGCACGATTCAAGTAGAATTAGTGTCACCTTCTGTAATAGCAATTCAGTGCTCCGACCAGTCCAAGGCACAGAGCATGCTTCAAAGACTTCCTTCATCCCTACTGCCAATACTTAATTTACATTAAATAGGATAAACATAATTTTGCCTGTTTAGGAAGTGCGTATGGAAAAGAAGGGCTAGTCTTCTCAGTTCAGTTTATCCACCATCCCAAAGACATTAATAACTTTTTTCAACAATAAGGACAAAAATAACATTTGTAGCAGTGCTGAAGGACACAGAACTCCTAAGGATTGTAAGGCCACCAAAAAAAAAAGTTACATACAATGAAAATATGACAGGGAAGAAAAAAAAAAAACAAGCCAAAACAAAACTGACATCTCATCCGTCATGATTTATATCATTTCTCATTATCCACAGCTCGAGATGATTCCCAGAATTCAGGGCATGGAGAAAACAAACATGCCCTAACAGGGATGCTGTCAAGGCTGTATCTGTAGAAGGGGACGGGGTTGTGTTACTGAAGTCCAGATTTAACCCCCTCACCCCACACACCCGCACCTACGAGAAGCAAGCCCGCACACAAACGTTTGTGCTTCGACAGGTAAAGAGATTCGGAATAACTACAGAGCTCGTTATTTCCTTCCCACACCTTTCCCCCCCTCGCACTCCCCCGTTCCCAGCCCTCAGCCCTCCCGCAGGCGCAGCCCCTTTTCCCCGCACCATGACACAGCACCCGGGACCGCCACCCGCCCCGCACCGGGCACAGGCCGCACAGCCCCGCTCCAACCCCGACTCCGGCGGCGGCGGCTGCAGCCCCGCACCCCTCACCGGGCCGGGGGACGGAGCCCGCGGGAAGCCGCCCCGCAAGGGACGTGGGGTGCCGGTGGGGAAGCCCCACGCCGCCCTGCAGGCCCCGGGGCAGCTCTACGGGGCGAGGGCCCACTGACAAACCGCGCCCCGGCCCCGCCGCCCGTCCTCGCCTCAGCCCACCGGCCCAGGCCGCGGCCTACGGGCGGGACGGCCGGCCCCGCCGCCTCTCCTCTCCCCCGCCCCGCCTCATCCCGCTCCCGGTTCCCGTCCCCGCCCGGCACCTTCAGCCGGGAACTCCTCAAACTCGTCATCCTCCTCCAGGAGCCCCAGATCCACCGGCTGCTTCTTC
>NW_015090827.1:1753860-1857631 GCF_001431845.1 Calidris pugnax
CGCACCGGCCACCGGCGCCGCTGGGCAGCTCCGGCTGCAGCCGCGGCCCGCCTTGAGCCGCAGGTGCCGGGGGGAGGAGAGGAGTAAAGGCCGCCGCCGCCGCCTGTGGCCTGCTCCCGGCCTCCCTGAGGGCTCCGGGGGGTGGCCGGGCCCGGGGCCTGCTGGCGGCGGGGTGGGATGTGTCCCCCCGGCGCTGAGGGGAGAGACCCCTGAGGAAGGAAGGAGTCGGGTGTATTTTTGGAGTCACCCCGCTGCTGGACACATCTGTGCTCTTTATTTATTCTCCTTCGTTATCGATCTGTTTATATTCAGGCAAAGCCTACCAAGTCTTGGCCTTCCTCCCTTCTAATCTTTTTTTCTTTATGGCGTTTTAACATACTGTTTCAAAACCTACCTCCTGGTGGGAGGTGTCCCTGCCCAGGGCAGGGGGGTTGGAACTCAATGGTCTTTAAGGTCCCTTCCAACTCTTTAAGATCCCTTCCAACCATTCTGTGACTCTACATCTCATTTACTATCTTTCAAATTCCTTGCCCATCGCATCAGGGAGATGGGGAAGCAGCCAGAAAGGGGGATGATGGCTAAACTACTCCGTAAGAGTTGGGATGTTACATGAAAAACAGAAATGCCTTGGTTTTTAAGTATCCCAAAGTGTATTCACTTAATTCTAGCCTCTGTTGACGATTTTAAGGAAGGCAGAGTTGAGCGCTCACTAGCCTGGGCAGGTCTGTGCGTGTGGTGGCTCCGGTGGCTCCTCTCTGGGCCATCACCTTCTAACAGCACAGCCGGTTTGGGGCAGGGCTTGGGGGGTTGTTTTTCCCTTATTCTGTGAAAAAAGCAGATTCTGTTGGAGACTGGGACGGCTGGGTTACACCGTGTCCTTGACTGGAAGTCAGGGAAACAACGAACAAATGAAATACAGTGTGGGGATTCCTGTATAGCTCCCTTTCAGCTCACTCTAAGCGTGTTCTCACGTGGCCACAGTTAAGTGAGGCCTTCTGCCAGATGAGAAGTCTAATCGAGTGGTCCCATTCTCTTTTGTGTGTGAAGGAGGGGCTGGTGACTCTTGAAAAGTATGAAAACTCTGGTTTAATAAATCAATATCTGGAATCTAGTTATAACTTGGCTGGATTTTTTAGCTTGGGTTTTTTAGCAAGCCGTGCATTTTAGACTAATAGATACCCTGCTCTATCCAGAGAGTACAAGATAAAGCCATAACGTGGAGATGGGTCTGTCTTATCAAAAGCTTGCAAAGAGCCATCATCGTTCAGTTACGAAGACCCATGTTGAAACCCTCTCGTTTTTGCCCGACCTTGAACAAAGCTGGGGTGTTTGTGGCACACTGAGGGATACTGAGATGCTCAACCGCACCTAGATTATCTAAGAAAAAATGTAACTTGGAAATTCCTATGGACAAGTAGCTTCAAGTAGCCCCGGAGCAGGAAGCAGCCTGAACTTGTTCTGAAGGCTTTACCTACGTATCTGCTGTGGAGAGAAGATACAGCCATCCTTTCCACCCCCTTTTCTCTGCCTTCTCTGCCGAGCTGCTGGCTAGGAAGCTCTGGAGTGCCAGCAGAGAGAAGAATCTACTTCCCGAGGGAATACACTCAGCCACAGCACAGGGAAACAAGGAAAATCAAGGACTGTGTTTCTCTTGTCTCAATATGCCCATCCTGCGTTGCCTGAAGGACCTGATCACCAAGCCAACCTGCTAGACTTTGCAGGGGGAGGTGCCCAGTGGGCAAGGGGAAAGGTTTGCCTTCCAATCCCCGCTGCATCCAAGCTGGATCAGACCTGACATCAAAGCCAAGTGCCACAACCACCAGGCTGTTTCCTGGTTATTTGGGGATCTGACTGGTTTTTTTTCTCTCTTCCAAAGTATATTGCGCTATTTTCACTCATGGTGGAGCAGATTTGACAAGAACTTGGTCTGCAACACCAAATAGCTTACCAAAGAGACATTCCCCCGGGAGCTGGTTGGTGTGGGTGACGTATCATATCCCAGGTGTACACTCTTAACCACCAGTCTATACAGTAAACAAGTAGAAAGAACATATCCTGCAGGTAGTTTGTCAAAAAACAATTATTTTAGTGCTAGTCTTGTGCCCTTATTGTACAAAGATGATCAAGGGACTGGAGCACCTCTCTGCTCAGGAACGGCTGACAGAACTGGGACTGTTCAGCCTGGAGAAGAGAAGACTGAGAAGAGACCTCATCAATGCTCATCAATATCTAAAGGACAGGTGGCAGGAGGATGGGCCCAGGTTCTTCTCGGTGGCGCCCAGCAACAGGACAAGGAGCAACAGGCACAAGTTGGAACATGGGAAATTCCATCTGAACATGAGGAAAAACTTCTTTCCTGTGAGGGTGGCAGAGCCCTGGCAGAGGCTGCCCAGAGAGGTGGTGGAGTCTCCTTCTCTGGAGACATTCAAACCCCCCTGGACACGTTCCTGTGGGACCTGCTCTGGGTGACCCTGCTCTGGCAGGGGGTTGGACTGGATGATCTCCAGAGGTCCTTTCCAACCCCTACCATTCTGAGATTTCTTACCAGAGGCACAGTCTTAAATCACATTTTCTTAAGGTTTCTTAGGTGTTCTTAAGTAGCTTCCTACCTGGTCTGTAGGCTTTGTATGTCCCCTGCCTTACTGACCCTGGGAAGCATGGAAGGAACTTACTTTTCTCCACCGAGAAAAGATGCCTTTGAATTCCACAAAGCGTCACAGCATCTAAAAATTTGGGGATGCAATTTATAATACTCATGGTCTACACACCTGTTCCATGGAAATTAAAAGAAAAAAGTACCTATAGATTTCTGTGGTTTGGGATATGAGCATCTCTATTAAAACCTTAACTTAAATATACCCCTAACTGGTAGCATGTTTGAAATAATTGAGCAAGACAATCCTGAGTAACTCATCAGTCCCTCTATTATTCTTTCCAGAGCTGCACAGCAGCTATTTACTCAATATGATTTGTTTTAATTTTTTTATTCAGCATGTTTTATGCATTAGTATCAGAAAAGCTTGTCTTTCTCTTGGCAAATGTTACTGCAAGTTGTCTGGCAGGGAGGTGAGATTATGTAGATTTATTTATTCAGAGTGTAATTTGCATAAATGAAAAATGGAAATAGAGCGTTTTTTCTGAATTAGAGCCTTTTTTTTTTTCCTTCAAGGCGAAATAAAATTGTGTGCAACACAGTAGTTCCCATTGCCAGATTTTTTTTTAGGGGGACTATAAGTCATTTCGATGCCTTGGACCATTTTCTTCCACTTGGATGCTTTAATGCCTGAAAGCGTATTCTGAGGAAAAGATTAAGAAGACGAAATAGAACAGATTGAAAATAAATTTACTTATAAGCAGTTAAAGGTGTCTTGTTGGAAAAAAATCTCAGAGCCATGTTAAGGATTTTAGGTGCCCGGGGTAAACTGTTGGTCTGGAGGTCTGTGTGGTCCTGGGCTACCAAACGGTGGTGATTTGGAGAAACTCTACATGCACAGAGAATTGGCATGGTGTGTGTTTAACCTAGGTGGCCTCGTCAGCACAAGGTGACATCCGTGTGCCTGGACACTATGTCTGATGGGCCACCAGCTCAGCTCGTTGACCTCCATCCCCCTGCCCTGGGCAGGGACACCTCCCACCACAACAGGTTGCTCCAAGCCCCCTCCAACCTGGCCTTGAACCCCTCCAGGGATGGGGCAGCCACAGCTTCTCTGGGCAACCTGGGCCAGGCTCTCACCACCATCACAGCAAAGTTCTACTAAATATCTGATCTAAATCTCCCCTCTTCCAGTTTAAAACCATTCCCCCTCATCCTATCACTACATTTATCTGGATGTGAGGGGGACTCTCTTATGGGGCAGGTGGTAGATATCTGGGAAAACACCTAGTTCCTGAAAAGAAAAAAAAAAAAAATATATATATATATAATGGATGAAAGGTTATTACCATTGTTATCACTCAGAATGCAGGCGTTAGCCGTGCAGTGGGGAATATCCACCCTGCAGTGTGTGGCACATCTGGCAGCCCAACCACTGGTTAATGCATCCCAGGAATCCCTTCAGAGCCGGCGTTCTGTGTCTCAGGACACAGTTTTTTTGGGGATTAAATTGGAGAAAAAAAAAAAAAAGCATATCCTACATTCAGTGCATCCGGACGTTAGGGATGGATTGCCCCACTCCTTGCCATGGCTCTGGAGCCGTGGCATTATTCCTGAGGCCTTTGCTTTGCCACTATTTATTTATTCTTGTCTGCAGAGGTCCTCTTGTCCTCTCCAGCTGCTCCATCATCCACCAGCACCTCCCGGTAGCCCACCCTGCTCCCGCAGCCCATCCCTCCTCCCAGCTGACCCTCGCCGAGGTCAGGATGCGATTAGGTGGCTGGAGATCATAAGGAATATTAATCACAAGGAACGCTTGGATGTTGCTTTGCCAGACTTCCCTATGTGAAATACGCTGCGGCCAGCTATCGGGTTACCAGTGGCTGCAAAAAGAAACAGTTCTCTCTTTACCCTTGACAGTCAAAAGAAAGTTTGATTTATTTTCTCATTTTCAGTTAGTCTAAAGGCAGCTGGGCAGCATTGCTGCAAAGCTCGAGCTGTGTGTCATGGTAATAGGGGCAAGATGTTTGTTCACTTCTGCTCTCTTCCTCTCTCTAATTGTTCTATTGTCTTCTTGTTTTCTCTCCGCGTTTGGGCTGGCAAAATGTCTCTCTGCCTTTAGCCCTCTGGCCAAAACTTGACGGGCTCCTAATCAAGAACTAACACCACCAGCAGGATATTTCCTGTCTTTGTTTACCATTCCCCGTATCATCTTTCTTCTCCCCTTGGTCCGTCGTAGCAAATTTTCACCATTATTTTCCTCTGACTCTTCCCCCACACAAGGGTGCGGGAACCTCCCCACGCATTTATTGTTCCCCTTTCATTTTTCTGGCCTCTGGATCTCTGGCCTCCCAGCTCTGCATCCTGGAAGAGAAGCAGATGCATCCAGAACCAGATCTGGAGGAACCAAGTCATCCTGGGATGGCCATGTATTCCATGTATATCAGCAGAATGTTTATTACCGAGCCTCAATGCAAATTGTATTGGTGTTTTGAACATATGAGGGGTAATCACAAGGTGATTAATTACTAGGTAGTGTTCATCATAACTTGTGTTTCCATGCAAATATCGAGACTGTAGGCCTTTTTTTTCCCCATTTAAAACACCCTTCAACATCTCCGTATCTAGATTGTGGCTAAGGTGTGGCCAGGAGGAAGTTCAACCCAAGTAAAATCAAATACTGTAGCCTGGGAAGAATTACCAGGCCCAGAGAAGCTGTGGCTGCCCCATCCCTGGAGGGGTTCAAGGCCAGGTTGGAGGGGGCTTGGAGCAACCTGGGCTGGTGGGAGGTGTCCCTGCCCAGGGCAGGGGATGGGAACTCAATGATCTTTAAGGTCCCTTCCAACCCAAACCATTCTATAATTCTATGAAAAGCAGATTGTGGCAGCTGTGGCGTGACTCAAAGAATTCATTTTTATATGCTGAAACCTTCAGAGCCCTAAAGCTTCTCCTCATCTATCCTGCAAAGCAGAGAATCCCTTCTTCCCCGGAGCTCCTGTGAACTTCTCACATCTCCTTCAGTGTGCGCAGAGGTTTTGATGAACCATCCAGTGGTTTTCCACGGAGATGAATGGATCAGTGCGGTGCCACTAGCAGAGGTGCCAATTAATTTCAACGAGGATGCTCTTGAGAGCTTAATCAAAGTCTGCTCCTCATCTTCAAGTGAAGATGAGGAGCAGACTTCATCGACCAAGTGAAGTCGATGCTGTATGAATCAATCAGAAACATGAGGAGCTATTGGTTCAAGTCCTGATCTTAATCCATCTCTTCCAGCCTCCCACGTGAAGAATCTGGAGCAGCCCAGGGCAGATTCTGTGCCATCGCAGAGAATCCACGCAAAACCCATAGTCCTTCTTGTTTCTGTTAGCCAGCAGTTTATTCTGAATGGTATTTTTAAGAAAACCCTAGAAAACAGACTCTCTCTGTTCATGACTCGCTTTCCAAAGCCCATAAATCTTTTGGTAACTTTAATTCTTAGCCCCGTAGCAAATATGACAGCACCAGTGACAGCTGGAATGTGTATAAAAACAGCATCAGAGTGAGTGCAAGTCAGACTGACCTACAGAACCAATGGTTCTACAGATTATGTATATAAAATCCTTTTGTCTACATGGTATATGCATACATAAATCCATATATTTATGTGTACAGTACTTACGAAACAGGTAAACTCTACAATTCATCAGGCTCATATGATATTACGGTGCTGCTAATTATTATTCCTACTTACCAAGTAAATTAAAAGCGGGTAGGATTACCTACAGCAGGATGTGACAGCAAAAAAAAAAAGTTCGATGTGAGTGCATTGTTCCCGAGGTTGGCTGGGGAGGAAAGTGAAAGATCTAACCTGATTGTCATGTGAAGGAGTGCATTAGGAAACAGCGCGCTCGGTTTTACTGTTTCTGGCTGGATCTTTTGTGATACACAATAGGGGAGTCTTTCCTCTGATTTGCTTTTAAGGCTTTAGCACAATCAAAACCGGGAAGTATTGTAAAGAAAATCTGCAAATAGCACGGAAATGTCTTGTGGTGACATTCTTATTCAGGCTCTGGGCCTGATTTTGAAAGATCCCGAACACCCAGCGATGCCAGTGCCGAGCGCTTCTGCAGATCAGATCTTTGAGGTCTGACAGATTGTTTTATAATCTTGTTTTCATGCTCTTGCAAACCTACAAAGTCATTTTTTCCCCATGTAGTAGCACAGATTTTATTAAAACCATTCAGAACAGATACCGAGGTTTTAAGACAACAGTTTTGGGCTGACTGGTGAGATACATAACTTCGGTCAGTAGAACAATTTTCCTCCTCTCAGGAAACTGATAGTATATTCAAAGTTATGACAACATTCATTATTTTAAAAAGCAAAGTCTCTGCAATGCTGGGATGGTTAGATCCTCTCCATTGCATCTTTCTGCCTGGCTACGGCACCGTCATCACAAAAGTTCCTGCATATTAATGGCCAGTGATTTATAGGCCATATAAAAAGTCAGTGCGTTAAAAAAAATAATATTTCTGTTCTTTGTCTTTCATTGCCTCGTCATCTGTAGGGAAAAGTCCATATTTGCCATCGTGTCTTCCCTCAGAAGTGGTTTGAGGTGGCTGCAGCCTAAAGTATAACCCAAGCAAACCAGTAAGGTTGGAAATTGTACGTTGAGTGTTTGTGCAGGCTGGCTGTAAACCACAGGGGAAAATAAATTTAAACAATCATGTGCAGATCTGAGAGATGCGACTGAAGCGATGGCTCCCCAGTTCCCATAAATGCGACTAAACTTAGAGTTTGATTTCCCAACCAGTTATCACGCGCGTGGTTTATTGGTGTGGTGGGACTGAGGACAGCCAGATGCCTGCCTCTCCATTCGCATCAGCTTAAACCCAAAGCTAAAAAGAGAATTGCAAAAGTGGATGTGTGCTTTGATGCTGAAAGAAAGAAACACGTCCACAGATCTCACCTGAGCTGTCAGACATTCAGAGCCCCTTGCTTTTCAAAACTTCATATTTTCTCATGCTGGTAATAACCTTAAGGACCTCCCAATATTCACCAAGGACTGGTGAGAGCTGCCTTTTGGGTGGAATAAAAATCCATCTTCTCTTAAAAGCACAAAGCAAGTAGCAATTGGCCTTTAGTTCTGCATGCGGCCAAACCTTGCGTCCTAAACTCCAAATTCTCTGAAATATTAGAAGGTGATATTACATATTATCTGGTGTTCAAAGAAAAATTCCAGGTTCCTCAAAATTTGGCCTACTGTACTGAGAATCCTTTAAAAACACTGATTTTGCACCTCATCTTAAGGTGATGCCACCTTCTCTGCATTTTCCATGACTTTTAAGAAGTGCCCCTATAATATAGTGATTTTTCTTCAGCATGTGAAGTGCTGATTTGATTGACAGACTCATAAAACCTACCTTATTTATTTTAAAGAGGAGGAAAACCCAAGCTATTTGAGGCCCACATCATAACAAACAAAAACTATGAATGCAAATTTGCTAAAGAAATGTGGCTGGTAGTCTTCATAATAAAATTTAATCACTATTTTTTATATTCACGCAGGTAGTTGTGTACACTATATACATATATACCATATTATATGGATGCTGCAGATGGTCCTTTGCAGATTTGCATGAACTTATTTAACAAGCACGTTTGAAACACTCATTGCATAGAAATCTGGAACTGTACATTATAAATAATGATTTTCAAATGATAAATTGTAATTTTCTTTTATGGCTGTTACAAATTTATATTAAAGCTTCACTGAATTGGACAATTTTTCAGTAGAGTTTACTTAATGTTAATCTATTCATTTGGGGGTAAATGAAGAGTTTAATGGTGAAGCGATGTAACTAGAATATAGTCTCAAGTGGTGTGTTAGGTTTATCAATCAGTGAAAATTGTGCACTTGAGTGTAAGAGCACATGTCTATCCATATGATTCTTGCTACCTCAGTTAATTGAAACCCTTTTTCTACCCTATTATCAATACTTGAAAAATAGCTCCAACCACATCTATTAACCAGTGTCTTAATAGAGGCTTTATCAGCTCCATATAAATTGCACGTATTTCGCTGGAAAGCAATTTCACTAATACAAGGGTCAGTTCTGTGGTTCAGTGGAGATGTTTGCTCTGGAGGTGCTGGGGCATGACTGGATGGATCACAGCTAGAGATGGAGGGAGCTGTGGGCCCAGTCTTCAACCCACTGAGACCCTGCACCAGGTCGGAGGTCCAATCTCATTGATGGTCTCAGCCCTCATCGGTTTTAAAAAAAGCAAAGTGTGCTCATGATTAAAATTCGTCAGATACCACCATGTCCACTGGGAAATCTAAATTGGAATAGAAATACATATGTTTTCATTTCCTATGAGATACATATAAAAAAATTAAAATCTAGTGTAGACTCAGGGCAGCAGAATTATGCAGCAATGGTTGATGGTTGGTCTAGATGATCTTAAAGCTCCCTTCCAACCTAGACAATTCTATGATTCTATGGTTCTATCCAACTCTGAAATGAAAGGTTCTTCCTTCCAAAGCAAACTCCAAAGTTTTCATTGATATCAGCACATTTCCTCTCTCCCCTTAATGCTTGCTTTGAATTAAAAGTAAATGCCAATTCTCAGTGTCTGCTAAGATCATGGACAATACAGCTGTGCTTTACTGTGCCTTAAATAAAAGTAGGTGTAGAATCATAGAACCGTAGAATTGCCTGGGTTGGAAGGGACCTTTCAGATCATCGAGTCCAACCATCAAACCAACACTGACACAATCCATCACTAACCCATGTCCCTCAGCACCACGTCTGCCCGGCTTTTAAATACCTCCAAGGATGGTGACTCCACCACTGCCCTGGGCAGCCCATTCCAATCCTTAATAACCCTTTCAGTGCAAAAAATTTTCCTAATATCCAGTCTAAACCTTACTTACTTACAGGTACTTCCATCTCACAAGCCCAACATACAAAACACATTTCTGAGCATGTCCCAACCTAGCTTTGCTGATGGAAACTTCTTCCACTTTCCAGTTCTTCTACTTCCTGCTCCTTCCTTGCCCTTCACATGCCCTTTCTGGCTCTCTCCTTTGCCTGGAGATTTTCATGCCCGCCTTTGCCTTTCTTGGCCAATTGTCAACCTCATAAATTAACAGTAGAAGGAAAATGAAAGCAGAAGGAAGAAGAAGGAAGAGAAAGAGGGGTATGAGGTGCTCAGCAGTGTCTGATGTAGCAATACCTAAAACTCTCCAAGGGCTTCTCTAATCCCTAAAGGCATTTTGGACCCTTGAACCCATGGGATTTCACCTCTGCTCAGAGATTACCCACGTACAACAGATCCTGCTTTCCTTTCCTTTCCTTTCTGTGGCCAGGTCGTTTAATGAGTTCCATCAGATGTGAGGATACAAAGTGAAGGGCAATTACACTGGGTAATTACGCTCCTCCATCTGGGAAGGGGCCAAATGAGAGGCTTACAGCAGGACAGCATCAATAGCTTCACTAACTTTACCATTATCTGGGAAAGGTGTGTCTCTTTTGTGGAAACAATCCTCAGCAGAGAAAGGGTGTTATTAGTGCATTGTTTCCATGCCTCTGAAAAGACATAACCCTCCCACCCTTCTGCCCAGTTTTGGGGACATTCTTTCTCAGGTTGCCAAGAGAAATTGTAGATGTCCCTTCCCTGGAAGTGTTCAAGACCAGGCTGGATGGAGCAACCTGGTCTGGTGGGAGGTGTCCCTGCCCAGGGCAGGGGGTGGCATTGGATGATCTTTAAGGTCCCTTCCAACTCTAACCATTCTATGATTCTGTGGGTGCTTTGACTCCCAGTTCCTCAGAGAAGCTTTGTTGCCTTCACACAGAGCAGAGCTTCGCAGTGCTTCCCACAAGGCAGCATGATTGTCTTGATGGGTTTTTTTCCTAACTTCTTTTTTTTTTTCTATCTTTTTTTCTACATGACTTTGTGTATGTCCATCCCAGTGCTCTCCCTCGGCAACCAGTGGGCAAACCAGTGGAGCTGTGAGCATTAACACAGTGAGGATCCATACCTAGGTGCACACAGAGGTTATGTACTGAAAGAGTTTACTTTACAAGTGAGTAAATAGCTTTTCTTTTAGTGTCACAGCACAGTTTCATGGCACTATAGGGTAGGTAGGAAAGCAGAGCTGAAGCTGGCACTAAATTTATCAGGGGATGTATAGTTTAGTGCTTGTGGCACAACTCTTCCTAGGCAGGGAAAGAAGAGCCCCCATCACAGCCATCAGATCCCAGCTCAGAGCTCAGTGCGATGCCAATAAACCTGGTTCATATGCAGGAAATTAAGGCTTGAAGTTCCCCAAAAAAAAAAGGTACAGCAAAGATCAGTGCTTTACTGTATTGGAAAACGTATTGCTTTCATTGTCAAGGCTTAAACAAATCACACTAGGGTGGGCAGACAGGGCAGAACCATAGCTAAGAGCGAACAGGAATCCTGTTATGCAATGAAGAACTTCCTTTCGCGGTGCAGTATTTCTTCACTGAAAGCAGATCATTGCTATAAAGAGCAGGTATTTATCAATTTTCAAAGGTCTTGGCCCATCAAAGCTAGTGTTAGATTTGGAATTTCGCTTTTGTTGCCAAGGTGACAAACACTTATAAATATACCACATCTTCTAATGTGCTTTTAACTTAGTATTTTTATGGCTTTTAAATCAGATACCATTAGCAAATATATTAGGTAATTTAGCTGAAAGACCATTTTCCACTAACACTTTTTGTTACATTTCCCCAGGTACTTCAGTAAATGTCTGTTGTGACATTGCAGTCCTGCCAGGCTGCTAGCGTGTAAGGATACGTACAGTACATCTGGTAAGAATTAACATATTACCTTAGGGTTTTCTTTTTCTTTTTTTTTTTTTTTTTTTGTATTGATAATTGAAAATTGTATAAAAGAGGACAAATATTAAGGGTTGGGTCCTACAGTCCACTGACTTCAGTGGGAACTCTGTGGAGGTAATGGCTGTGGGACTGGCTGGAGGCCGTGCTGGGCCTTCGTGTTCTTGGCTCCCGTCTCCCCTTGTTACAGCGCAGTAACCAGGGTGGAAACACAGAGAGACCATAACAGCTCCATGGCAGGGCCCTTCCTGCTGCACAGGGGAAGCAAACAAACAAACACACACAACCTGCCTGGCTGTTTTCTTCTCTTTCTTCTAAGACACCTTGGAGCCCCTTCCAGTCCCTCAAGGGGCTCCAGGAGAGATGGGGATCAGGGAAGGGAGCCAATGGACGAGGGGGAAGGGTTTGACACTGAAAGAGGGGAGATGGAGATGAGATGTGGGGAAGAACTTCTTTGCTGTGAGGGTGGTGAGAGCCTGGCCCAGGTTGGCCAGAGAAGCTGTGGCTGCCCCATCCCTGGAGAGGTTGTATGGGGCTTAGAGCAACCTGGTGTGGTGGGAGATATCCCTGCCCAGGGGATTGGAACTGGATGGTCTTTAAGGTCCCATCCACCCAAACCATTCTATGATTCTATGATTTCCATAGACTCGAAGGCCAGAGGAGACCTTTGCCGTCACCTGCTGTGACATCCTGCAGGACAGCAGGGCAAGAGCTTTCCTGCCAGGAGACCTGCTGGCCACCATGCTGGCCTTGTCTCAGCTAGGGCACAGCTTGGAAAATGATGATGGCAGACAGGAGGTAGCAGTTGGCACAGAAGGTACATGGCCATTGAAGGCGACTGCACCTTCAGGAGACACCTGGGAACCTCAGAAGGGTGACCTCCCCGTGGGTGGAGTGACCACACATTGGTGGTGGAGCCATGAGGAACAAGGCGGCAGGGATGAAGGTGGCTCAGCAAGGGCAGGCGACCTCTGGATGCAGGGAATGGCAAGTGTGGAACTTGTGCTTTCCCTGCTGTTCCAAAACCACATGTAGGGGCAAGGGATGGGCTCTGCTCCCAGGATCTCCATCTGGCGCCGGGAGCCCCATCCTGCACCTCCTGGTGAGCAGACAGGGCTGGAGAGGAGGGGGTGCCGACAGAAAGGAGCAATCATTTCAAAATACATAGAGGTTGGTTTTTTCCATTTTGACAAAGCTTGCCATCACTGGGGGATTAAGCACAGCTCATAAACCAGCGAATTAAGCTTCCTACAATAGCTGCGTGTTAGATTGGGTGGAAAGGTCCGATGGAGAAGCATCCAGGAAACATCTTTCATGCCCGCATATTAAATTTAATCTGCCACCCCTGTCTTTTAAAACCCGGCATTCATCTGCTGGAAAAGAAAAAAAAAAAAAAAGATGTTGATCTGAAAGGGAAAGGAAAAAGAAAAAAAAAAAAGCCAGCCTTGAATAACATTTTTCTGGGCAAAGTGGGAGAGTCTTAAGGAGCAAAAGCATTGTGTGAAAGGCACAAAGAGCCGCCCCCGCGCCACAGACACAGGGCCTGGGTCTGTCGCTCTGGCCCCCCAGCCCAGCACTGTCCTCTTCATTCAGCACGGCGATCTGTCATGAAGAATTTAAGTTCCATATTTTCATCTGTCAGTCGCCCAAAGGCCTGTCAGCTGAAGCTTACGCTGCCGTTTGCCAAAAGGCCTGTAGGCCGCCCTGACAATACGCTCTTAGATGTGTGCTCCCAGACTCCACATAATCCCCTCACTTTCCTCCTCGGCCGTCCAGTTATGATGAGGCTTAAATTGCATATTTTGGGGGTTTTTAAATCCAGATTTTGCTGATAAATGCTATCAGCGGGAATGAAATGAAATACAGCACGGTTTAGCTCTTATTACCAGCATAAAGCCCACTGTGGGCATTTTGGGAGGGCCACAGAGCCGGTATTCACATTAAACAGGTGAATGTCTATAACGTCTATAGGCACAGGAACTAAACGTTGGAATGCTAATATCAGCTTTTATCTTCTTTGTCTGTTTGCCATCCCTCAAAAAAAAAAAAAAAAAAGCACCCATCCTTCCCATGGGACATTTCCCGTTTGTTTTTTTTTTCTTCTTTAATTTGATTTGCAAAGGGAAATAACCAGCTCATTACAAACCCACAGGTGGGTGGGTTTATGCTCTGAGGTGCCACCAAATTCTTTGGATAATGCCACAGGAGGAAGAAAGCGTAGAAATCCCCCAAAGTAGGCTTTCAAACCCCAACGCTTTTCCTGTAGGACAGTTGACAAAAGTACCACGATAAATAGCAAAAAAAACGGTCACCAACCCATCTCAAGCTGGTATGTGTCTGTGAGGGCAAGGAAGGATACCAGAAGTTGATCCTCACACCATTAGGGCTGCACAGCCTCGATGCTCACACCTAAATAACTACACGACAGAAAGTGAAATTGCTCCAAAAACTCAATCTCGTCTGAGGACTCGGCGGGGGGACACACAGCACAGTAACCCGGGTTGAGTGTTTGCCATCTTGCCTCTAAGAAATCAATTTTCCAGCCGTAATGCAACCACAAAGAAATCACATCTTTAACTCATTAAAGGCTTTTAAATTGTCTAATCGATTACGACTCAATTACATTTTTCTGAAGTCAATATTAGATTATGTCCCTAAGAAACAACTTCACCGTTTTCTTCTTCGGTGAAGTATCATTTTTCCCTGCAGCTCTAAAATATTCTAATAGAATATACTAGTGCCAGAGGGAGTTCTGTTTCGTTGCTTTATATTGCCATTTGGAAACTAACTTTAGAAGAGTGTTTTTCAACCCGTGGTCTGAGAGAGTCTGGAAGGAGAAGAGAGAGGAACTACTGGAGAGAAGTCTGCAAAAAGCCCTATGAAAAGCAACCTCATCATTAACAGGCTTCATCCTCATCCACTTCTCCCCTGTAAAAGGTTTTTGGGTTTTCACATTGAAAAAAAAAATTAAAATAAAAAAAATATACCTGTAAAATAACTTTTTGCTCCTGCTATATCCTTTGGATGGGTCCCACCAGAGGGTAAAAAGCAACCAAGAGAAATTAAGCTGGAAGAGGGTGCTATATCACAGTATGAACCTTTATTTTATTTACATATGTTAAGATCTGAACAGGATCGTGTAAATAGATAACAATAGCTGACAAAAAAAAAAAATTGCTAGTAGTGTTATTAACACCAGCAATAATTATCAGACATCCAATAAATCTATTTTTTTCTGTAATTACAGTGAAATATTGCCAAGACAACAGCACCAGGGCATTGTCTGCTCAATCCCTCATTCAAAGCAGCAAGTACATCCTGCCCCAGAATATTCCCACACAATGACTTTTCTAAAAGAAGGGTGTGAATTAAGATAAATGGGGATCACTGAAAAGCAGGGGAAAAAAGAAAACGTAAAAGCTGGTACAGTGTATAAATTGGCTCTTGGTGCATGGAGTAGTCGGAGGTGCCTGTGAAGCTCATCAAAGAGAAAGGATAGTGATTTGTGTCAGCTGGTTTTTTGGTCCAAAAGATTGAAATATCTGAGGGAGAGGTTTTGTGTTCCTCTGTGTTACCACCTGGAGTATTTTGGATCTCACTATATTCTTACTGTTGTTACAAACAAGAATTCCCTTGCTTGTTAACTATCTTAACCTTTTATATTATTTATTTTTTTAAATAGAAGTGAAAAGCCTGAAATATATTTTGTTTCAGGAATAAATCACCCCGGGGGCTGTAGCAGGTGATTTGATTCCTTAAGCAATGCAGACTTTTAACTTCTGAGCACATTGTCTTGGGGTAAAAATTCAGAAAATATTTTCACCTCACTGAAAAGCAGGACTTTGCTCCTGAGTTCCTGGGAAGTTCCCACCTAAGCTACGTGCCTTCTGTTTTCCTGCCTCCTGGTTCTTTTGTCTCTGGAGTTACTCATTAGGAGCAGGCTCCCCTGCCTCATTTAAAGAACAACAAACCAATGAGGCAGATCAACATTTCTTTCTGTTTTACCTACAGTTTGGTTAAATCCGTGTTTCCCTCCCTCACAGACACGTACAAATCCATCTGAGGGTGTCCAGTATGTTTGTAGGTGAAGAAAGGAGGGAAAATTGCCCTGATAAAACACATTCTCTTGGTAAGATAGAAATATTGGGCTTCTTGGAGGAAACTGGTAGGACTCTGTGTCCTTGCTTAGCTGGTCCTGGGATAAAAGCAACCATATCTCATCCTGCCATAATGCAGTCACAACCTGCTTCTGCTGGAGTTGCTGGTAAAAGTCCTAACTTTTTTCCTATCTTCTTCTTCAAGAAGAAGTTTGGTTCTTTGGGTATTTTATTGACACTTCAATAATGTTCCCCAGAACCTTCAGGCTCCTTTATTTTTGTTTTCTTGTTTGCTTCGCTAGGGGATAAGGCATTTAAATTAGGATTATACTGCTTGGTCTATCTATGGTGTGATAAAGGTCTCCAGGCCAGCTCTGGGGAGTCATCCTCCTTCTGGCCATCACGTTGGTCCTGCTCTGGCATGGCAGTGATGAACTTTCTCTGTCTCCTTTATCAGCGAGACAGTACGTGCCTCCAGAGACAGAAAGACACCCAGATAGGGGACGCAGAGGCCACCGGTAGGACCATTCTATCCTACTGCTTGCCCTCAGGCTTTGGCCAGCAGTGGCCTGGCTCAGGACAGGCCTGGCAGCCGGAAAAGAGGAAGAAAAAAAACCCAGCAACATTTCCTTTTCTGAGTTATAGAATAATGCAATCAACAGCCCGGAGCTGCTTGTCCCCCCTTGTGCAATGGGTGGATGGACTAAGAACAAATAACGCCCGTCCCCTATTTTTCATCTTCAGTAGATCCTGGATATAAACCAGATGGAAAGGTGAGGGACTTGGGTCTTTTTTGTCTGGAGAAGAGCAGACTGAGTGGGGATCTGATCAACGCCTATAAATACTGAAAGGGTGGGTGTCAGGAGGATGGGGCCAGTCTTTTCTCAGTGGTGCCCAGGGACAGGACAAGAGGGAACGGGCACAAACTGGAACATGGGAAGTTCCATCTCAACATGAGGAGGAACTTCTTTGCTATGAGGGTGGCAGAGCCCTGGCAGAGGCTGCCCAGAGAGGTGGTGGAGTCTCCTTCTCTGGAGACATTCAAACCCCCCTGGACACGTTCCTGTGGGACCTGCTCTGGGTGGACCTGCTCTGGCAGGGGGTTGGACTGGATGATCTCCAGAGGTCCCTTCCAACCCTGTAGCATTCTGTGATTCCATGATTCTGTGAACTGGGTGTTTTTTTCAGTCATGTGCAGCTGAGAGACCACAACATAGATGACAGTACACGAGTGCTGTGGAGCCAGAGGATTTCCATGTTACCATAGTGCACATCCACAGCCACCTCCTGCAAATTACCCACTTTGGGAGAGGTGCTGAGGTGGGGAATTCAGAGACTCCAGCTGAAAAAAAAAGTGAAGGAGGGGGCTGGTTTCTCCCCCAGACAGAATCTTTCTCCTGCTTTGTTCTCTAAATCAGCATTGCTCACAGTTTCTAAACTACACATCTTGGTAAAAGTCACAGCTTCCCACAATGTTATTAATTTCAGTTTGAGAGGATGGAAAGAGCAAGGGCACAATTAATTACACAGTGTGAAATACTTAGATTTAAGAGGAAACTGCAAAGCTTTATTTTTTCTCCCGTGTTTCTCAACTCCAGCGCTAAGTGAAAGTGTAAAGCAAAAGATGCTGAATTTTTTAAATGTCAAAGTAATTTTGGCCTATCTCCGGCCTTTCCATTTGCCACATAAAAGCAGCCCTGTTATTCTGTAAACTTCATAGTCGCCATGGGAATACAACACAGCATTTGCCAGGGCCAGCTTAAAGGGTAGGCAAAGTAGGCAGCTGCCTACCCTAACAAGGAGCAAGATGCAGCAAAAAAAACAACAAAAAAAAGAAGAAAAAAAAAGAAAAAAGGCAAATTCGCAAATATAAAACATTATTATTTGCCAGCAGTAAGTGTTTCCCGTTCAAATTGGTTGGAAAGAGCAATGTAATTCTTCCAGTATTTTACCAGGGAGTGAAGAAACCCATGGGGGAGGACACAGGAAGGTCTTTGGGGCTGACATGAAAGGGGTGAAGGTTGGCACCTGCTCCTGCTGCTCGAGGTGGCCTTTGGCAACCAAGGAGCAGATCTGCTGGCCCCACAGAGGGCAACGCACCCAGACACGCTGGCTGCCACAGGAAGGCCTTGTCTCTACAAGCAAGTGCTTTTGGAATAACTTTAGAGGGGTTTTTGTTCAAAATAAACTGCCTTGCAGCCATATGCAAAAAGTTGGGGGGGGTGTGTGGTGGGTTTTTTTTTTGTTCTCACTTCTGCTTTTAAAACAGCCTGCCGTTTTATCCCACATCACCTGCAAAATGGGCTAAAGCAACTCTTCTGGGGTTTTGAACTGATTTCTTTTATCTTTGCAGTTACTACACTAGAGAGAAGCACTGGCATTTTAGGTTTCCAGCACCTAAAAACTGCAATCTTGCGAGCTGGAGTCTTTTAAATGGAAAGCAAGAAAGAAATGACAGTGGTTCACAGTGAAAGAATGACTTCGGGGACCAGATATTCCCGTCTCTCAGTTCTGGATCAACCAAGCAAATTAAGGTAAAACCCAGAGGGACAAATACACCGCACAGATCAGCTTGGGAAGCATCCTTTTATAGAAACAAAGGGGGAAGTAAAACACAGTGCTTTAAAAGTGCATTAAGTGTACTTTATTCCTCCGCTCGGAGTTAATTCAAGCAATAAACTCACAGATTCCACACGAGCTGCAGCTTCCAACAAATCTCACAGCCAAGCTCCCCACCAAACCTCGGGGGAAGCTTTTATAATGATAACTCCCTTCCCCCACCTCCAGGCTGACCTGGAAATGCTCAGAGAATCGAGCTTAGCGAAACTCTGGTCCTAAGACTTTTTTTTATTATTATTATTACTATTATTATTATTAACCTGTGTTTTTCTCCGAAGCATCCCTATAAAAGAGAGGGGATTTCCCCTTGCGCCAATTAAAACCCCAATCTCACCTCTCCTTTCTTCCCCCTCAACAAGAAGTTAACCCCCGCTGAGCTTTTCCCCCCAAGGCATCTATAAAGCCTCCCAGGTGAGCCTGCCCCCATGAGAATGAGTCAGCACTGATCTCCCAACAGATAAACACCAATCTTCTCTTCCAGCCACCTGGCTCTGGACTTATCGGACAAGAAAATGGCTATGGGTTGAGTTGGGTGGATTTTCTTCTCTTCTTGCAATATTCTCCCTTTTGTGTTTCCCTTCCTTTTGTGTTTCCCTTCCTTTAGGGAGCACCCGTGGGAGCAAAGGTGCTTTGGAGCATCTTCAAGCTGGGATTTTTCTTTCCTGAAATCCATGTTCTGATACTTTCTGCTGGAGGAAATTATTTTGGTTTGAATATGCTCACTCTCTTAAAGTCTTTCACTTCTGTCAGGGCTCTTTTTTTTTTAATTTTTTCACCAAGTCTTTGAAATACAGATGAGTTTGTTACACCTGGACAGAAGTAATACGGGAATATTTTCATTGCAGTAAAGGTTTAATTGTAATTAAACCTGGTTGTTATACCCTGGGGGAAATGAAAGGATTTGTGTGGTTATATAGGTAAATTTGTCTTGTCTCCCTGTGGTTTTGACCATAAGAATGTAGAGTCAAGAATTGTAATAGTTCACTAAAATATTTTCTGTCCTAGATGTGCATGAATCATATAATTGTTTGCCTAATGAAGCTCTCAAGAATAACTAGAAGAAATGAAATGCATTAAGGAGTCTAACAGGAGAACAGGCCGTAGTGCCAAATTACTTTGAATTTTTATGATTGTTCTCAAGTAGGGAGTAAAGTGGGAGGATGAGAAGACAATTCTCCAGTTCAATTTCTACCTCTTCACTCATTTCATGTTATAAATAAGTGGTTTATAGGACTGCTTTCACTTCATTCTCTGGTCCTGCCGGTTGGGTGCTGTTCTGTTGCCTTTAAATTTCACATTTCCCTCTTTATTTTATACACTTTGAGGAGAACTTCACCAAATAACACTGGGTCCTGTTTTCCTGAGTGCTTTTAAAAAGTATTTCTGAGCAAATAATACACTTATTTAAAATTTGTAATATGGATTTTGGGCTCTGCTGCTACCCACAATTTTTTCTAAACCTATCACGAGGTAAAGAATAAGGACTCCACGTTCTCAGGCTTTAAAATGCATGCCTTCTCTTTGCTGCATTTTTACTTTGTCCTCACTAAGGGGAAGAGTCTTCCTGCAAAAGCAACCCCATAAAAATGTTTATTGTCAGCCTGGTGTGCAGTGGGGCTATTTGTACCAGACGATAGCAGCACAGATATATTAGCAAGGGTTCATCTCGGGTTAAATTCTGGGAAAGCCACAGGAGAACAAGCCCTCTATTTAACTGGCATTTTTGTATCTACAAGGGTGGTTGTGTTGCTAAAACCCAGGCAGGGTAAATATCCCTTGGGTTCAGAGGACCACGATATTAACCGATCGACTGCCGAATTTATAACATCTATCAGTGATTTACTGGTTTTTGTCGTGTCCCTCACTCTGTTACCATGCACCGAGGTGTGTTTCTGTACATATTTATTGACATCTTCCTTCTCAAGAGCTGCATTTTGGGTTCAGTCACTGTCTGTGGATTGTTCCCTGGAAATGGTGTGTTAATTGTGTTGAGGACAATAGATGCCAATATTTATTTACATATATAAGCATTATTATTTTATGCGTAAAGCATTTCTTTTCTTAAAGCACTTTTCTTTCCTGTGGATTTGCAGATAAATATAGTCTCATTTTCTCACTTGGTGACTTAAGTAAGAGTAAATAATTTTCTACGCTGCCCTTTGTGCAGAAGGGGGAAAATGGGCAGAGAAACAGCCACGTTATTTGTAATAAGTGAGAATTAAAATTAATTAGCGGAACAGCACAACTCAGAGGATTGGTAACAGAATCCGGAGCCTCGCCTCTTCTCTTCTCTTCTCTTCTCTTCTCTTCTCTTCTCTTCTCTTCTCTTCTCTTCTCTTCTCTTCTCTTCTCTTCCAGGTGTTCAGATGCTGGGTAATGAACGTGTCATAAATACCTCTGTGGCGAGGTCACTGGTTTCAATGGGGTTTGTGTAGAGAGTGGCAGGAAGGCGTGAAGGCAGGAGCATCAGTCACCAGAAGAACACACGCCGCTTCTGCCTGACACGGAGGGGTGATGAGCGGGCTGCCGCGTTTGGTTCCACACCACCTCCATCACCAGGGGACCTTTTGCCAGCAGAGCCTGTCACCATGAACCCTGGCTGTGGCTGGTGGTGGCAGCTGTGCTGGGAGGACCTCATGGGTCTGTGTCTGCTGTGTGACTTCTGCTGGGTTTTCTTCAATGTGAGCGCTCAACGTGTGTTGGTGGCCCAGAAACCCCCCGTCCCCTGGGCTGCATCCCCAGCCCCGTGGCCAGCAGGGCCAGGGGGGGATTTTGCCCCTCTGCTCCGCTCTGGGGAGACACCCCCAGTGCTGCCTCCAGCTCTGGGGCCACCAACAGCAGAAGGACATGGAGCTGTTGGAGCGGGGCCAGAGGAGGCCATGGAGATGCTGGGAGGGCTGGAGCCCCTCTGCTATGAGGACAGGCTGAGAGAATTGGGGGGTTCAGCCTGGAGAAGAGAAGGCTCTGGGGAGACCTTAAGAGGCCCTTCCAGTCCCTCAAGGGGCTCCAGGAGAGATGGGGAGGGACTCTGGATCAGGGAGGGGAGCCATAGGATGGGAGGAAAGGGTTTTAAACAGAAGAGGAGAGATGGAGCTGAGATGTGGGGAAGAACTTGTTTGGTGTGAGGGTGGTGAGAGCCTGGCCCAGGTTGGCCAGAGAAGCTGTGGCTGCCCCATCCCTGGAGGGGTTCAAGGGCAGGTTGGAGGGGGCTTGGAGCAACCTGGTCTGGTGGGAGGTGTCCCTGCCCAGGGCAGGGGGGTCGGACTAGATGAACTTGAAAGGTCCCTTCCAACCAAAACTGTTCTATGATTCTTCACCTCGTATTGCTATGTATAAATACGATGGCAAAAGATCCCTAACCAGTTTACGTGCCCGAAGCAGCCAATTACAGTTTATTTTATGCAGGAGGTGTAAACTAGATGGCTGTGCTAACTCTGGCCTCACGCTGTAGTTCTCACAGTCAGTTTCCATGCAAAAATCATGACTTAAAGGAAATGCCACGCTGGCTCACCTCAATCTGTACTCTCCCTGACCTGTGGAGGAGTCAGGCTGGATCCCAGGTGTGCCTTTTCTGTCTGAAGACAAAGCTGCTCACAGACTTTCTTAGAACAAAGGCAGAATCTTTATTTACCTGAAGGTCTGTATTAACATCTTTAGAAGTTTAGCAGTTGTTTTGAGCCTTTTCTCTTGAGAACAGCAAGCAGTTTGGTCGGAGGGCCGTGTCATTCCAGCACTGAAGAGAATTAATTCCTTTTTTAATATATGGAAAATACAGTCTGCAGTTTCTTAGTGCTGCTCAGCGCTGTAATGAGAGCCTAACGCTTGGAGCTTAGCAGCATATACCTTTAAGTATTTCTAATTGAAAACCACAAAGCGTTGTTTTCTCTTGGAGAGTCAGTTCCCGCTTTGGATTTAGGAAAGAATGCGACACTGAGATAATCTCACTTTTCCCATCATCATCCTTTCATTCTTCTTCACTCCCCCCCCTCCCCAGACACAAGGTGACATATCCAAGTACTTGTCCTTCAACAGATTCTTCAGCAAGCAACAGAGCAGAAAGCCCTAATATCTATTCATTTGTAATCTGTCATTCTTAAAGTATTAAGGACAATTGACTTCACATGTCTCAGGTAATTAGAATAGTCATCCTTTGCTCCAGATTTTTAAAGTAAGTGTCTCAAACTCTTAATCAGTACATTTATTGATGTCTTTCAACATATCTGTTTCTTGTCAAGTGTGTGTTAGATTTGAAAAAAATCTTGCATACGGAATTGTGCATAAGAATTATATTAAAAACCTTTTACTATTGCTTTTGTAATCAAATAAAATATATTAGTGACAACGTGGTATTTTCCACATTCAGAGTAATCAATCTCTTTTTTTAATACGGAAAACTACTCAAAAGCAAATTAATAAATATAAATGTCAGGAGTTACATTTACACAAATGTTTTAGTACTTGTTTTCCCAAGTTTATATTTCCACATCAAGCGATATTAACTATGATAATAGCTAATACCCTTTTACAAGCTCTAAGGGGCTCATAAAAAAAAAGGTTGTTGGATTTCTTCAGCTGTTACTGATCTTAGCGAGAAAAAAAGCAGCCATTCCTCACCTCAGAAACACGAGTCCTAACTTTGACCACTAACACAGGTTTTTGTGAGTGTTGTCAGCTACAAATACGGGACATCTGTGGGGAGAGGCTGAGCATCTCCAGTGCCCTCCTGGAGCAGGAGGACTCTCAAAGGACAGCGCTCTCCTGGTCTGGAAGATGTGTGTTTGTGAGAAGAGCAATCTTAAGGGCTTGCAGCTGGTGGGAATTGCTGTTATTGGGTGGGTACTGCCATTATTCTGTACTTACGGCCATCTGGACTTACCCACAGACAGGGGTTTTGGGGCTTGCTGTCACATTGCTCATTTCAACTCTCCTATTCAAGACACTTTCCCTGGCATCTTTGAGCAGTGGTTACACAAACCACAGAACCATACGTACTGCCATTATTCTGTAGTTATGGCCATCTGGGCTTACCCACAAACAGGGGTTTTGGGGCTCATTGTCACATTGCTCATTTCAACTCTCCTATTAAGACACTTTCCCCTGGCATCTTTGAGCAGTGGTTACACAAACCACAGAATCATAGAATTGCCCAGGTTGGAAGGGACTTTCCAGATCATTGAGTCCAACCATCAACCCAGCACTGACCAGAACCATCACAAGCTCTATGTCCAACTGTATCTCATGTGCTGGACAAGAAAAACCCAATATCTGGAGTGTTTTTTATTGATTTGAAGGCAGGGTGGGGAAGCAGGTTGGGCAGTGGGAGATGCACGTCTCTGTCATGGCCAATATTTTCTCCTGTTAGCCAAACCACACCAATGGCAGGGGAGTCTTTCTACAGCAGGGAGAAGTGGAAGTTCTCCAGTCAGACCAGTGCAGAGAGTACAGCGGGTCACCCCATCCATCTTCCAGTGTCTGCCCTTGTGCACCCCACTCTCTAGGACTTTCTGTCTTGTGGGATATTTTCAGCCCCAGTCAGGGACTGGTTTGAACTCTGAAATTGAGAACCTTGACTTTTTGGGGAAGTGGGGTGTGTTCAATGTTTGGCAATAAATTATTAACAAAGGATAGGGAGGAATATACCGTGGTAAAACAAAAGTTTAGGGATAAATTGGTGGTGTCACCATGTCCTGGCTGTCACACAGAATGTAACCCAGCGTCTTCCTGGGGAATACATAATGTAGATGGACCAAGAACCCCATGGTTACTCTGTAAATGTATGTTGAGCAGACCTTTTACAGGTCCAGCTTGTTGGAAAAAAACCAAGGATGAGCTCCAGTAGCTCTTTCTTTCATTGGCACTCTCTCACCTGCACATCTTCAGCTCCATGGGTTGAACCAAAGGCAACAGCAAGATTGAAGCTCAGGCTCCAACTTGAGGATGCTTGCCTCCCACTGAATATTTTTTTTCTCTTTAAAGGATTCATTTCTTGATTTCTGAATTATTTTAAACATGATATTTAACCTTCACCTTCTCTAGTTTGCATGCACATTAAATTAGCGTGATAATTAAGGTCTGTGGCTGCATTTTGAAATTTTGGGGCCCCATTCTGAAAAGTATTCCTCTTATGAATTATCTCAGTGGCATAACTGATGTAAAAATAGCTGGGATTTTAATATATAGAGGATTGGATTTAGAATTTTGCCTTCGTTCATTTCACTGGAAGGAAATTACCTGCATCCCTCTGACTGCTCTGAAATTATTTTATGTGGGTATCTAAACATGCCCATGGTCATATGTTGCCATGTTTGCCACTGCTTTAGTTCACTGGGAGCCGCTTCAGCTGAGCTGGAAATTCAAATTCTTCCCACAGGAGAGGCTAATTGGCTTGTGCTTTTGCGGTTTATCGTGTCACCAAACCCCTTGACACAATTCCTCAACACAATTAGACTGGACATTAGGAAACAATTCTTCACAGAAAGAGTGGTCAGACCCTGGAGTATCTAAACATGCCCATGGTGATGTGTTGCTGTGTTTGCCACTGCTTTAGTTCACTGGGAGCCGCTTCAGCTGAGCTGGAAATTCAAAATCTTCCCACAGGAGAGGCTTATTGACTTGTGCTTTTGTGGTTTATCGTGTCACCAAACCCCTTGACACAATGATTCTATGATTCCAGCACTGTATCAAAAGGATGCTGATCTATTCTCATTCTAACTATTGACTTGGTGTTGATACAACATCTATCAACCCTTCTCGATTCTATGATTCCAGTGCTGTATCGAAAGGATGCTGATCTATTCTCATTCTAACTATTGACTTGGTGTTGATACAACATCTATCAACCCTTCTCTTTCCAGAGAAGACACTTCATAACCCAGTTACAATGGTAAATACTGTATCAACTTGAGACATTGTGACTCCATGGAAAAGTAACTTTTTAGTAAAGTTTATATAGATTTTGGCTTCTAGAACATATAGTACTTTATCAAGAGGAAAAATGTTGATACTGGCTCTATTCAAACTTTTATTCCAGGATTGGGACAAAAGAAACTGGGTTTCATAAAAGTGTCCAGAGGAATTTTATTGTTTATTAAAAGCCATAAAATATATCTGGATTTTCTGTTACGTTATAAATCACAGGATTTTTCAAAACTAAGATTGTGTAGACCGAATCTCGCTTTCTTCAGTTACACAGCCACAAAAATGAGTTATCCTGCGCGCTACATTTTCTCGAGTTCAGAATGATATTGCCGTGAATCCAAGAACTAGAGACGGGCCAAAGTGGAAGCCAGGGGATAGAGTCGGGGCTTAGCTTTATCCCAGTCTGACTCTGTTGGCTTAAGAATAACAGCTCAAAGCTTTGGAGTGTGAGCTCAGTCTCAGATGGGAGCTTTTCCACAACCTGGTCTGGTGGGAGGTGTCCCCACCCAGGGCAGGGAGTTGGAACTGGATGATCTTTAAGGTCCCTTCCAACCCGAACCGTTCCATGAGTCTATGGATTTAGGAAAGAGCTGGCATGGGAGTTGGAAACCTTCCTTCTTGGTTAGGAAACTGGATGAGTTTCAAAAGAAAAGGGGAGGCTGTTCTTCAGTCCTGGTCCAGAGGGCTCAGGTTCTCCTGAGTGCAACTTCCAAGGGGTAAGATTTTAGCCCAAGGTGGCAGAAAGCCTGTGAGGGCAATTGCCATCCAGACTGCACTCCTCATCCCCTTTCAACTGGTGAGTACCTCTGAAGCACAGACTGGGAGAATTTAAAGCCCCAGGTCTGAATCTGAGTTTCATTGGACCCAGAACTTGATTTTTTGGCTAAATTATAGCGCTGTCCCTCTGGCCAGCCGCAGGTGGTACGGTAAAAACAAGGAACTTTGTGGTATGTTACTGTTCACCTTCTCGCTGGGGCAGATCCAGCTGGGATGTCTAGAGAGCACGAAGCAAACCAGAGCCACAGCCACAACAAATAACGAGTGGGTTTGTGTGAGCGTTTTTATCTGCAGTATGTATTAATTGTTCTTTATTTCCTGACGGGAGAGGACGGGCACCGCTGAAAAGAGAAGAATGTTAGGGGATGCCTGGGGAAATGTGGGAAGCTGAAAGGCAAGGCCTGGTGCTCTTCATAACCATTATAATAAATTAGCATATGATACAAATAATGCATCAGAAGGAAAAAAAAAAAAAAAAGCTGTCTTGTAAAGCAGGACATAATTCTGCGACATGTCTACTGTCTCCAGATAAAGGTTTGAATGGTTTTCCCAAGAAAAAGCTTTATGCAAATGCACACTGTCATGTGAATCAGATTAAGGGAAGAAAGACTATTTATGCATGAAATCCAAACATGCTTCTGGGGGAAAGGAGAGGAGAAATAAACCCTTTCTCTCACCTCAAATACAAGATATGTGCAATGACTAAAATGAAATGAATGTGTCACCTCTATCGCTGACACTAAGTGATTTCCCACTAACAATTAGCATGAATCACAGTGATAAAAACCTGAGGTGGAAAAGACCTATTAGAACATCTAGTCTCTCTCCCTGTGAATACAGGGCTCTCCCTGATGATTTCTACGCAAAGCAGTTCGCTGCTCCAGAGTTTGTGTTTTCATGGGTGTGTTTTCACACAGGCATTTGCTAAGAAGTCTTTACAATGAATGCCACATCTGTTCTTTACTCAAAAATACAATTACATCAGTTCTGCTCTTCCAGATCCACGTCCCTTCTAGAGACACTTTTGGTCCTATGAGCACCTGGAACATAAAATATATGCTGTTGCTTTACAAGTTGAAATACAATGGCTTGTCTTTGCTTTCACGCACCACAGAAGATGTACAAGCTGTTTGTGTATTCAGCAGTGGCCCAGAAAGCCACCAAAGGCAAATGTTTGGTTACAGTGAAATATATTGATGTAGCAGGAGCATTTTGGGCAGCACCAATGCTGGATTCAGCCAAGTGGGGAAGGTGCGTGTGGAGGTGTTTGTGGCTGCCAGGTGCTGGGGCTTGCTCTGTGCCATCGGCATAGATGGCATAGGTGGCTCTGGGCCATGGACATTATCAGAGGGCTGGAGCCCCTCTCCTATGAAGACAGGCTGAGAGAGTTGAGGGGGTTCAGCCTGGAGAAGAGAAGGCTTCAGGGAGACCTTAGAGCCCCTTCCAGTCCCTCAAGGGGCTCCAGGAGAGATGGGGAGGGACTCTGGATCAGGGAGGGGAGCCATAGGACAAGGGGGAAGGGTTTGACACTGAAAGAGGGGAGATGGAGCTGAGATGTGGGGAAGAACTTCTTTGGTGTGAGGGTGGTGAGAGCCTGGCCCAGGTTGCCCAGAGAAGCTGTGGCTGCCCCATCCCTGGAGGGGTTCAAGGCCAGGCTGGATGGGGCTTGGAGCAACCTGGTGTGATGGGAGGTGTCCCTGCCCAGGGCAGGGGGTTGGAACAAGATGATCTTTAAGGTCCCTTGCAACTCAAACCATTCTGTGATTCTATCTTTACCCCAGAGGTGGGCTAGAACCACCTGAGGGTTGCTCAGACTCCTCCCAGCCTGGAATGGCCCCCAAAATAATTTGTTTCTGCTCCTTTTCCTTCCCCTCTCATCCCTTCTGCTGGGCTGTCCCAGCTCTGCTCCCACCAAGGGTCTCTTGAGCAGAGGGGCAGCTCTCAGTCAACACAAACCATCAGGGACACGGACCACCATCTGGCACTTGGTAACCAAGGGGCTGAGTTTTGATGGGAATCTAGGATCAAGTTGGGGATTAACCCCTTTCAAAATACCAGAGATGTACCATAGAAACAGAGCTGGATGGGGACGTCTTTGAAGGTAGACAGTGCATGAAGCGAGCCTGGAAGTTAACTTGCTTGAAAATCGGGGCAAGTAGGTTCATTCCACCCCAACCTCAGCATCCTCTACTCGGGTTCACTGCTTATTTATCCAAACCTGTAGCTTTTTGCACCAATGTGGTGCTGTGGGGTTATTCCATGCAGTTGAAAAACCACCTGACCAGATTCTCAGCTGCCACTGGAAAAACCAGTGGGGTTTTTCCCCACTAATTCCCATAGATGATATTGATTGGTTTTTCCCCACTAATTCCCATAGATGATAATTTCTCATCAGGATTTAATTCTTACCAAAGTCAGCCAAAAACTTTCCAGTAAACCCAGGTGCTGCCAAGCAGACCCTGTGGAAGTAAATGTGAGTGTGGAGACAGAGTGAAGACATTTTGTGGGAGCATTTTTTTTTTAAAAAAAAAAGGAGGTGTGTGGTGGTTCTGTGTTTGTGGCATCCTCCTGTGTCACTGCAGAGGAGACAGTGGTGCTGTCCCAGGGGGGTGGGAAGGACACGACCCCCTGCATGGAGAACATCAGCTACAGGTTGCTCTTGGGTGCTTGTGGTTGAGCAGCATCTGTGTCCCTGCAGCCTGGAACAAACACCAAGGCTGATTGGATGCTCCTGGGCAGATAAACTTTTAAAAGATATTGTTCCTCTGAAATGCATCGATTTGCCCCATGTGAGATAAAATAATTCCAGTAAAATTGATCAGCTCACGTGTTTTTCTGATTTTTTTTTCTTTAAATATTACTGGCAACAGCAGTTTATTTTGGGCAGAAAACTGATTTACTTTTTATTTAAAATAGATAAAGGGGATTGAAAAAATAAGAGTTGCCCAGTCCTGGCACAGACCCAGCCCTGGCTGTCCTGGCGTGTAACTCAGCACAGATCATTTTAAAAACAAGGATTTTGCTGAACAAACAGCAGCTTCCCGCAGCCCCGCGTGTCCGTCCCCGCTCCCCAATGAACCTCCCTGGGACTCGAGATATTTTTAAATTCTGCTCTGGACTTTCTCCAGGAAATCAGTAATAATTACTAATTGTATTTTTGTAAGCTAAATGAAAGGATGCATTCTTTCTCGAAATTCTCCCTTAGCTTTTGCAATTAATTATGTTGCTCTTTTGTGTGATTAATCCTTGTCTTTGTATTACAACTTCACTTAATCAAACGGTGCTGGGTAGCGTGCCAAGGGTTCTTAAGTGTCAGATATTTTCTCCCTTTTTTATTGTCACTTTTTTCTTTTCTCTGCCACTCGCATCTCTTCTAAACTTTTAGCAAAGCCGTGTTTTACTAAAGAACTAAAGAGTTCTAAAACCATCAGTGGAAATTTGCATGAGATTATTGTGACTTGGCAAAGCCCCCCCCTGCCATGTGGGGAGCTACAAGCTTGATTTTTACCAGCTGAGGAAATGTCCTTACATCACCAACACATACTAAGGCAGTTTTCTGATAAAACTATTTCAACAGAAGGTCAGTCAAAACCCCTAAATGACCTCAGGTTTTTTTCTTTCTGAACCTTTACTGTATGAAATATATTAAAACAGACTTACCTGACCGCCTTAAATTATATATTCAAATTATCCTCTTGCAATATGCCCACACTGGAAATGTCAGGCAGACAGGAGCTGGTTTTGAGTGGTTTAGAGAAAATCTTAAACACTTAGGTTGCTGTGCAATTTTGTGGCAAATCTTACTTCTTCCTTTGCAGCCAGGGAAAGGGTTTTTTTTCCATGGTGGAAGTGGAGCGTGTCTGTCATTCCAGCATGGGATGGCTGCCACATTGCCAGCAGTAAATGTTGAAAAGTCAGGAGGCTGGTTTACACAAAGAAACGTCCTTACTCTAAAATAAGTAATTTTCTCTTCCAGTTTATGATTTTCTAGGGTGCCCTAGCGTCGTGTTTCCAAGGGCCCTTCTATATCTTAAAATTAATAAAAAAGCAGGCAAAATCAGCTTCAGGAAAGGCGACCACCCCTTTGCTCCAGAACCTGGGGCTTTAAAAGCAAGATTTTACCAGCCTCATGGTGGAAAAAGCAGAACTGGTCGGAATTGCCAGGGAAACGTAGTCGTTTTGTCACCGTGGAGGTGCCAGTGGGTCGAGGATGAGTCTGAACAGATAAGGTGCTAAAAGACATTGTCAAAACCCACCGTGCCATCACTGTAGGATGAGTCAAACTTCTTGCTGGTGAGCAGCACTGCCAAACTTTTTACACAGAGATCCTAATTGCAAGGAGAACGAGCAGGCAGAGGAAGAGAGAGTAAAGGAGTGGAGTTGATATCTTCCATTAAAAGCTTAATAAATGCTAAAGAGCAGCTTGGAATATTCAGGTGACCGGCCTGCATCAGCAGAGCGTGGAGGTGCATGCTTACCCTAAGCACAGTTGTAACCTCGTGGAAATAAAATAACATAAATTTGAAGCATCGTGGGCTTGCACGGCCCTGCTCGCATGAGTAATGCCAGGGCTCTGCTTCTTGAACTGAGTCCTTTATGCAAATAATAAGTCACAAATGTGGTAAGGATTTATTTTATGTTCTTTCAAATGAAGATGGGTTGGCTGTATTCAGTATATTAAATCCTTCCTGCTGCTAAGCTTAAAGAAACTGATTCTCTTGTAACATATTTTGATTTGACTACTGTAGCTTCCAAGTGCTATAAAGCAGCAGAGTAGTTTGCCTTGGCCTCACACCTAGTTACAGTAGTGCTAACTTTAAAATTGTTGAAGAAACCCACATCTGGAGTCAATTGAGTGAATTTTAACCAGCTTTGGTGGTAATATGCAAGTAATATTTCATCCTCGTGTGTATTTCACTCATCTTATAAAAAAAGATGCCTCATTCCAAGACTCCTAGACATATTTCTTTGCTGTCTCATATATCAAGAGTATCAGACTAAGCAGACCGCTTAAAACTGGATATGTCCAAACACCCTCTTATCCTAAACAACGGTGAATATTTTTGCCAACACTTCCATTTCCTGCAGTGGAAAAAAAAAAAATAAAATAAAAAAAAAAAATATATATATATATATAAAACCCCAAAGCCTTGGCCAGATCCTGCTGTCCTTGAAAATGCATGGCAAATTTGTCAACAAAACGCTCTCTGGCTCGGTAGTGGCGGGGAAGGGGGGGAGAAGTTTAGCAGCTGGAATTGAGCAGCAGGAATAATGCGAAGCAGGCTGGAGCTTGGGATTAGGTTTAGCCCTAATGCCGGGGTTCAGGGCTTGAGCTTGCGTTCCGACCCCGCCGGTGCCAAAAATCCCGGCAGCGACGTCCAAAACCAGAGACCCAGGGAGCGAGACCCTTTGGGCTGCGGGTTTGGCCCCGCTCCAGCCCCGGGCGGTGGGCATCCCTCCAGGAATCCAGCGCCGAGACGCCCGCGGGGCCCAGATCCGACGGCCCCCCCAAACTCCAGCTTTCTGCCGTCGGAAATATGAGTCTGGTGCAAAGAAAGTTCTTGTGTTTACCAAAAAAAAAAAATTTAAAAAAATTATTGTAAGCCTTAAGTAATTAATTCCCATTTTCCTGGAGTCCCTGTCTCTGACTGGGGGATGACCAGCCATGTGGGAGACAGGCATTAAACTAGACAAGACCCCGGACTGGTTTTATTCTCTCTTTTTTTTTTTGTCTTTTTTTTAATCTGAAGGGACCACCACGGGTGCAAGGCTCGTTTCTCGTGGTGCCTCAAAAAGCTATTAAAGGCAATTGTCAAGTTGGACAGGCTGGGAGTTGAAATCCGGAGGTACCATCCTATTTGTGCTCCCAACGTTCGCCTCCTCCACCCCTCTCTGACATGAATTTAATGCAGGTGCAGACACAAGCCTCACATAAGGGAGCAATTTTCTGATTCATTCATGTAAGACCCTGAGGGAGAGCAGGAACAAGATGTACAAAGGTAATGTGGCATTGTTAAAAAATTAACTTTGCTTCCATTTTACGGAGCCATGGTGCTGTGTTGCTTAGTTACCTGGAGCAGGAATTTAACTGTAAACAAGATGTTTCACTCCTCGGTCCCTAGGGTTTTCGGCTCCACTTGAAAAACGGTAAAAAATGTGCATCTTTTGCCGTATCCTTGGGCTCCTTCTTGCCGTTGCCTGCACCCTTTGTGTCCGTGGCTGATGCTCCAGCAGCACAAGGAGAGGGAGGTGGTGGCACCCGGGCTAGCGTGACCACTGCCGGGGAGAGCCACCCTCCCCTCTCAACGTGGCACTGCTTCCCAGACCAGGCAGACCTAACCCCCTTAGGACTTTTGTTTGGGGTTTTTTTTTGTTGGTACAAATCCTGGCTGCGCGGGTTCTAAGCACGGGGAGCGTGCCAGCTGGACCACGCTGCTATTCCAGCCTTTGGAAGTGGAAAAGGGGTTAATTATCCCGGTATATCGTTAACATCACTGGGGGAAATTCTGCTTTTTTCCCTCAGGATCCCCACTGCTGGGTCTGCTCAGGACTGTTCAATACCACAAGGATGCTCACCCTGCTTTAGTGATGGTGAGCGCTGAGGAATTTGGGGGTTGGAGGGGTTGTTCCTGTGCCTCGTACCCAGCAAACCAGGCAGCAGCTCGGGTGTTAAGATTATACTGCCTTGTATTCCTTCTTTGGAACCTGTTTATAAAAATACAGCCACACATCAACTTCCCTGCCTATTTACACTCTAAACGAACAAACAGGGAGAAGGAAGATGGGGAGAGATAAGTGATGAAGAGAGGTTAAGGAGCGGGGCTGAGGATGTGAACAACATACTTTAATTGATAAGGCAAACTTTCCAAATATTTTCCTCCTCCCTTTTCCTTCTGGCTCTGCAGATGGCTGGGAAGAATCTTGCCTTTTACAACACCATGTATTGAAGCAACATGTACTTTTGAAGTTTAGTCACCCACTAATTACTAGTCTTTCATTAACAGCACGGAGACACAAATGATGAAGTACTTGCTTATATCCAGTAGTCTCTATTGTTGAGGCTTAAAAAAATAAATCATTAGCTACACGCTTGTTAAGCATGCTAAGACTGTTTATGTAAACTCCCCTGCTCTTATTTTGGCTCACACAGATGGTTAAGACACTTCAGCTAATATTTCTTATGTTAAAGAGAGGGCTAATTGCCTAAATGTCAGAAGTGCCGAGTATCGCTTGTCTTGGAGAGAATGGGAATGTAACGTGGGCACGGCCCATCCTGAACGTGGGCTGCTGTTAAAGATTTGTTGTCTGGCTACCGATTTTTCAGAGCAGCAGCATCACAATTGGAAAAAAAAAAAACCTCTGCTGGGACCGTGGCCATGCAGGTCTCTCAAACCTCGTGTTATTGTACGGTTCTCCACGGCGGGTGCTCTTCAAGGGAATAGCTGAAGGCTGAGGCAAACGCTCCTAAGAAATGCACTTGTTTGGTTAAGGCTCCAGCCTTGACCTCCATCTTTAAGCCCTTGTTCGTTATGAATCACGTGCTTCCTGCATCAAAGAGAATATTTTTGGAGAGGGGGAAAATTGTTCTGGGACTGGGGCGTTCCATGCCAAGCGGGCTTGCCCAGATGACAAATAGCCTTTGCGTGATAGCCAAGGTTCATCCAGCTGCTCGGCCCCGTACCAAGTGATTGATGGTGTTGATGTTCTAAATAGGCTTAAGATATGCCAAATACCGGGGCTTGTAACAAAGTCCTTCAGATACGTACTGTAGATAGGCAAGGAGGCATGTTCCCAGCAGATGGCAATTCTGAGAGCGGTGTCAGGACCATAAGTAACCTCGCAGGGTTCGTCTGGTTTCTTTCGAAGTTAGACAAAACCAGTTTTCTGTGCCGGAATGAGCAGGGTCACCCGAGGTCTGCACGAAGCTTCCGATTACCACCGATTTTCTCTGTAACTGGACACCCTTCGGAGTTATAACAACATTTGATTTCTTAGCAGAGATCAATAAACTGTTTTTCTACCAGGGTTCTGAGGAGGAAAGAAGAATAGGATGTGCTCAGAAGTTGCCGTCAGGGGTTTTTTATGTCTTGAAGGAATGGGAAATTCACACCTGAATAGTTTTATCTTGGTAACACGACAGTGCTGGTTCTTTCTACTAATCCACAAAGGGCTGCTCATTGATATCCGGCGGGATCAAGCAGCTGCACCACGGCTTCATCGATCACTCCTTTCCCCCAGAGAATTTTTCCTTTATTTTGTGTTTTCCCTCTGCTTTGCAGTAAATGCAGCTCCCTGGCCCGAGCAGGACTGGGTGGCTGCCAGGTGGGGAGCTGGAGCACAGTCCAGGAGATGCTGGGATGCTGGAGGAGAAGGTGCCCTCCGACCTGGGTACAAGACAGGCAGAGGTTGGGCTGAAGGGTGGTGAGGTCTTTTTCTGCTTGGATGTTTGGAGGTGATGGTTAGTCTGCATTAGACTGTGTGAGGGGTCTGGAGAACAAGCCTTATGAGGAGTGGCTGAGGGAGCTGGGGGTGTTCAGTCTGGAGAAAAGGACGCTGAGGGGAGACTTTCTCGCTCTCTCCAATTCCCTGAAAGGAGGGTGTAGCTGGGGGATGTTGGGCTTTTCACCCAAGGAACAGGCGATGGGACAAGAGGAAATGACCTCAAGTTGTGCCAGAGGAAGTTTAGGATGGATATTAGGAAAAATTTTTACACTGAAAAGGTTATTAAACATTAAAATGGGCTGCTCAGGGAAGTGGTGGAGTCACCAACCCTGGAGGGATTTAAAAGATGGGTAGACGTGGTGCTCAGAGATACGGTTTAGTGGTGGTTTTTGTCAGTGTTGGGTTGGTGGTTGGACTAGATGATCTGAAAGGTCCCTTCCAACCCAGGCAATTCTATGATTCTGTGATTCTGCGGCTACACCCTCCCTAACAGCTCTCAGGGTCCCAGACCCCTCGCTAAGGGATGTTCCCTGGTGCTTGGCATTTCACGTCTTTTTCTGCCATCAAGCCCTGGTGTCTCCACTGGGGAATGCATGTTCCTGGCCCCTCCAGCTCTCCACACAATGTTGTCATCTCACTTTCTAAGAGATTAACCCATCTTGGTTTTGAGGGTGTGTTTGAATGGTTTTCTAGGAACGGCGCTGAGGAAAGCAACTTTTGTGAAAAGACCTCGATGGTGTAGGCTATTTCCTGGATAAAACCATTTCCTTGGTAATTAGGAGATGAGTCAGGCTCACACGTGCAAAACCAACCACTCCACTGAGTCACTCTGGTTTGGGGCCAGCAGATCTCTATGGGATGCTGCCACAAGAAGTGGCCATGACAGCCCCTGCCGTGCACCCGACCTGGAGAGCAAATTGGCCATGAAATCGGATTGAGTGACTACAGGACAATCAAATTTAGCCAGACCGTACCAGTAAACTCAGGATGGGCGATGCTCTGAAACACCAGCTGAGCAGCAGAGAATGGCATTTTGCAATAACCAGCTCAGTTTGGGGCCACAACACGGAGCAATTGGCCCGTGTTCCTTTTCCACTTGGTGCCGGCTGTAACCGGCTTCTTAAGTGATCAGAGGTTTCAAAATTCCCTTTTCTGTCATCCCCACAGGCTGGCTGGAATCAGCCAAAACCCCAGAATCTGTATCTTTATTGCCGACTCACTTCTTGTTGGCAGTTGGCGTGCTGTGTCGCCTGCCTCCCGAGCCAACGGGCTGTCAGTGGTGATTAGCAATTAAATTGTACACCGTCCGGGGCTCTGCGGTGCCTCAAGTGATCCCGTTTGCATCCAGCCTGGGAGCGGAACAACAAGCTGGGTTTTTGATCCACGTTGTAATTTCGGCGTGATCCTGCGCGTGGATGTTCTTATCTCCGCGTGCTCCGTTTCAGTGGAGCTCAAACTCGCTCAAAGTCACTCGAGTTAAATCAGAAGTGAGAGCTCGGCGAATGGATGGAAAATACATAATCACACAATTGCCTTCAACTAATTCAATGTATAAATGAAAACAGAACTAGCTTTTCCAGCGGGTTCCTGCTCGGAAGTGCGACACATCAAATGCAACACCAAGAGTAAAGCTGGTCATGGTCACAAGCATATTCTTGACTTTCATGTCATCTGCTGTTGGGGACGTTAAAGCCCTAATGGAACACCATGGGTACGTGGTCTGACCTGCACAGCAGAATTCATCAAATACTATCTAATAACTTGGGCATCAGGCCCTTATCTTCTGCCTGAATTATAGCCTGCATTTCAGAAAGACAAGCAATCGTGACTTAAAGGCTACAAGTCACTGAGGCTCCACCACATCCCTATCTGACCTGATCTAAGTGTTAATTATGCTCCTTAAAAAAAGTCCTATTTCTGTGCTATAGCCTTTTCTCCAAGTTGCATGTGTAACCTTCTGTAATGATAAGGAACTGTCATATTCCTCACTTCTGCTGACTTTCAATAGTTGGGCAAAAAAATAAGCATCCCTGACTTTGTCTGGATATTCCAATTCATTGAATAATTTCAGTAAAACTACATTTGGGAGCGGGAAAGCTTGATTTGCCAGATGGCCTGAAGAGGGGGTGATGATGTTGTTCCCCGTTTAGTCAACAGCCAGGATGCTCTTCCAGGCTGAATTGAACCCAAGTTCCATTTCCAGATCTGCCTGAGAGGGCTGTTTCTGGGTGGGGGCTCCCTTCTGCTGGTGGTGATCTTTGAGTGGGATGCTGACCTGTCACTGAGCCAGAAAGGGGTGGGAGGTGGACACGTGTCCTGAGGCTGGTGGGGAGAACACTGAGTCCAAAGGTGGAACATCTCACCTCAAGTGAAAAATTTAAATATGAGCATAAAAAGTGGAACGATGCCAAGAAGACAAATTGACAGCTTCCTTTGCTCGGGGGTGCTGGAACCTGGCAGAGAAGGAGCTCCCCAGCTGTGGCTCCTGGAAAAAGGACCATGGAACCCCCTTCTCCTCCACAGTAGGAGCCACTGGATGAGAAAGATGGGCTCCTTCTCCCTCCCTGCGACTTCAGCCTCATATGCTTCTCTTAGAAGTGACCAGAAGGAATAATTCATACTGAGCAAAGCAAAACATTTTTTTCTATCATGTAGAAGAATTGAAACATTTTAAAATGTCATTTAAGATGTTCTGTAGACACTTGCTCTTTTGGCTTCTAAATCAGAGAATCAAACATTAGCTAATAAACCTGGATGGTGCTGCCTTTCTAGGAGTGGTCTATCTCATGATGTGCTTTTCTTACATGGCCTTTACGTTAAAGAAATTACAAGCCTTTTTTTGTTTATTATCTTCTATTCATTTAATATCTTCTAGTTACATGGGTGTAAAATTGATGTGACATAAGTTCAGTCAGTCTTTTGATTATGACTTGCACACATCAACATCAACTCCTTGATCCTCCCGGAGCCTCCTCCAGCGGTGGAAAAGCTGAAGACACGATGGGAATCTGCAGCAAAGCTAGGCAATAAATCAAGACCTTTGCATTTTGGTCCCGTGCCCTGGCAACACTTTATTTTCTTACTCCTTGTAACAGAATATGTTTCGCAGCATTTTTATTATTGTAACACTTAATGTAATTCAAAGGCTGTTACTTGTTCTTCTGGCCTTGTAGATTAATGAGATTAATTGGTCCCTGCCTTCCTTCCTCTATCTAGAGGTATTTTCTTTCTCCTCCCAGCTCTTCGCCAGGCTGAACTTCCACAGTCCCTCAGGCTTTTCCCACGTGGCTGGTTACACAGATGTCTCATTCTTGCTGTTCTCCTGAGCTCTGCCCCAGCCCCAGCCCTTCGGGAGGTCCAGTGCCCATCTCACCCTCCCCTTGCTATGATGGAGAAGTGGTTGGAAGCCTTCTCACTATGGAGCAGAGCTGAGCTGGGCTTCCACACCTCAACAGCTGCTTTGGGCCATTTAAATGACGGTGCTGGTTCTAGTTCTTGCAGACTTGCAAAAGTTTTTAACTGCAGCTAATGAAATTCTGGCTTTGGGGATCCCCTGCCTGCCTGCGAGCATTTGATCTGCTCCCCAGCTTTGAGTCTCCCAGTTATTTACAACTGGCTATTTGTACGCTCAATGGGCTCCACTGTGTGAGGAAACTGTTTAAAAATACATTTTAAAGAGCTGATTTCACTTCATGTGGGTTTTTTTATTTTCTTTTTTTTTTCTTGCCAGCAGTGTGGTTTTCAAAAATTATTTTTTTTTTTAAAAAACCTGTGTAGCTCACAACTGTGAAGCTGTAGCTTAGAAGGTGAAGCAGGGCCCTTGGCTTGCCCAGAATACTCGAGGGAGCTGCTGTGGGACCATATTGTGAGCCCTGTGCAAGGCTTGGTGGGAGTTTTGCTCCCCTGCGTAGGAAAAACAGTGATAAGGTTGTGCAGGAGCAGGCGGGAAAGGTTATTTTAAAAATTGCTTCAATATGGCCCTTGCTATAACATTATCTGAATTGGCCTGGATATTTAAAAGAGAATTAGCCGTAATGATCTCACTCTGTCGCTTTTCCTTTTGTTTCTGCTTTTCCCAGGAAAAAAAAAAAAAAAATTAAATTGTTTTTTCAATAAAGTTCAATAAAGTTGGGGTTTCTGCCTAGATCTGCCAGATCCAGGGGCAAGGGGAGCTGGGGGTGCCAGTTTGCCCTGTTACGGCAAAACAGCCTCCGTGGATCCCTCCAGGGATGGGGAAAGGGGTGGCAATTTCTCAGCCAGGAGGCCAGGAGCTCCTAAAGGACATTTGCCCACCACAGACAAACCAGCTGCTCAGGGAGGCTGAAAATTACAAGACTCCAGAAAACCATCAAGCTCCATAAATATGGTCACTCGTTGCTCAGTCTTCAAAGTATCACGTTCTTAAAACAATGGAAAAAATCTCATTTTGCAAAATTTGTTTTTGAGGTGTATCAGACTCTGTACCTCACTCAAGGTTATTTTAACGAAACAACAGACCCCTTTCCCCTGCCCTATGAAATAAAAGAAATTTTCAGCTTGGACCAATATTTTGGGTCAAGTTATAAAAGAAAAATAAACAAAGAAAAATGCAGATTTCTTACAGAAATGCTGCTCTAATTCTCGGTAGCGGACTGGGATCTACAAGTTTTATACTTTGCATGTGCTGCAGCAGTAATTGGTGGCCGTGCCCCTTGTTTTCAAATGACATGCTAAAAGCAGCTTTCTGGCCCCAAGACAAGAACAGTTTCAGTTATTCAACTCAATTTTGCAAGGAGCCTTCCTACCCTGTCATAAATTCTCTTTGCAAAACGCCGTGACAATGAATTCCTTAAAAGCAAGTAGGAGTGGGGTGAGGTTTCTGGGGAGAGTTAATATCTGTTATTTGACCAGCTGATTTATCCAAAAAGCGTGTCTGGTTTTTTTTACAGCCGGATTTCTTGCTTCGAATTTGGTTTGTATAAAATCTCAAAAACAACGTATCTATTCAAAAATATTCATGATGAATTCAAAGGTTTTCAAATACTCTTCTTAAGCTGGCAGAAATTTTTAAAAATTATAACCCTCAGTGATTCCTGCTGAATTTTGTGTGCCTCACGTTTAGAATTAGTTTTGTTCTTTTTCCCCATTGACTCCGTCCAAACAAAATCTTCCAGTTTTGCGTTTGCCGTCCAAAAATCCTTTTAGTCTCCTTCTTCTCTGCCTTAAAATTTCACAAGTATTAAATTCCATACTGAAAAAAAATTGTCTTCGCACACTTCCATACAATTTGATACCAAAAATATTTGGAAGGCAAAGCAACATTCCAAATGCTAAAAATCAACTGAAAGGGAATGACCGATCAAGGTATGGAGCTTAATTAATTCTTTTTTCCCCAAAAAAAATTAAAAAAAAAAACTTTCACACACTTCTTAAGCGAAAAATTTGGATAAAAAATAAAGAAGCTAGAAGTGGCTGGAAAAGATCTTCTGAGGAGTGATTATTTTTCTCCCCACTAGCAAAATAGGTATGGAAAATGTAAGTATGCACAGCTGTGTTTATTCCAATGATTAGACATTCTATTTCTCTGTGACCTCTCTGCATTGAGCTGGCAAGACACCTGGGTATGCTTAGGAGTGTCTCAGGCAGACATTTACATTTATTCAGCTCGGACCTTTCTTTCTCCCTTTCGTGCCCTTTTCTTCTCTAAAAAGGCCACAGAAAAAAACCCAACAGTTGAATCTGGTGCACTCCTTCCTCTCTATCTTTTTTTGTGTTCACAAGGTGTTGGTTAAGACTCTACCCTGTGCCTTTATACATTTTAAACGAAAGCGCTAGTGCTGGTTTAACAGTGAGCATAAAACCTTCTTTTTCGGGGCTTTTTGGTGCTGAATCAGAGGGAAGGGGGCGGCTGCAGTGGGTCGTGTAATGTGTCTGCATGTCCTGTGCTGTACAGCAGCGCTTGCATTTTATTTATGCAAAATACATGTAATCTGGGCTGCCCAACGGCTCTGGTTGATATTGATGGATGCTTGGTTGATATGGAGAGGTTTGCTTACGGAAAAAAGGTCAGTGCAGAAATTTTGCAGTCCAGACTGTGTTACTGATGTGGAGGTGTGACGGAGAAGGGTTAAAGGGTTCCATCACTGTCCATGAAGAAGCTTGGTGCAGAGCTGAAATTCCCCTTTAGGTCTTCTGAGTCTTAACCCAAAGCCCTACCTGCTCCTCCAATCTTCCTCTGCAAGTACGCGTCAGGTTTGGAGGTAGGGCTTCCTCCATGAGTCTCCAAGCTCCAAAACTTTTCCATATTTCTTTCTCTTCTACTACCATCGGCAACGAAAAGCAGAATTCCCAGGAATCAAAAGTTGATAGATCAATTCAAGACCAACTTTATCAAAACTATTACAGTTTCTCCCCTGGTTTCTCTGGATATCGAGGTATTTCAGAGCACTAAATGCTGACTGCAAACTGTAGACTCAGTTCTTCTTTTAATAACTGCCTCTTAACATATTGTGGGTTTTTGTAGAGTTACTATAAATTCAAACTGAAGAAATATGACTGGATATACACAGAATTGCAGTAAGTGAAATGACAAGGAGAAGCATCTGTACCTAAGTCACTCGTATTCCTTTCCTCTCAAACTGTCTGAATCCATGAGCTCTCCTTCACACCCTGTGCTGTGCACAATACATCTCGTATCTCCTCCATTCTGTCAAATTAGCTTTCTTTTTGTTTTTTCTCCTTCAAAACCATAACTCAAAAGCTACACCCTGTGCTGTGCACAATACATCTCATATCTCCTCCACTCTGTCAAATTAGCTTTCTTTTTTTATTTTCTCCTTCAAAACCATAACTCAAAAGCTCTTAATTGCTATTGGGTATTAGTCAAAGGTGCGTTTGATTTGCTGTTTTGATCATTTTTTACAGGAAATGCTTAGGAAGGGGCGGCTCCCTTATATATATTAATTTTTACTTTATATATGATTAGGATGAGCTTGTATTTGCCATATTAGTTGTCTTTTCTGGGAGTCAGTCCTGCACTGGGCTGAGCATCCGGAGCCTTCCACTGGGGTCAATAGCAGTGGTCCATGCTCAGCCCTATGCTGGACTGCCCTGCATGTCCTCAGAACATCCTTAAACACCATCTAAAGAAGAGAATTACGGGGGAGATTTCTTGCACCCTCACTCCCCAGCGAGGCTGAAAAGTACCGAAACTCGAATACAACAGAACTTAACACGGTAACCCACCTCTTCATGTGCCCCCCCACCATCGTTCTTTAGAGCTGGGGAAAAGACTTCACAGCAGAGCAATCCCATAACTGGATTCATAGGGAAGTGTGAAGAAAAGATCTAATTCTAAGATATGAGAATGAAAGTACGGTATAGAAACAACTATGCTGGAGAGGAAGCAGTAATGGGAATGCAGTGTGAAAATCTTTTCTTCACACCTGACCTGGAAGACTCTTCAGGTGGGACATTTAGTATGAAACCAGACAAAGTACTGGCTTATGTGTTCGTGTTACAAAGCATGTGTTTTCCAGGAATGAGCTGGGACTGAAAGGGTTAGATGCACGGAGCAGTTTCCTCTGGTGGCAAAGCTGATTTAACAGGTTTCCACCACCTCAGTTAAACTATTTGGGCTGAGGAAAAGAAGAACTACTTTTTTCAACCCCTAATATTTTTAAAACTTGGATCATCTTGCTTGCCCCATATTTAACATTGCTGTGAAGAATTTGTCCTGCTAAGCATGAACTGAAGCACCCCAACTGGGACAGCATGCTGGGGAGGGGGTGGTGATAGGGGACATCAGATGGAAATGTCCCCTGTGCCACCAGAGAAACCATGTGCTCTAAGTCCTCTCAGCAGCTTTATGGGGATTTCCCTCTGCTCAGCAAAGGGGATGACTCTCAGATGCTTTCCAGGAGCATCCAAGGGGTTTAAACACCAACCCCCAGTGAAACGTAATGGGCAGGAGGTGTCTGAATCCTTCCAACCCTCTGGGGTCATGCCTTGGAGGAGCCCAAGGAGAGCATCCTCCTGAGATGGGATGGGGTAGGCATGACTGTAGGAGCCTGTCTGCCTTGTAGAGCCACGTCAAGGTGGGGAGACCAGGGGAACACAGGGGGGAGTGGGTTTATGAGGCTCCTTTGAGCTCAAAGCATTTTACAAGGGGTAGGGAAGGGCTGCCTCCCCAGCCCCAGGTTGAAAGGAGGGCTGGAGGGAAGAGGTGGGAACTGGCAACCATCCATGCCCTGGCCCTGGGGGAAGAAGGTGGTGGGTTTGCTGCCTTCACCCCTCCCACCTTTCAGCCACATTAAAGCCTGATTATTCACGCTTGATGCCAGCAAGGCAGGGCCCCGCTCCCCCGCTGCTCCCAGATCCCTTCCCCGAGGGGCCACATTACCCCGACGTGCACTGGCCCATTCGGGGTGGGGTTCCCGGGGCACCCGGTGAAGGTGGGGGCGCAGGGCCAGCACCCTCAGCCCCAGGCAGTGCCTGCTTCACCCATCCCGTATCCCACGGAGACATCACTCCACCGGGCTCTGAGGGACTGCGGTGGCTGTCGAGAATCATAGAATCATAGAATTTTTGGGGTTGGAAGGGACCGTAAAGCCCATCCAGTGCCACCCTCTGCAGGGACACCTCCCACCAGAGGAGGTTGCTCCAAGGCCCCTCCAACCTGGCCTTGAACCCCTCCAGGGATGGGGCAGCCACAGCTTCTCTGGGCAACCTGGGCCAGGCTCTCACAACCCTCACACTAAAGAAGTTCTTGCCCACATCTCAGCTCCATCTCCCCTCTTTCAGGGTCAAACCCTTTCCACTCGTTCTATGGCTCCCCTCCCTGATCCAGAGTCCCTCCCCATCTCTCCTGGAGCCCCTTGAGGGACTGGAAGGGGCTCCAAGGTCTCCCTGGAGCCTTTTCTTCCCCAGGCTGAACCCCCCCAACTCAGCTTGCCTTCATAACAGAAGTGCTCCAGCCCTCAGAGCATCTTCGTAGCCCCTAGAAGTGGCTGTCCTGCCATGGGCTGCGAGCTCCCTGGGGTGACCACTGTTGGCCTGATGGGTGCCACCAAGGCACATGGACACCACAGGTTCACCAGTCACGCCGGCCACGCTGCTTCTGGCATAATCAGCCCTGGGATGAGGAGACAAGGAGGGACGCCCAGCTGCCCAACCAAGCAGTTGGGGCACGAGGGATGATGTGAAAATCCAAGAGGAAGGTGAGAGGGAAGGGAGAGGACTGAATTGACCCTTTTTTCCCCTCTCTCCATTCACATGCTTACAGATTTTTATCAGGCTTTTTAGCTTCAGGGCAAAGTGTTCCTTTATAGTTCCTTCCAAAGCTCTGCTGCCAAATTCAGGCTGCGGTTGCAGCAGCTGTAACCCAGCCCCCAAGCCCTGCACACCCCTGGTCGGGGAGCAGTTGCCTAAAGTTGGTGGGGGAGAAGGTTTTGGTGTCCTCCAAGGCCTCCCTGTACATGTTTGTGAACATTCAGTACGGGATTTTGCCCCATTGCAGGAAACCCCTTTGCCAAAAGGCACATGGTTGCTGCAAAACCCCCTCCATTTTCCCAAATTTCACATTCTGAGGGGCACCACGGGCATCTCTTCCTGGGATGCGACTTCCCAGATAGTCAATGGGTACCACCAGCTGCTGATGCTTTCGTGGGATGCCGAAAGGCAAATAGAGGAGTGTTGGGTGTGAAACCCAGGGTGATGGGCACCAGTAAATACCCAGCCAAGCCCGTGACACCCCCGGGAAAGGGGCTGTGCAGCACCCTTTGTTTGGGGAAAGGAGAAGGGACAACCTGGCTCTGAGCAGCTCTGCCCTCTCCCAGGGCTGAAGACAAGGGGGTCACATTCTTGCAGGCAGAATTGGGCACTTTTTATGGCCAGTCTGGGGCTAGTTTCCCCCTCTCTCCTTATTATTTTTTTTTCCTTCCCTTCCTCAACAGAGTCTTGCTCGTTTGCCATAGGAAGGTTCATTGTTTTCCCGCCTGATATTTCTTTGATTACTTTAAAAAGAAATCCCAGAGGCTTGTTTTCACAAAATACTGATTGCATAATTGATGTGATTATGATGTATTTCGCTGTGTCACTGCAGCTCGGTTGATTATTTGGAGAAGCTGGGAGCAGGGGTAAGGCTGCCATGTGTTGTGCCTGCGTGGCCAGGGCTTTCATCCCGCTCCACATGTGTGCGAGTGCCTTCCCAACACCCTTTCCTCCAGAGGGGGAACCCTGAGAGACCTTCCTCAGCACGAGGAAAAGGATGCAGACCCACGAATCACTGACACCAACAAAACAACAGCTACGTGGGGTGAGCTGCAGAGCTTTTTCCGATGGAAATGGCCGCTCGCTGGTGGGAACAACCTCCCTAAAATCAGGTTTATCGTGCAGGCGAGTATGCAAGTAAAATTGCTGGGTCAAATTCTAGGCTCTTTCCCTGGATGTACAGATAAAGCAATGTACAGATAAATGCAGACCAGTCAGGTGCACTGGAAATAAAATTTCTCTGAATATATATAAAAAAAAAAAGTGCAGCAAATCATTACAGGTAATTATAAATTATAACCTGAAAATGTATCAGCTAGCTGCAGGTAGAAATATTTAAGGGAAGCCTTGGAGAGAGGATCATCTTCTCTTTTTTTTTGGCTAGAACTTTTAAATTATTTTCAGCTTAAGACTAGAGACCATCCTAAGAGTCATTTTTTTTCCCCCACGACTTTTTTTTTTTTCATTTCTTTTCTGTATTTTCCGTTCTTTTCTTTTTAAGTCAGGGATGAAACACTGCCCTCAGTAAAGCTTCTTGGCCAAATTTCCAGGTTTCTGAACCTTTTGTTTTTCTCAACATGTGTGCAATTTTCACTATTTTGGTCCAGTGGTGACCTCTGGAATTCCAGAATAATTTTCCCTCCCCTTCCTGGTGCCCTCACGTGACCCAGGAACACAAACATCTGAGAGACCTCTGGGCATCTTCACATCTGCTGGTATATAAGATCAGAGCCATTGTGTGATGTATTTTTAACAGCAGGTGTTGGGCTTGGAGAAGGGTGTGTTGGTTTTCAAGGGGCTGGGCAGAATCTGCACTTAATTCTTAGTTCCCAGGCTATTTAGGAACAGCTTAAAAACACACTTAATCTGTTTGTACAAATTTAACATTGTAAAACCACAATAAGGAATTGCTAATCAAGTGCAAGCCTGGATTTAGTTTCAGCTTTGCATCATTGCTGTCCTAAAAAACCAAAAAAACCCACCCAAACCAAAAAGAAAAAAAAAAAAAACACCATCAAACTTTAAAGACGAGTCCAAGATTCTAGTTTACAACTTATTTTCATGAAATGCTATTGATTGATTACTTGAAGCCTGTTAATTATTATTTAGTCACGGTTTTCAACACAAACTCCTTACAGCAGCAAAACAAACAGTGTAGATGTTTTATCTTTTGCCAATTAACACAGTTTGAACATGACTTAAAACAGGCTGTTTAGCTCAGGGCCTGATTCACAACTGCATCTCTCCCGGTTGCACCGTTGTCATCCCGTTGATTTTCCATGGCATTGCAGGAAATGCCGGTGCAAAAGGAGAGAAATGCTTCTTTTTAATTGACACGTCCCCCTTCCATGTGCAAAAGGAGCCCCTGGCACCCAAAGCCTCACTCGAGACTCTCTTCCATCGTCCCTTCATAGAAACTCGGCATCTAAATTAGAGAAATGGTGTAAGCAGGGTGTTTTCCCCCAAATATCATCGGGATCCTGTTTTCACAGAAATGTCCTTGCAATTTTTTCATCAGACAAATGTAAAATGGCGCTTAGCGTTCGGTTATCTGCCAGGTATAAATGGCATAAATGGGTGATAGCTTTAAATACATCTTCTCTGAGAAGTGAGTTACGGGACCTCACAAAAGCATCAAGCTGTGACTACTTTCAGGAAATCACTTGGAAATAAATAAGATGGTGAAGGTTGCTTGCAAGCCCTTAGAATCTCCTTGCCTTTTTAGGCAGATAATTGAATTCGCTACGAGCTGTAATTCCTTTCTGGTATCACTAAGGAACAAATTATTTATTATTTGGGAGGAAAGACTGAATGACCCGACAGGTCCTTTCAGTCGCAGTGCGTATGAGTATAAATTCTCACAGCACCCATCACGGGGGGGTATCCACACTCAAATAAAGAGGGAGATTTTAACCTTGTTGAAGTTGGTGAGATTTTGGTGGTGGCGGTGGTATTTTCACCAGCAAAATGGTTTCACCTGCCCCCATTTCTAGGCTACATTTGAATTTTACCACATGACCTGTTGGGTTGTCTTTGACTGGAGTCAGAATACCTGTTTCTGAGCAGTTATTTTTAATAACATGCCACATGTGGGTGCTTCTGAAAGGCAAGTGAATTGACTTCTCTGCTCTGGATTCACCCCAGCTGCTGGGTGTTCAATTTGTGTCCTTTGTTTATCCTCCTTTATTCCAAATTTTAAGAAATGGGATGCCTGCACGTGAAGCTTCTTTAAATTTATCTATTTTTTTTTTGGTTGTCTCTGTTCCACAACTGAGGAAATGGTGCTATTGACTGTCCTGGCATGCGTCAAGGTCCCATCCTTCAGGCTGCTGGACTTTGTGGTGCAAAATGCAAATTTCCTGGAGGAACTACAAGAAGGGCTGGAGGAAAAAGGACCTCTGAAGGAAGGGAAAAAGCATTGAGGGTTTCTTAACCTTAAAAACTAAGGCATGAGATATGCTGAAATGCTAAGGGATGACAAAATGAGTTGATGTCAAAGGCTGTTGCCAAGAGGAAGGAAAAGATTTGTCCTGCATGTTCATAGGAGATAAAGCAAGGCTAGAGCTTCAGTGGGAAGAATTCATGAAGAATAAGGGTAGTAAAGCACCAGGGTAGGTTTCCTGAGAAAGCTCTGGAGGTCTTCAAGAAGAGTTCAGTCAAACTGGATGACAGTAACAGCCCATTCTGCCTCGGGTTGGGGTATCTCCAGATATACCTATGAGACATGTATTTTTTTTAGTGATTTTAAGCAAAATAAGATTTTTTGCATTCATTTTAGTGTAAGTATAATCAAAAACAAATCAGAGGAGGTCTCTGCCTCTGTAGAGGTGCTACCAATGGTGGTAGAGGATGGTTTTGGGAATGCTGCCCTCTTGCTCTTCTCCATCTGGGGCTGCGAAGTGCTAACACAGGGTGGGACCCAACACCCCGTAATGAGATACAGCAGTGGGCATCTTCGCCAAGCATATCAGACACCCATCACCATTTTGCAGACGCTGCTATCTTTAATGTGGTTGGAAATACTTTCCAAACATTTCGATTCCCAGTTGGCTGTGTCCATAGGGCATTATGAAACCCGTAGTGATTGTGCAAATTTTTTTTTCACTGAGACTTGCTCCATAACTGATCTGAACTGACTTGGAATGTTTTTTAAGACATAATTTTTACTTGGATTCCGGAGATCTGCTCTTGTAGACCTTGCTCCTTGCGTCTTTCAAAGCACAACAAGCCTAACCAATAAAGCAGAGAAGCTGTGGGACAGCTCTGCAGTCAAAGTAGCGGGGAAGTCACAACGGGCAGACAGGGCCCTTTCATCTGCCCTGTGATGCTTTTAAGTTCCTGGGAACTTGCTTCATTCCACTTAGAATACAATTTGGGTTAGCCTTCAGACACTGAGGATGCTTTCAGCCGGTACCCAGCAACCTACGAAGCCGTCCTGAAGCAACAGAGGCAACATTTTTTTTTTCATCTTTCACCATTCCCAACAGGCTGGATGCCAACTGTCTCCTTCTAGCCTCTTCCAGGCTTCTGCAGTTGTTAAGCATTGTCTCTCTTGCCTGTAGCCTCCAAGCGAAGCAGTATGGCAGACCTGAAATACCTCTTCTGGTTTTCAGTACAAGGATAGGATGTCAGGGGATGGGGTAGTTAAAATCCCAAGTGCTTTTAAGATAAAGTTTGAGTGAAAAATGATGAGCAGGATTTGGTAATAGTCCCCATCTATTCCTGTGAATAGTGTTACAGAAGGTCTGCTGATGCTCAACCACCAGGCTGTTGAGACCTGACAAGCCCTACACATGCTGTCCTGATGAGGAAGTGTCATAGGAACACACAATCCCATTCATAGCTCTCACTTCAGTTTGGTAAGTCCACCACTGGATTTCATCCATGGCTTTCAACCATGCTGATTGCACTTGATTTCTCTCCTGGTCCTCTCCCCACTTGGCCCAATGAGTATCTCCTGACTGGCCCATCCACAGGAGCACCTTCAAGGGCTCAACCCAGGAGCCCTTCAACCACAGAAATGACCTGAGACTAGAGGCTGTAAGACCAACAGGCTCCCCTGGCTCAAAGGGGATGAACTTCATTTCACACATGCTGTGTGGGTGCTCTGACCACTGAACCATGGAGATTCACCACCATTTTTCTCACTGAGCTTCTCATGGCGCCTGATCTGGAAGGTGAGCTCCAAAAATGCATGTCAGGTCAGGCCTGGCAAGTGAGGGGGGGTAACGCTTTGTTTGCAAATCCCCAAAGAGTTTAGATGTGATTGAGGTGCTGGGAGGCTCACACTGTTAAGACCTTGGCATGTTCTGGACCGATATTTAGGAATTTTTCTGGCAGGGGAATAGACACCTCGGGGCGTGTGGAGCAGCTCAATGGGAATGCAAATGGGGGTGCTGGGAAGTGCAGCGGTGCTCGGTGAGTAACCCTTTTTGTGAATCTAGTCCAAATCCACTGCATGTAAACAAGGATAACATCTGAAACGCTGGAACAGGGATCTGAAAGAGGTGCAGGCTTGAAAAGGAGGAGGCTAATAAAGCCAGGGGAGACCTAATGGGACAGAAAAATTCCATTTAATGGGCTCATCTGGTGGAGGGTTGTGTGGCAATATTTAATCCTCTGTTAAAAATCAGACCCTCTGCACTTGTAGCTTACCTTGAGGGGCAGAGAAGTGGCAGAATGTGACTGGCAGAATGGGCCATGTCCCGAGGGTGGGCTGAAATCTTACACTGTGTTTATGGAAAAACAGAAGCGCTTCTTTGCCTCCCTCCAACCTTGATGCATAGAATTGCTTTGAGTTGCAAGCGGGCTAATTAATCTGGTCTGTGCCTGCTTGTCAAATCTTTCTTGTGGTAAGAGCCTTTCTAGCCGTTTTAAGTGAAAACTATTTTATTTTGGAGAAAACTGCCTTGTGTTTCAGAGGGGGCTATCCGACAGAATTTTGGGTAGGAAAAAGGCACCCTGCTGCAGTATCCTGCCCCTTTGAGGGCCAGAAGTGGTTCCTTTCACACTCGTTTGGCAGCAGATGGACATGCGCAGCTGTGGCACTTCATGGGGGCTCAGTCCTGTTCATCTCTCCTATGAGGACAGGCTGGAAGAATTGGGGGGGTTCAGCCTGGAGAAGAGAAGGTTCCGGGGAGACCTTATCATGGCCTTCCAGTACCTGAAGGGGGTCTACAGGAGAGATGGGAAGGGACTTTGGATCAGGGAGGGGAGCCATAGGACGAGGGGTAGCAGTTTTACACTGAAAGAGGGGAGATGGAGCTGAGATGTGGGGCAGAACTTCTTTGGTGTGAGGGTGGTGAGAGCCTGGCCCAGGTTGCCCAGAGAAGCTGTGGCTGCCCCATCCCTGGAGGGGTTCAAGGGCAGGTTGGAGGGGGCTTGGAGCAACCTGGTCTGGTGGGAGGTGTCCCTGCCCAGGGCAGGGGGTGGCACTATCTCATCATCTCTCCTGGCATGGGAGATGCTGCTCTTCTCATACCCCATGGGTTACAGCAGCCTGGCTGCCCCGAGAGCACCTTGTGTGCCCATAACCTGCCTTCTCTCCACCCAGCATCTCTTTTAAGTACTGCAGTAGGAATGTTACACTTTATACTCAGAGTTAGCTGAATCTGAGATAAATACTTTATGTTATCCATTACTAAAAGCTGAGCTGCCTTTGTTGCTGTTAGCAAAACATGTTTTTCTTCTTGGCCTGTCTTTTCTTTTGCCTGGTGTCTACATTTCAATGTGGAGAAGATCTTTTAGCACGCAAATGCACCGAACCTCCACAGAATGGTTCACACTAGACGCAGTATGTTTGAGCAGTGGTGTTCCTGGAATAAAACAGATTTTTCCTTACGATGTACAGATCGATTCACCTTAACCCCCAAAACGGGTGCTTTTGTTGTTGCTTTTCTCTGCACACCAGAGAAGAAACACAGGGGAAGAGCAGACATGAAAGAGATTGGTTTTTTTTTTCAAACAAACTCCAGACAGAACAATGGATGAAATGAGTCTCTTCAAGGTTTTTGTGTCATCAAATGTTATTGTTGACACTCTGAATGTAGCAATACTTGTTACGCTAATTAGAGTGGTGCAGTTCTAGAAACAGGAACTGTGAAAAGACTGTGTCTAGAAGGTACTAATAATCTTTTGATACCTGTATTTTTGCCATTCTTTATTATTATAATGAGAGCGTTAATGTGCAGGGGAGAAATCATGTGTGTGCTTAATAAAGAATGAAGCAGCACAGTTGTTATCATCTTGAGTATCATATTCATTTAAAATCAAGTAGGCAACTCAAAGGTTAAGAGGTTTAATGTTCCTGAACTGTACAATTGAAGCACTATAGTCCAGGTTATTGTTAGCAATAATTCAAAGTGCTTGAAGGTTTTTATTAGAAACTTCATTTTCCAGAAGAAAGTCTCCCACAACTTCAGCCAGCGTTGGCAGTGTGACCATTCAACAGCCAGACCTTTCTGCACGAAGAGCATCACGAGATGTTGTCATGACATAATTCGCTCCCAGCTATTTATGTGCTGCCAGACAACCACCCTTAAACAATCCTCAACCCCTCTCGAGTTTTCATGTTACATATCTTCCCAGTGAGGCTCAGAAAGCTTAGGAAGCTCTGTATTAATGTGATATTCTGCATGCATTCCTCCCAACATGAGGAATACGCCATTTGTTGGCAGCTTTTCCCATCACAAGTAACAGACAGGCTCGACTAAAAGGCGATGTTGTACCAGCAAGGCTAGTGGACTGTGTGATAAAAAACAATGAGCACGGAATTAACATTATGGGGAAGAAATAGTAAAGGAACCCAGCTAACTAGAGGGGAGAGACAAAGCTTAAAGAGTAATTACAGATAGTTTAGGACTGCGTTAAGTGCAAAGCTGAACTCCACGTCTTAAGCACAGGCAACCGGAGAAGCTAATTGATATAGATGCAGATGATTATGACATAGCATCCACAATTAATCTTTGAAGACCTTTAAAGTCCCTGTGGTAAATGGAAGAGTTGCCCTATATGCTGGAAAAAATGTGTGTGGGCATGAATTAGCCCAAGGAACTTGAGAATAAATGCACTAACAGAAAGGTGACCGTTCACTGAAAAGCTGAGATTCACTCTCTTACCGACTTTTTACATCTTTATCCCCTCCAGGATATTCTAGAAGCAACAAAACTGCTGCATGTTTTGTATTCTCTTCCACTTGATCGGTCACAGCTGGGTTGTCTTCCTTTGGTTCCTCAATAATGCCTTGTTGGCAAATACATGTACTACGGGATGGGTGTTCCCGGGCAGGTTCTTAAACTCACAGCCTTCTACTTGAGTAGAGATTTACAGCCCGGAGCCTACAAATCAAGGCCTTTCAGTTGTGACTCTTTAATCTGCTAAACACGATTTACGGCAGTTATGGCTCAGACTCCCTTTGAGCGGCATCAGTCTGTATCTCAGAAAGCTGAATTTCTTCCTAAACTCTAACAAAACCCAACCAGGGAGTGAATTCTTTCCCATTCAGGGATCCTCCCACAGCACAGAATTACCACTATGCCAAGCTGCAGGGGCATAGTTTCTTTGCCTTTATTGATATGCACCTCATTCCAGTTTTACTTCTAAAATTCAGAATTGTGAAGGTTTAACTGTGTTTGTGTTTAAAGCAGTCTTCTCATAGTAGTATCCACCAGCCTTCCCAGGTCCTTTCAAACCCTTGTAAATGAAGGATTCACCAGTACTTCCTTGCACATTGTGTTCCATATGGAGAATAAACAACCTTCGTGACATAATTTGCTGGTCAACAATTCAAGGGGTTTGGTGAACTGAGAGAAATTTATCTCCACAGTACAGTTCCCTTCACTTTTCAATAGCACACCACGAATCAGAGGCAGCAGTAGAAACCTCCTTGCTATTACCCAAGGAAGGACACTATCTGATTTGGCCAAAATGCAGTTCCTTCAGGACGGATAAAATAAAGAGCTAAGAAGGAAATGAGGCAGAGCCAAGAGGTGGAATGGCAGATGTCACCTTCACGAACATTTTCCCTGATTTTCAGGTACTTCAGTGATGAAGACTTACAGAAATCCCTTAAAATGAGCTCCTGGCTGTGTGCAGAAGTAACCTAGAAAACAGGGTGGCCCCAGAGATTCTGACCATCTCTTGGAAGAAGCTCCTTCAGGGCCCTGCATGGACTCTGCTGAGGGTGAGAGTTGGGGGTGCTGGTCCCCAGCAGCACCACACCAAGTAACACCATCCCACAATGACAGGGATGTGGTGGGGACGCAGTCCCGGTTTGAGGTAAAATAGAACCAACTTTCTGTTCAGTAGTTATACTTCTTATCCAGGCTTCTTCTAACTCTCTGAAATTAACAGCATATCATGGAGAAAACTGTTCGCTTTTAGAGGGATAAAACCAATGTTTGTATCTCATGCCAATGTCCAAAGAGGACCCTGTCTTTTCATCTGCCCTTAATCCCGATATGTGTGCTCCTAACTCTAGAGCTGGAATCCAGTTCCCATCCATCACTGAGTCCAGTCTGGGACTTCCCCAGTGCCTGTTGGTGACATCCCCCTGGGAGTTTGATATGGGTTTGTATATATTGTATCTGTTGTCACCATTTCCTTTTAATTTTATTATTAATATTTCATTAAAGTAGCTTAGTTTCTTCTAAACTCATAAATCTCTTTATCTTTCCTCCTTTTCTTCTGGAAGCAAGAAGTGGGTGGAGAACATCTGTTGCCATCACAGGCCAATTTGGCCTAAACCACGACAGTGCCTTCCTCATTCAGGAAGTTTCACAAATCACCAGCATTGAAAAAAAGAAGAAAAGAGAAAGAAAACCTGAAGGAGAAAATAGCCACCTGTGCTCCTCTAACAAGTTGGTTCCCCTGGCCTCTGGCATGATCCCATCCTCTTCTGATTGACTCATGATGCCATCCTCTTCTGATTGACTCATAACCAGTTCTGCTTTGTCCAAGCCACAGCTGCGTCAGGGCCCAGCGAGAGCCAATCAACCCCACCAACTTCATCTGCGTTCCGTGACAGTTTAATCGCTGAAGACTGACTCTGTGTTGAAATATTTCCCCGTGGGGTTTCGGATAGCAGGATTATGTCAAGGCAAACGGAACCAAAAAGTGAAAAAGGCACTCGCCTGTATCCAAATCCTTTGGAGCTGGCACAAAAATCACCTCTCCCATTGCCTTTGCAGTGAACACACATATTTGTCACGAGCCCTCCACCTCGTGCAGTCACCGTGGCTCACAATTCAGCTGAAACAGCTGCATTTTACACTCTTATTTTCGTTGATGTCAGTGATGACGTAAGTTAGAGGGTGCAGCCCAGAGAGATAGTAAATCTCACTGTCCATGCCAGCTGAAATGAAGAAAAGGTACCAACATTGTATTATTCCCTGGGCCGGATTCACTCTGGTGGCAACCAGGAATTAGGACTGGGGTGTTCAGAGTTAGATGGCTCCGTAACTAGGCTGAGTGGAAAGAGGGTCAGAGGAACAATTCCTGTTCCACCAGTGCCTGTTTCAGGTCATAATTCTGAGTGTGCAGTGTCGTATTTTCCTCTGCTTCGTGTTTTTATACCAGCTGATAGTATATGGCTGATGTGACTCAAATTGCCGTGTTGAGATTCACCAAAAAAAAAAAAGCAAAATGGAGAGATAATAGAATGGAGCACTGAGCACTGCTAACGTGGGGACTGAGTGCTTTCACCCTCCGCTGGAACAACCATCCAGAGAGGCTTGTTCACCCTTTTTGTTAAAAATACCTAATCAAACCAATATTATTAATGTGCACGAAAGCAAATTATCCAGTACACAAGTAACTCTGCTATAAGGAAAACACTTTTTTTCAATGATGTTACAAAAATTATAGGCCGTTGCACCCACCAAAGTTATTTTAGCAGAGCTGTGTTGTTAGCACTGGAACCAAGCCATGTTTTCATAGTCAAATGATAGGCCTTTTCTAAGGTCGTGCCCACCCAGTACAAAGCCCACTAAGTGCTTCATTGAAAAGGCTAAATGGAATTCACACTTCTCAGGCAATCTTTTTATTATGATCAATATGAGTATTCACAATGTAATTTTTTAAATCTTGGAAATAAAGCAGGCCAGTATCTAAGAGCAATCATATTACGTGTCATGTTGAAAAGCGGGTGATTTCTGGCTTTCACTTCCAACATATAACATACCATACAATGAAATTAACATTTGTTACCTTACTCTGGCCTTTCAATCACATGCTTCTGGCTTATAGTTTTGCAGAGGGAAAAAAATCCACTTAAAAATAATAGAAATCAAGATTTCAGTTTTTCATACTGAGACCCACCAACACTCATGGAACATTATACATTATGTAAGTGCTATAGAGGCTTTAAAGAAGGGACGGCAAAAGGTCAGCGTATGAATTACAGATCCTTCAGAATTCACTGAGTGTTTGGCTTTTAGCAGCTGGTTTGGGTAACATGGCACATGGATTAATAAAACCTGACTTTTATTATCCACCCCAAATGGATCCAGTAAGTCTGTTAACCTAATAAATAGATAACCTACGAGGACATCTATAGATAATATGCCACTGCAGACAATGCTAGCAGATTGGAGTACAAGCTTGAATTCAAACTGATCTGGACAAGCTAAAGAAATAGGCTTTAATAAGGGGAGAACTTTTAATAAAGACATATGCAAAGTGAGGTAGATTTAGGTAGAAATAGTCAAGCAAAAGCAGAAGATGGATGAAAACTGCTTTCTCAATGGGGCTTACAATTTTAAGAGGATCTCTCAATCTATCCAGCTAGATATGCCATTTTTCATTCTTATGCATCTACAGATCAAGGGAAGGCTGTGAGTCCATGGCTTATAAAGCAGTTTTTTAAAAACTTCTTAATCTCCTTTGCTTTGGGAAGTGCTAAGATCTGGTCTCCTTTACTTTGCCTTCTTTTATTTATTGATGAACCCAAAGCCTGGGTTCTTTAGAAAAGGGGAGAAATTGCTTTGAAGTTAGTTTTAGATGTAGAAGCAAACCCTGACCGCAAAAATGCTTTCAAAGGGTCACAGCACTGTCTGGAGACTGAGCTCTCCTGACATTTCCTAATATTGGGGATAAGGCAAATTCCTCTCGCCTTGATGTGAGATATTGAACTCAGTCAGGTTTTATGGGTTTAAAAAATTGCATCCTACAAAATTAAGCTTTGAGAGGACATTTTCCTTTGCTGTCCTCATTGTTTCTACCCCCACATCCTCTAAGGGTGACTCTGAAGTTGTGTTGCACCACCAGTTACCTGACTGCTGGACCCATGGCAGCCTGGGCTGTGTTCGCCCACTGACCTCTCCTTCCTGCTGTGGTCTCCTCGCAGCCGTGACCACCAGGAAAAATTTGGTTGTGCTGGAGCAACCACAGTGTCTGTACCCTGGTGCTTCTGGATGCTCTAAACACATTGCTTTAAAAAGCAAGGAAGGAAGGTTACCTACACACCCTGTTCCACCATGATTCCCCACACCTCGGCATCTCCTTCCATGGTATGGCCCAGAATATTTCTCTGGGAGCCTTCTAGATTCCCTGGGCAGGCTTCCAAAAGAGTAAAAGGATACTTGGCTCAGACCACGGAAGACGGGAAGCTCTTGGCAGATATTCCCCATGAGAGAAGTCTCCTACATGGAGGGGTCTTCCTCCAGGGACTGCCCAGGTGCTCTATGAGTGATGCAATCAAAAAAGCATCACCATTTAAGTGTAATCAGTGGACAACAGTGGCAGGACCATGGCAAGGGCTATGCTCTGCTCTGGTGAGATCCCACTTGGAGCACTGTGTCCAGCTCTGGACAGGAAGGACATGGACCTGTTGGAATGACTCCAGCAGAGAGCCACAAAGATGACCAGAGAGACGGAGAACCTCTGCTGTGAGGACAGGCTGAGAGAGTTGAGTGTGTTCAGCCTGGAGAAGAGAAGGCTCTGGGGAGACCTTAGAGCTCCTTCCAGTCCCTCAAGGGGCTCCAGGAGAGCTGGGGAGGGACTCTGGATCAGGGAGGGGAGCCATAGGAGGAGGGGGAAGGATTTGATGCTGAAAGAGGGGAGATGGAGCTGAGATGTGGAGAAGAACTTCTTTGGTGTGAGGGTGTTGAGAGCCTGGCCCAGGTTGGCCAGAGAAGCTGTGGCTGCCCCATCCCTGGAGGGGTTCAAGGGCAGGTTGGAGGGGGCTTGGAGCAACCTGGTCTGGTGGGAGGTGTCCCTGCCCAGAGCAGGGGGTTGGAACTGGATGATCTTTAAGATCCCTTCCAACCCAAACCATTCCATGATTTTATAATACAGTGGAAGGACTGGCACCTACTGCAGGATGAAAAATGCCATGTGGTGTGTCAGTGTCCACGCGGAGGAGGGCTGTGGTTTCCGAAGCTTCAGCTGGGCACCTAAAGGTGATGTGACTTACGAAAGGAAAGACTTTGTTGTGTTGTGATCTGGTTGCCTTCGGCACAGAAACCCTTGTTACGGTGGTTCCGTATTTTCATTTGAAGGCATATTAAACCATTTTATTTTAAAGATCCATCAGATAAATCGTAGAGCAAGCCTTTGAGCAGGCTGGTAATGCGTGCTTTAGGTTACTTTATCTCTGGGAATGGGCCAAAGTGGTTTCTGTCTGTGTGCATGTGCCTGTGTAATTAGCCCACAAATTCAGACGCAAATAAAACTAGCAAGACAATGAATGTAAATAATCAGGGCCATGATGCACATCACTCCCAAAATGAGGTTCCTGTGCACTGAGAAGACACTGGGACTGTAAAAAGTTAGAGAAACTTCAACTTTCAGTTCAGTCATTGGGAAGAGCTGTGGGAGAACACAGATACCTGTATAAAAAAACGAAGCAAAGCAGAAAAGCAGGATCAATTTCCACACACAAGAAAGTGCCCAGGACAGTAAAACCACCAGCAGAGCATAGCCAGCCTTGGAAGAGGGAGGGTCCAGCCCTTGGACCTCCTGTCCTGGGTTCAGGAAAAGCCAAGCTCAGGTCACTTGCTGCTGGAGAAGATTTTTATGTCCCACCTGCCTGGATTGCACCAGTGAGACTCTGTGGCCACAGTCATGCATTTGGCCTCCCCTCCCAGACGCTTAAAGGACAACCTCACCCCATGAGCCAGGACTGAGGGCTCACACCTCAGTGATGTGTGATGCACACAGTGCATCTAACACCTGGACATACCTTCCTGCGGCCAGCCACCCCCTTGCATGGCTCCAGGGACCTCTCCCCAGCATTTTTTTCCTTCCCTGTAACGTGATGCAGTCATGCAGTGGCAAGGGGACCAGCACTATGTCTGCCCATCTTCTAAATACCACCAAGGATGGTGACTCCACCATTTCCCTGGGCTGCCTGCCTGGCAGTGGTGTGCAGGAGCTGCTGGCCAGGGAAGTTCTCATAGGAGTGGGTTCCTGAATCTGTCCCCATGGGCTCATTCCTCAACACATCACTGGTTGCCAGTACAAAAGTAGCTGGCTGTCTTTTCCCACCATTAACTGTTCTGCTACCACTTAGCAGTGCTTACGAAGCCAACATTTCATCATGGCTAATTTATGGACACACATGTTTTATCTTAGGTTCTTGGGTTATTACTGGTGTTATCAGCTTCACTGACTGTAGATTATTCAAGCAACTTTATAAATGGTGGCATCTGAATAATTGCTATTTGATAATTTTAAATCATAGAATCGGAGAATGGTTAGAGTTGGAAGGAACCTTAAAGATCATCAAGTTCCATGATCAACTCTTAATATCATGATGATAATGGTATGTTATTGGTCAGTGCATTATAATTTAAGTAACACCAAGATTTCACTTACCCATCTTCTAAATACTTTTGAAATAGAAATATTGAAAATATTGACAGAAAGCTAACTACTCTCAAATGCCACAAATTTACCCAAAGTATCTGTGCACAGTTTACACTTAATTTCACCGTCAACTGCAAATTGACTCCAAATCAATGATCTGATTCTTTTTCTACTTGTATTTGCAGAAGCCACATGAACTTATAGCTAAAGGTGATAAGGATGTATTAATAACATTTTACAAGTCCCCGGTGAGAATTTCTCTCAGATGCTGGGTACCACTTTGATGTTCCCCTTTTGTGAAGGAGCTTGAGATGGTGCCCACAACTGAGCAGAGTCAGATTCTGTGGCCCTGAAAGTACCTCTCCAGTCCTGTTGTCCTGTGTGCCAGAGTAGAGGGGCAGAATCACCTCCCTGGACCTGTTCCTAGGAACCTGAAGTTGTTTGTGCCTGTGACTGGCCTTGCTGGCTTTTCTCTTTTGAGGGCTAAGCATCTCACACATTGGCCATGGTAGGGTACCAGCTACCTTGGCCATATAGGCAGTGGCTCCTCCAGGGGACTTATGGTTGACTACTGTGGCTTCCCTCCCTGGTGACAGCACAGGAGTCACTCACACAACCCTTGTCCCCTTTCGCCTCCTCCCCTCGGTTCCAAACACATCTGTGAGTCACTACGGGAAGTGCAACTGATGATCTCAAAGCTCCAGCACCAAACACAAAGCATCACCAAGCAACCTCCTGTGGAAGCTGGGGACTGAGCCAGCTAAAGCCCAACTGCTCAGATACTCATATCTGGCGTTTTATCCCTTTTCATGGTGTTTTCCAAGCAATAGTAGCTCTTTGCTTTGGGAGTTCGACAGACACTTAGATTTGGAAGTGGTACATAAAAATTTGCATTTGGGATGTCATGTGATGTGTCTGCTTTAACAAAAAGCAAGTAACTGAATTGAGATTAGAGAGGTGAGAGGTTATTTATTGTTTAAGTGTTGCTTTTAATCTACAGATGTATCTGGCATCAATTGGAACAGAGAAGTGCGATACGATCACAGAGCAGGAACATGAACTTTTGCTGTTGATGTTGTTTGTGCACCATTAAAAGGGAGGGAGAAACTCAGTCCTTAAGGAAAAATTAAATTGTCATAAATACCAACAGTATTTCAGTGTCCATGTATGGATGCATGCAGATGTATTTAAATTAGCAGTAGCAGATGCTTCATTTACAAGGGTCTCACACATCGGTGAGTTTGGGGTAAGTATGTAAGAAACTAGATCCATCTCATACCACATTTTCATGCACTGTAAGTCTCACTGCGCTCTGGCTTCACACCTCTCTGGTCAGGATTTTCTCTTTCTGAGGCAGGAAAAGCATTTCTTTCCATTTGTATACGTTTTGAAGTAATGCTAGAAATTATTTTTAATAACACAAATGCTACCCGGTAGGGGAGCAGAGCTCTCATGGTGCAGTTGAGGGCAGTAAATCCTATTTTCTCCTGAGGTGAACAGGTTTTGCAGGCTGAACGTGCCCGAAGGCAGCTGTACTCTACACACCCAATTTTTTTACAAAACACAGCAAGACAGGTTCACGTCTGGTGTAATCCCTTTACCTCCAGAACATTTCCATCTTGGCAAACTGGCCTTGGAAGAAAGCAGTGCGCTGCAGTTTTCCACTCGGGGGCCAGTTTTTCTTCTATTTCCCCAAAACCACATCAGCTTCCTGGGCTTGGCCATTTTCTTCAGATGGGCCGGACACTCTACGAGGTCAACTTTGAGCAGCCCAAGCAAGAAAAATGACACAAATCTTCCTTCAGCAGGGAACGGGTGCAAAAATCAGAGATGGGCAGGACACCGTGGTAGGGAACCTCGTTAACAGGCTCTGTATGGAAGTGGTTTTGGCTGGAATCTCACCAAACAGCCCTTTTTCCTTGCGGCTTGGAGCTCCCACGCCTTTCCACTCGCCCTGGAGAGCCAGACCTGGAGCCTCCTGCTGCTTTCATGTGGCGACCTCAGGTTTGGATTCAGTTTGGGATTTGGAGCAGGAGTTGGGAGTTCATCCACAGGAAAACACGGCCGAGGCCACCGCTGCGTCCCCATGTCATGGCAGCCTTTGCTCTCTGCTCCATGTCCACCTCTCTCCTGCTACACCCAGGAGAACCGTGCCTCGCCACGGGAAACGAGCTGATCCAGTTAAAATTTTCCTCTTCTCCCTGTCAAAGTGCAGAAATGAAGACAGAAACTGCTGCCTCCGTGTTGCTCAATGTGCCGGGCGTTTGAAAGGGCTTTTCGGTGAACGTGGAGCCAACGTGTCTGTCTCCACCCACTCGCCTTCTGCCAAAGAGGCAAGAGGGGAAAAAAAAAAAAAAAAAATATATATATATCCCTTGTCGTTGTTCTCTGATTTCAGTGGGTTGCTGGATGTGTGTGCGTGCGTCTAGGCAAAGTTTCTGCTAAAAAGCACCTCCCTGTTTCGGAGGGGAAGAGGTTCTTTTCCCTGCGCATAGTTGACTCAGAGACTTGTCTGTCCTGCAGGAAGAGTTGCAGGATTAACTTTAAATACTTTGATAGTCAGCAACCAAAATGCTCACAGCTGACACGGGGATTTGAGGAGGCTCAGCAAGTCCTTCTTTCTCGCTTTTTTATGCACCTAGAAGGTGGGCATGATTGACAGATCACAACTTCTGTCCTGGAAATAGTCTCTTGAGGCTGGAACAAGGAACAAGTGAGGCATCCTGGTTCTGCTCTACTGAAAAATCAAGCAGCCAGCTGCTGGTGTGAAATTTGGGGTGCCAAGTTAGACTCTGATGATCAAACTCACAGCTGCAGAAGGCTTTGGTGTGGTCAGATGGGGCTGCCGAGGACAGAGGCACACGAAAAGCAGTGTCCTTCTTCCCAGCAGCCAGAAGGTGCATCTCTGGGGTGGCAACTCAACCTCCTGTGTCGGGGCCTGGTTGAGGAATGAGGTAGAGTGACTTGGCAGGTGTAAGCACATCTCTTTTTCATGACAAGAGAGGAGGAAATGCTGATAGCAGCAAGCTAGCTCTCATTCAGGAAAGAAAGACCTAGACACCAGAGCTTGCTCAACCGGAGAATCATAGAATCATAGAATGGTTTGGGTTGGAAGGGTAATATCCACATTAACACACTATGCAGCCTATTATAGAGCTTAATTAGCATTCAGGCCATACTCCCCTAAGATGCTTTAGATGGCCCAGAGAACTTACACTGAGTTGGAGCTATGAATCTGAATGGTTTTCAACTGAAAGAGGGGAGATGGAGCTGAGATGTGGGGAAGAACTTGTTTGGTGTGAGGGTGGTGAGAGCCTGGCCCAGGTTGCCCCGAGAAGCTCTGGCTGCCCCATCCCTGGAGGGGTTCAAGGGCAGGCTGGAGGGGGCTTGGAGCAACCTGGTGTAGTGGGAGGTGGCCCTGCCCAGGGCAGGGGGTGGCACCGGATGATTTTTGCAGTCCCTTCCAACCCAAACCATTCTGTGATTCTACAGCCCATCCTGGGTTTGAGAGTAGTGATATTTAGAAGTTGGTCCTGCTGAGGGCTGGCTTCCTCCTGAGGAAAGCCGTGCATTCACCTTCAAAGTATAAATGTTATTGGGAAAAGGAAGGAATGGCATCTGATTAAAGAAATTATGGACTAATTAGAGTGGGTGATATTTTTTCATCAAGATTCTGCTGGATGAAAAATGCATATTTGTCAACACTGAAACTTTCCAGGAATGTCCCATGTCATCAAATTATTTTCACACACAAAACTGAGGAGAAATTCCCTGAAAGTTAAAGTCTTTTGTTGTAACATTTTCAAAATTAAGGATTCGGTGTTTCTTTACAAAACAACTTTTTGTTTTGAGATGCCTTTCAACTTTCTTTGAAATAAAATTGAAAACATTTTTTAAAAAATCTCAATTTCAAAATAACACAGTTCATTTTGGGGATCAAACAGAATATTTCATTTAAGTGGTCAGAAAAGCTTTTTCCTCTTTGGAGCTGCTGATGAATCAGAAAAATTCTTTCTTTCCATGACTGATATATGCTGTGTTGAAGCTGCTTTGATATTTGATATTTATTACCTTAATCTTATTTGTGCCTTAGCATTAGTGCCTATAATGGCTCCATCCTTGCCTGATGTTAGGAGTTTAAGTGCTGTGGGCCTGAACGGTGGTGGGATGGAAGCCCACTTAGGGATCACCAATACTGTTGAGATAAGCCAAGAAATTATGATGGGACTGCTGCCCTACTAGACAAAAAAAAAAAAAAAAAAAAAAAAAAAAAAAAATCATCTTGGTCACTGATAGTCTCAAAACATGGGCATAAATAGAGGATATAATAGTAGTGAATCTTAATTAAAGGAGAATCTGAATGCAGGAGAAAAATAAACTCAAAAGAAATGGAGAGATCTTATGACATTCAGATTAACCTTGAATCTATTTAAAATCATATCTGAGAGCTGATGAACAAGGTGTCGTATTTTCAATGACTAATAAGAGTAATCTTGAGCCAGAACTGATCTGAATTCAGGTATTTGTTTCCCCTTTTGGGAAACAACATATGTTAGTGCTTTGAATAGGCTGACTTGTGACTACAGGAAAGCTGCCCGTCATCTGCATTTTATGAGTCCATCTCTTTTTTTTTAATGCAAACACCAGGGAATGTTGGTCTTTGTGTGGCTGGTTTTCAATGCATTAAGAAAAATACTTTTTTTTGGAAAAGAAAAGGAACCTTTTGCCACCAGAAACCCAAAATTATCACATTAGGACCACCCTGGCTGGCTTCTCTGTGGAGTTCTAGCTTCCAGCAAGTAGTATGGATACAGAAAGTTGTGTTTAAACTGAGAAGGCTTATATAGTTTTGTACTGGAGATTTTGTTTCTCTATTTGGCTTTAAAATAGCAGTCATTATCAAAGTGAGTATCACACAGACATTACTATTATTGCTTAGGGAAGTATTATCTCCCATTTTCAAGGAGAAAACAGAGTTTGGCTCCCAAAGTCCAAATGTTAGGAAGGGAACCAAAGTCTTTGGACTCCCAGCGTTGCTGTGACAGCCACAAGCCTATTCTTCTCATCACGGGCTGCTGCAGGCATTGAAGCTGGAAATCTGCCCCCTTCTCTTGATTTTTGGCTGTGGGCAGGACAAGGGCAGAACACCCCACCAGAGTGACCAGCCCTGAAATTCCTGCCCAGTTGGATCCTGAAGCTGCCCTCACTAAGCTGCACAATTTGGACTCAAGCATTTATTCTGGGGCTATTTATACTTAACACAATGAAATCTGAACGCACACCAGCGGAGCCTTTGAACTGTATCCCTTCTTCTTAGTGGTCTGGTAATCTTTCCATGGTAAATACGTTGGATACATTGATCACTGCTACAGTGGGTTCAGCCAATTCCACATGGAAAATACCTTATGCTGACACATTGAGAAGTGCCGTGCCTAACTTCAACAGGACACTTTTTTTGGAAATGGGCTTTAATTCTAGCTTAAAAGGACAGCAAGAGCCTGTGTTTCAAGAAATACGAATGGTGGGTTCAGGTCCTCGAGCCAGAATGTCAAGGTCAGATATCTGCAAGCTAATTCAGATGATCTCAGAGCATAAATGGGACACAGAGGATATGGAAAGAAGGAGAAATTTCTTCAGTTTATTCCTACTTGTGTTTGAACTCATGGCTCAGGCAGCCATAGCAACCTTCTCTCCATCTCCTTGTCAGGAGATATGGTTGCATCCTGACATTCTGCCAGGATGCTTTGGTTTGCTCACGAAGAGGCTTGACTGCTTCTGGAGAAAGGGCTTTATTTCAGAGGCATCTTCATCCCCACACCTTCACGCTGCTCTGTCCAAGGGTGGAAACATCCCACATTGCTCTGTTCTGTATGCTGCAGAACAACTGAAAACGTTGGGGAAGAAGAGCTGGTGGGTCATCTAGGCCACCCTCTGCCAACGCAGGAGTTTTCCCCAATAAAGTTGTTCCTGTAGCATGAGCAGTTCTGATCTGGAGCTCTGGGTGAGTGAAGGGGGTCAGGCAGAAGATGTCCGGCTTGGAAAGCTCGTCAAATTCCTCCCCGCTGATGTGAATCCTGCCTGTTTCAAGTTATCTGGTGAGTCCTTTTGTCATCGTGACTAATGACCTGCCAGAAGAAAAGGAAAAAAGACGTATAAAACGGAGCTGCATTCAGGGGTAGGTGGCCATGCCCTGCCCCACCAATTTCCTCACAGCCGAACTGCCGTGGCTGTCCTTTGTGAAGAAGTTCTTTGAAACCTCACATTCAAAATTTCCCATTTTCCTTACAGTATTTTTTATATAGCCGTCATCTAGAAATGGTCTAAAGCTTTACTTGTATCCAAAAAAAAACAACCCAGGCTTTATTTTAAAATGCATCTTTTGATGAAGAAGGCAGCCAGTACCATTAGCAGAAAAGCAATTCAGTTCTTTGAAAACAAAGTTCTGCTCTGAGTTTTTCCTGGGCAAAACCAGATCATACCATTAAGAGTCCATACACTTGGCTTTTCTATATGGATCCTTCAAAATTCTCTACAGAGGATGCAGCTACGCATCTCTTTTACAGAGCTGAGACACAAAGGGACTTTCCCAGGCTGAAAATGAACCCCAGCTCTTCGTCGAGCCAGGTCTCCAAGCAATCTGCTGTCCTTCACCCCACCTGCAAGAGGGGAGAAGGTAAGGAAATAGTCACTTCCCCTCTATCCTATCCAAAAGTTAAGTTCTCCTCACTCTGATCTCTGGCCGCTCATCTGTGTCCATGTGGAGTCACTGCTTGTCTTCTGCAGGGCCTTTTGGAACAGCCAACTTGCACTGTGGCTTGCTTACATTATTATTTTTTTTCTAATCTGTCTCTGTCTTCTTTTTTCTCTCAGTTTTCGCAGCATTAATTGAGCCCCTCTGAGGAGGGGGAAACTCAATGACTGATAATTACCTTGCATGCCATTTAATGAAATTGAAGGAGCACGGTACCATCCATAATCTAACTCTTCTAGCTTGTTAAGCCCTAGTTCTGCGTATTTTCCAAGTGTTAATATTCAGACATAAATGGAAAAAGGTTAAAAGGATTCAGTGAATTTGTAACAAATGTGCCCTTTGTATATATGAATTCTGAGTCGTCTCTACTGGACATGGTGTGTTGGTTAATCTTGCTATGAATACCAAAATTACCTCCTCGTTAGCAGGACTCATTGCTGTTATTACTGTAGCCCAGTGGAAAGGGCATTGACTTAGGTGCTGAGAGACTGAGTTTCCCAGCACATCACTGCTACTGTCCTGCCACTTGTCCTAGGACAAATTCCTGCATCTATTTACTCTTCTGATTCCTTTCCCATCTCCTGCTGCCTCACATATCCAGAGGTGAAGCTCGTTGGGACAGAGAACTCCTGATACACTCGGTGTCAGGTACAAGGGAGCCTGACCTCAGCTGATGTCTTAGTGAAGTAGCAACAAATGCCCAACAGTCAAGTTCCATCCAAAAGTAATGAACATACTCAAAACTGAGCATACTCTGTATTGAAGTGTAAACCAACTGCATCATCTACAGTTTCAGCAGTTTTAGGTTACCTGGTGCAGGACATGGCACATTCTGCAGCAGCTTCCCCTACATTTTAAATACGGAGGTCTTTAATAAATAAGCATTGAACAAAAGCCAGCACAGCTGATCCCATGCCTTTTCAGTTTTACCTCCCATCCAGTCATCCCATCACTTTCCATGCACGGCAGATTTTTTGCACTAAAAATGAAAAATGAAAACTCAAAGGGAGAAGTTTTCACGAGGGAAGACTGAGAAGTGATCACAGGTTACCTGGAGTGTGAGAGAGTGAGTGACCAACAAGAAAAGGAAAAAAAGTGGGGAACAGGGGAGAAGAGAGGCAGCACTTTTTTTATTAAGTGCCGTCAATGTTTAAGGCATAAGGCAGAAATTCCTGAACCAAGCAATTCATAGTTTAAGTGTTAAATTGTACCTTTAAGTGGAAAAAGCCCAGGTTGAGGCCAAGAAACCACTTACTGAGATTTCTCAGGACATTTTCCAGCAATCCTGGGGTCTGCCTTCCTCCCACCACCCCGGTGGAAAAGGAGGGTGTCTCTATAAATCACATCTCCCTCAGAGCTGTGCCTCCACCCACACGGATGTCCTCCAGTCCTTCCACAACCGCTGTTTCACCACCAGAGCTGTGTCTCCTCCACTATCAGGAAAGAGTCAACAGCAAGAGAAGTGTGGTGGGGCAAGACACTGCCAATCTAGCAAAGGAGTGAAACCATAAAGCCGTACCTCCCCTGTGAAGAGGACCACAGTTGGTGAGCAGCAGATAATGTGAGCACAAGGATTGTTTAGGAAGGCCCATCATCTGTAGCTAAGCTGTCCTCTCTACAGCTGGGTCTGTCATGTCCATGTACGACCTTCTATCAGAAGATACCTGCTGTTTTCTGGAGTGTTGATGCTTGATCATTGTTACTTTGGGTGGTTTGGGGCTTTTTCACGTAGCTGATGAAGTTTGGTCACTTCTGGTTGCACCTCAAGTATCTACGGCAAATCACAACCTGTGCCTGCCTTGGCCAATGCAGGGCAATGGCCTTTAGGTCATTTGAACCCTTCATGATCCCATCCCAGAATACCTGAATACTTAAGGGTTTCTCTGAAGTGCAACAACTTCTGTGGTGGAACAAAAGTGTGAGAAAGACCTTGTGTACCTGCCCTGAGGCCTGATGCACCTCAAGCAGGAACGGCTTCACCATGGAGAACCTACACACCCCAGGCTCCGGCCCACTCTGTGCTAATACCTGGACATCTACAAAACAACAGCAAATGGGTAGCCTTCTCATGAAGGATGTGGGGTACAAACACGACATGTAAAACCCTCTGAAGCATTCCTGATGTCATTCCTGAGCCTGGAGCCCAAGTGAGGCACATAACCTCAGCCTCAGTCTCTCCTCAGCAGCTTCATGTGCTCGTGGGTGTTTTGCCTGTGTTTGTAATGAAAAGCTGACTTTTGCCATCATCTGAGAGCGCTATCATGTGTTGGAAACAGAGGGAGAAAAGAAAACCACAACCCCGTAAGCTGAGAAAGCTGCAGAAAGGTAGTGAGCCCTCCAGACGGAGCTCTTGGAAGCCTGTTCTACCACAGAAAGCAGATAAAATCTAGCTGAGGACAATCATATTTGGCCTAATATGACCCCTCCATTTAGAGTAAGATTCAGGAAGAAATATGTGGCCTTGCAAGCACTGAAAGGTATTAAGGCATCCACCCTAGAAAGGGCCATTAAGCCAAAAAAGCTGCTGATTGGAGGTGTTTGTTTTCTCTACCCATATTTTTCATACCAGGAAATGTAAGACTTTTTGTTGCCGTTTCAGAAAATGCCAAGGTTATAATGTCTACCACGCCAGAGTATGAAACAAAAAGAAAATGAGAATTCGCTTCTGGTTTACAGCTGTTGTCCCAATAGTTGTATATACACCAATAAAGCATTACAATGGTCCAGGGAGACTCATTTGCCAAGCCACAAGTACATCACGCTCCAGAAATAAAGAAGGGCCAAGAGAAGAAAAATCAGCCCTGTTGGAACTGTGTTAAAAAAGCCTCCTTAGCTTGGTTTGAAACCAAATACGCTATCGCCGGTCTTGCTAGTCTCCCACCTCCCAAACCATGACATTAAATATAAAGGCACTAGGTATTTTTATTTGCCTTCTACAAGCCCCAAAGGTTCAAATGTACAACCTCCTCCCTGCCACCATGAGGGCCTAGCACATTTCTTTTCAAACAAAAGCTGAGATTATCATGTAATTAAGTGGCTGTAGGCACCGAGCCTTGAAAAATACCCTGTAGAGGATCACTTTAAATGATGAAAGATGGTGAGAGAGCCGACGGAGAAGTGTGGCGAGGAGATCCATGGTGAAGGCCAAGGTGAGAGTGGGGCTGGTGACAATCTCAGCTGGCCCACGGCAAGTGGGGGGGGGTATGTCCTACGAGCCCAGGAGGAGAGAGTGGCAAACACACAAAACCTCCAGCCTTGGCACTTGGCCGCAGCTCCATCTGCAATTCCTCCGGGAAATCCTGCTGAGATTTTTGGCCGGGGCTTTGGAATAAACTGGAGAGGAAACTTCGCCGAGCCCTCCGCCTGTTTGGAGAGCACTTTATAAGTTTATGCTGTGCTGACTGAACACTTCTGCAGTGGAAACACCAGCCGGGAAGCTTCTATAGGCAGGGCCATGGAGGTTTGCAGAAGGTTGTGCCAGTAGAAGACAGTCTGATGAGCTGGGGTTCAAGGCGGCTCCTCTTTTGGCACCAGCTTTTGCAGATCTTGTTCCCTGGCTCTGGCAGCTGCGAGTGGCGGTAGTTCCCCGATGGGGAGATGGAATCTGTTGTTTTCTCTCAGGAGAGTTACTAATCTTTTCAGCTACATAAATACACTTCTATTATTGTCTGAGTAAATTGCCTTAGAAAACTGTTTCTTCAGGAAAAAAAAAAAAAAAAAGCTGAAATTTCTTAAAAGGAAAATGCCAGTATATTTTTCATAATTATTCCAGTACTTTTTTTCTACAATTGTTTATGGTAAAACCTTGATCGTTAGGAACCGGCGTATAAACTGACATTAACACACCTGCTTAAGAAGCTGAGTTTACCTGATCCTAAATAAAAAGCGAGGCTTGTGCACCCCAGTCTCCTTTCCTCCTCTGCAAATCTCACCCCAATTTCTTCCCAAATGGTCACCCACCTTCGTTCGTCATTACATTTCTCTCAGCTGACAAGGAGCTCTGGAAAAAAAAATAAATAAAATAAAAAAGATTATACAAGCCCACTGTGGGCATCGCACTCCAGTGCTCAGTGCTCACTTCCAGCCCTTCCCGGAAAGATTCCAGTTCAGCAAGTTATTTATCCAAACGCTTCGTTCTGCACACAGCAGCCTGCAGCAGGAGAAGTGATATCTGGATATGAAAAGGTCTGAACCCCCCCAAAAATGAGGGCAGAAGCCAGAAGAGGGACTGCTCCATTTCATACACAGCGTTAGGTGTTTGTAAGGGTATTACTGGAATTAATAACCCTTTCAATACTTAAAACCAGGCAGCCTTTTGAACCATTTCTTTTGTAAATCGAAACGGGACCACGCAACTGGCACTATTTAAATGCAATTTCCAACCAAATGCTTCATTCTGCACACAGCAGCCTGCAGCAGGAGAAGTGATATCTGGATATGAAAAGGTCTGAACTCCCCCCCCCAAAAATGAGGGCAGAAGCCAGAAGAGGGACTGCTCCATTTCATACACAGCGTTAGGTGTTTGTAAGGGTATTACTGGAATTAATAACCCTTTCAATGCTTAAAACTAGGCAGCCTTTTGAACCATTTCTTTTGCAAATAGAAACGGGACCATGCAACTGGCACTATTTAAATGCAATTTCCAAACAGGTCTGCACTGTCATTTCACCAAGAGGTTTGTGAGTGGAAGGATGAGAAGTCCAGAGCAGATCTGTGGAGATGCCTAGGGCTGTCTGACAAACCCACCTTTATATATCATAAAATATTCGGTCAGAAAAGAACCCCTGCCTAAGCGGGGGAACTGTAGGCAAATCCACACCTAATTCATATTATTAATTTTAGTATCTGGACTTACACCTGAGGGGTGTCTAATGAGCACAGTGAACAGATGCAGTTTGGATCTATTATCCACAGGTACATTTATTTGTTATCAGGAGACTAATAACACCCCAACAGCAATTTGCATGGAAAATTCCTACCTTTAGCTGCAGTTATTTAAAACCATAACAGTGGAAGAGGCTGTAATAATTTTTTTTTAGTCTGACGCTGAAATTACCTGCCCAAACAGCAGTTTTACATACCAGGTCCCATTTACATCTATGGGGCCAGGAACTCCCACGAAATTCCTAAGAAACTCGTCTATTTGCAAAATTGCAGCTGGATGTGAAGCTGTGCCCCTGAAGACTCTGTCACAAGTCTGGGGACAGTTTGCCCCATGGAAACCCCAGCTCCTGGCAGGAATGGTCTGGCAGAGTATCAGCTCTCTTTTCTTTGTTTTTTGAAGCCTCAAACCTTTTTGGTTACAGAGCAAAGCTCAGCCATGTAATCTCCTAGAGGCTTAAAAATCAGAAATCTGATAAAATCAAGCCCCTGTTTCCTAGATCTAAAAATCCTGATTTTTTAGATCCTGATATTTTTTTTTTTTCAGATCCTGATTTTCAAGCCGAGCTCCTCATGCCAGGGAGCTCAATGCTGGGTTTTTAAACAACTGGGACCACGAGACCGATTGAAGGGTTCCCAGCATCATCGACGGTGCATCTCCCAGTCCTGGCCCCGGTGCCAGCCATCTCTCCATCGCAGAGTTCCTCAAAAATACGTTCCAGCTGCCAGCCCGAGCGAGAGGAAGAGAGGCAGGTGTCGTGTATTCACAGAGAGGACCCTGCCTATTTATTTTATAACCTGATGTTTTTACTTGGCAGTGTTAAGTTTCATATAAAGCTGTCACAAAGCCTTTTAGTAAATAGGGGAGGGAGGGAGCAGCGGCAGCTCCCGACCGGAGCCGTGGCTACCAGGACCTCTCCGCTCCTGGTCCACAGCTTCAGGAAACCACCGTTGCTCCTGCTGAACTAATAAAAGGAAAGTGTTAAAACATAAAAAAAGGCCGTGTTTGCCTTCCCCAGTCAGCGTGTCGTTGCGGTAAGAGGTGTCTGGGAGGGCCGGGGAAGGGGGATGTCTCAACCTCGGCGGTCCCAGGTTCACCCTAGGTTTCTCCCCAGGCTTTGCTGGCCACCCCCGAGCGCGGCTGGAGGAGCCTGACACCTTTTTGTGGCAAATGGTGGGAAATCGTTGTCCTGCCGTGCCCCTGGGAGCTGTCACCCCACCAGGAAGGTGGGGTTTGGAGGGACACACACACGGTTTCCCATCAGCAGAGGGGATCGTGACCCTCCCACGCTCCTTCTCTACGGTCTCAGCACTTTCTGGGTGTTCCCTCCCGCTCCCGAAAGGAAAAGAAAACTTCTGCCACCATCACGAGTATTTCTTCCTCCCGGGCCAATTATTGCACCTTTTTCGTCAAGGTTTGAGACAGCAGAGTGACTCCAAGGTGCGCGGTGCCTGCGGGAGGAGGGGGCCCGGGAAGGGCACGGGGAGGGAAGGGGCAGGACCAGCAAAGGCAGCACAAGACTTGAGTCCTTCTGACTCCTTTCCAAAGAAAATAACTCGCAGAGAAACCTGGAATTATACATAAGTCAAGTTGCCTTTTGATATTACCACGTAATTTCCACTTCTGGCAAAAAGATATTTTTTTAAAAAAATTTTTTTTATAATTTTTTCTTTTTTTTTTTTTTTGGCCCAGGCTGGTTTGGAGACGTTTTCCCTTCACCACATTGGCACCGCCGTGTCATTTTTGATAGAAGCCTCATTCACGGGGAGAGCTGGGGCGACCTCGCTCCTGCAGAACGGGGCTGTTTGTTTGAGCCTCTTGAAAGGCCGGGGCGAAGAGATAAACACGCTACACACGAAGCGCATTAGGTGGAGGTGAAACACAGATGATTATATTTAAGAGCTTACAATAGTCGTTAAGAGCTTCTAACCACAGCCCCTGGCAGGGCTGGCCCTCATCTTGCAGTGCATGTCTTGGCTACATCCTCGGCCCACTTTCTGTTTCTCCCCCTTGAAACGGGGCCAATCTTGTCAGTCTGGTGGCAATGAAAAAAAAAATAAAAGAAAAGGAAAAAAAAAAAAAAAGGCCAGAAAAATCAACTCTGTTAATAGGATTATAAGATTTGGGGAATATAATGTTGTTGCAGATCATTTATTTTGAAAGCTGATTTCGCTTTAGTGAAAACAAGCTCAGCCCTGCACACTGGGGGTTTACAGCCATTATGCCAAACACAATCATTGCTGGTTTGAAAGATGTGATTGCTTTTTAATGTGGAAATTTCACAAGGTTACAAAAGAGGAAAAAATTAAACTCCTTTCTTATAACAAAGTCACTCTGGGATACGCGCTACAATGCCCTGACAATGTCCAGATACTCTGACCGCATTACACATCAGAAAGGTAGATGAGTGTGATTTACACCATTTCGCAATTGAGGGTGGGTTGTTGGGGTTTTTTTTTTCTTTTCAAAAGAGCCGAAGAGTTTTGAGAAAAAAAAATAAAAAAAGAAAACCAGCGCTTTGTAAAAAAAATGCATTCGGAATTGCACAAACACAGCCCAGGGGTCGAGAAAGTAGAGGGTGGATGAGGAGAGAGATGGAGGGATAAAAGAGGGGATAACGGGATCTCCCCCTCTGTGCCCAGTAGCTCGGGACCCAGGGTGGGTGCCCACTGGGCAAATTCAAAACTAAGCTCCTCCTCAGCACAGCAGACAAATCTTTATATTTGTTAGACATCAGAATAATAATAATAATAAAAAAAAGAAAGATAATCAGCATCCCCGGCCTTTTCAATAGCAACCTCCCCAGGGGCTTAAATATATTCTAGAAATAATGGCTAAGCCCCATTTTCCTGGGTGTTAGAAGATGTTCTGTCACCATCTCAGAAGAACCATTGTTGTGACAAAAGCCTCGTGGCACAGCCCAGATGGGGCTGAGCGGGGAAACAGGCACCAGCAGGAACATCCCAGTCAGAGGAATTCGTCGGGAGGGAGCAAAAGGAAGGAATTTTTCCAATGTGCTCTTAAAAGAACCGTGAAGGGGAGGAGGTGGGGGGGCGGGGGGAGCTACCCCTTTTTGAGGTTGGGGGGGGGACACACGTTATTTGGGGGCTCTCTTCTCCTTTGGTGGTGCTTGCTGCAGCCTGTTGTGGGGAGAGCTCTCCCCAGGGGAAGGGGCTGAGGGAGGGGGTAGATCCGGGGGGAGACACAAAGGATGGAGCTGAAGCGCTGCCTCGGAGCCGGGGGATGGAAATGACACGTGTGCCACGGAACCTTTTTCTTTTCAAAGCAATTTGCTATCATTATATTGCCCGTGCATTTCCAATACATGTCAGCCTGCTCTCTTTTAACTTGGCGGGAGGGGAAGGTGCTTTTATTGCAGGGCTCCTTGCAGAAGCTCGCCAGACATTGCCATTATTACATCTGCCGGGCACGGCACGGAATGATGCATCTTTATTAAAGGAATGGGGTTAGAGTAAAGCAAATTCGTTCAGTCCTTGTTAGAGAAGGCTTTGAGCAGGCTCTGGAGGGTTTTATATACAGAAATATTGCAAATTTTAAAAGGAGGATGGTTTCTGACCCTGCAGCTTCAGTTCAGCTTCTGGATGGCATTACCGAAATCATTCAGCATTGTTTGCCTGGACCCTGTCAGCGGTGAAAATCCAGGAAACTGCTAGAACAACGTTTATTGAGGATTTCAGAAAGTTGTAAATGACGAGACTCCCATTAACCATTTCTATTAGGATTCCTCTCCTTGCCTTCACTAACTGTTGGGGGGACACTGAGTGGTTATATATCTGTGTGTGTGGGAGGAGAGGGGGGGCAAGGCTCCAAACAGTAATTCAGATTTCACTTTTTCCCCCCGATGGTCTCTCATTCACATGCCAAGGGATGGGGCTGATCCTGCACCACCCTGCCTGGGCTGATACCTTCTGAGCCGTAACGCCCACCGGCAGCACAGGGAGGATAATTTAATCTCCATTTCTGCATTTCCAGCCATCAGCACACAGAAAACTACTATTTTGGTTCTCTCGTCCATCTGACCCTGGTGCTGGTTCAACCCCAAACTGCCCGAGAACGGCAGAGCCCTTCCTCCAAACTTCTTTTCCCTCTGTTCTTGCAGGGGAGGTTGGTAGCTGGAAAGGGCCTTTTTTGGTGGGAGAACAGCCAAAACCAGCTACCTCTGGCTGTTTAGCTTTGGAGCCAGGATTCCTAACGGCACAGAGAGGCTCTGCAAATTCCTTGGTTTCTTCTGCAGAATTTGTGAAGATGACATCAGCCGCCTCCTCCAAAGATGGCAAAAGGCTACTGGGGACCAGAGAAGTCTCACCCACTCGGACCCACCACCAGCGAGCAGAATGGAGCACCGAAAAAAACCAAAACTATATGGGGAACTTTCACAACGCAAAGCTGGAAATCATCCTGCAAAATGTGGTGAAGGAGCTGGGTTCAGAAAAAACGGCAACAATAACGTGCCACCCCCTTGCATCTGCTCTTTCATCTCTTGGAGCCTCCGAAGAGGCCCTGGCAGAGGAAGGTGGTGCTGTCGGGTCCCAGGTGGCAATGCCCGTGATGCCCCTCTCCATAATAACAGAGTCCCTGGGTGGTGATGCCCGTGATGCCCCTCTCCATAATAACAGCTTTAGAAGGAACTTGTGCAGAGTTGGGGTTGGGGGATAGAGAGACCTCAACTCGCCCTGTGGTTCTTCAGGGTCTCCCCTGAAGAAATCTCAAACGGTGAGGAGCCTCTCTCTTTCTCCCTCCCTTTGATTTCTTCCCCTTTTGCACAGAAGCCCCACCAACAAAATGAAAAGCGCAGCTTGAAGCGAGCCCCCTGCTCACAGGTTTTTCTGCTGGCATGACAGGCTATCGCAGCCTTAATGGCAGGCTGCTAGACTAGAAGCAGTCTTTCATTGAGTTTGTCTTACTGAGAGGAAAAACTGCTTTGTGTAATAACTTTATGGTAAATGTTGGCAAAAGATTTGCACTGCATACTGAAAGGGAGACATTTCTGACCACAGCTCATGAACCGCATTTATTTACTCTGGCATTTGTCCATTATTTGTTCATAGGCTTTCTGTCTCTGCTAAATGTGTTCCAATTTTGGGAGCTAAATCATTGCCAGTAGTTTCCAGGACATTCCGCTAGGCTAAGCAAAATTGCCCTAAGCAGTTGTCAGAAACCACTGGAGTAGTATTTTAAATACAGAGTATTTGAAGAAAAGGAAAGATACTGAGCGTCCTATCTGCCTGGATCCCGTGAGTTGTGCAAAGTTCAGAGAAGAGCAGCAGAGGGATTAAAGCAGTGCCTGTCTTTCCTGAACCCTTTTCCATCATTTAATGACCCGATTTGATTTTAAAATGAGGAGAGTAATTAAAAAGTACATATGTATTTGTCAGCAGTTCTCCAGATAGAAATCACGCACAAACTTCAGTTTGGAAAATCCTACTGATTTACCCTTTAGTAAAAATTAATTACAAAATACAGGAGGAAAGCCAGGGCTGTTAAAACTGCCACTCAATTGTTCTCAGATGGCAATATACATTACAAAAATGTATATTTATAGCTCAGGAGGGATAATAATATGGGAATTGCTTTTCTGGAACAGGCTCCTGATCCATCTGCTCGCTGTCCTGTGTCTGATGGAGTTCACAATAACCTGGTGCTCTTGTCCCAAACCTGCCCTGACCGTGGCCTCATGACGACGGCAGAATAACCCCTAAGACAGGGAGTGACTGATTTGAGGTACGAGTTCCTATATTTTTCTCTAATGCTATTTTCCTTGGCATTAAGTATTGTAATTTCAGATATTCTTATTGTCCAAAGGAAAGCTCAATGCTTCTTTGGATTTGGTTGGATTCCTGGCCTGAGTGGTATCCTCTGGCAAAGTGGCCCAGAGCCCGTGTGAGCCCCCAGAGAGCAGGAGACTTGCCTCCTACTCGTGCTGTGGAATTAGCTGCCTTTCATTTCCATCAAGTGGCCACTTTTTGCTGTGTACCAGAGGGTACGCCGATGATTATTTTTTTTTCTCTTACTTTTATCATCTCCCTTGCTTTTTTCTCTCCCTTTCAAAGAGAAACAAATCCCAAAGCTTTCCCATTTCTGCACCAATAAGTCAGAGTCATTTCCAAGTTCATTTCCAAGCCCCCTCTCTTACTTCTGCAGACAGAACACCCAGTCCCACCTATGACGTGCTGGGGGAAATGGTAGCAGTGATTTACCTGGTGACGTTCTGCTGTCGTGCTCCTTATCCACCCCATTAAATCCATCCGGGCTTTTAATCCACAACTTCACATAGAACATCCTCAATAAACAGCCAGCTAGGATCCTCCTCTAAATCAGTGTTTAAATCGAGGGCTTTTTTAAAGAAAAAGGGATTTCTTTTTCCTTTCAATATGTATATAGAAATACTTTATCAACGTCGACTTGCAGCTGTCGTTTTATTACTCATTAGTGTGTTTGTAATTACACAAACCTCCCCAAAATGCTCTTTTTCACACAGTGAAAAAACCCGCTATGTCTTCTGTTTATTTTTCATCACACTGCCCACTTGTACAGTAAGTTCAGTAGTAATAGTAATATAGTAATAGCAGTATATAATAAATAATGACACTGATCCTGGTAAATGGAGCATCTCAACGGTAAACCTTTTCCTTTGACAAAAGCTAGCCATTTAATCCCTATGTGAGTAATTGTTTATTCACTAGGTATAAAGAGTACTTTGCTCCCTAGCCGGTTTTGATTGATGGAAATATTCGGCTTAACTTGCATGATGATTTGGGGTTTTTTTGCCTTGGCTTCATGTGTGTATTTGGTTAGAGGCTCACGGTAAGGACGGATGTCTCTGCCCACACCACTGCAGGCATGGGCGAAGAGTCAGAGGGATTAGGGGGGGTACCATCTCTCAAAATATATGACAAACCTGATCTGTTCACATATTCCCGTCACTGTTTTATTTTTACTTGCCATTTGATGAATTTAATGGGTGCAGATAAGATTCACGCTGGTCTCTGAATCCCAAATTATCCCTGTGTTTTTAAATACTGGTAGTCTGAGCATATTCCTAATGCTTTAAATATTATGTCTTCTATCTCCTAGCATTTTTCCTATTCCCATCATCAACGAGGAAATGCAAATGTTATTCTATCACTTGGCAGAGGTAGGTTTATACTGTATTCATTTACTTTTCATTTACCAGCTTCCATCAGTGACACCTTTGTTTCACATTCTGTCCCATCACACCACGAAAGAGGAGGCAGGGAATAGGTAACTTTCCAAAGCCTCATGGAAATCTTCCTTTGCTCCCCTTGAATTCCTGTGAGCCCAAGCAGTGCTCTGATTCCCTTCAAGCTTCTGATATATCCAAATAAAACGTTTTTATTCTGTTTGAGACCCTCAGCTGCTTGGCCCTGTAAAAAGCTTTTTTGACTTCCCAATTTTCCTCTTGCTCATTCGGGGCTAAAAGGCAGCACCGTTGCCCTTCACTCACGCGTTGGAGCCTATTTTCTAACCAAAAAAAATAAAATCAAATAGAAGGGCTGCAGTGGGAAAGCAACGGCATCTGGAAAAATCAAACAATGTGAATTAATACATTCTTTGTGGGCTGGAGGAAGCAAGGGAGTCAAGGAAGGCCTTTGGATGTTATGTTTTACAATACCTCTGGAGGCCCAAGCCCCACTGTAGGATGTTTTCTTCCTGCCTTCGGACAAGCTGAAATTAACTGGTAATAACACACAATTAAAAGCGCATGTGTGTGTCTGTGAGGGGAGGGGGGGGGTGTCTTTGCTCTAATTCTGCTCCTCCTGTGCATTTTAACTTTCAAACTCAGGCAGCGGCGAAGAGGAGACAGACAGGTATACACAGCAGCCACATCAAAATCTTGGTGGGGCAGGGGGAACATTTGACACCTCCTTGTTCCAATGCCCCCTGTCTGCTTTTAATTTCACTAAATCGCTCCCGTCTGGGGATTGTATATTTTCAGTGGCCTCTCCCAGCGAGGCAGAGGTAGAAGGTTAGTGTGCCAAACCCCAGCTATGCTCCAGCTTCACAGGAGGCAAGAGGGGAGCCAGCCCCTGGGACCAGCCGTTCCCCAAACTTCACTCAGGTCCAGAAGCCACGCCAAGAAGTCTCACTTGCCCTCCCCCCTTTCTAGCCATCTTGCGAGGGAAGAAGTGGGCAACCTGAGCCACAAAGTGGGTTGGCAGGCTTTTTACATCGCTGCTTTGAAAGGTATCATCGAGGTCTGTGTGACTGAAAGGATCCTCCTGGGTGAGTGAATACTGCATTGCAGTTGCTGCTCAGGACATGGACCTGTTGGAGCAGGTCCAGGGGAGACCATGAAGACGATCAGAGGCTGGAGCCCCTCTGCTATGAGGACAGGGTGAGAGAGTTGAGGGGGTTCAGCCTGGAGAAGAAAAGGCTCCAGGGAGACCTTTCCAGTCCCTAAAGGGGCTCCAGGAGAGATGGGGAGGGACTCTTGATCAGGGAGGGGAGTCATAGGACAAGGGGTAGTGGTTTTAAACTGAAAGAGGGGAGACTGAGATGAGCTATTAGGAAGAAATTCTTTCCTGTGAGGGTGGTGAGGCACTGGAACTGGTTTCCTAGAGAAGCTGTGGATGTCCCATCCCCAGAGACATTCAAGGTCAGGCTGGATGGGGCTCTGAGCAACATAATCTAGTAAAAGATGTCCCTGCTCACTGCAGGGGGGTTGGACTAGTCCCCTCCAACCCAACATATTCTATGATTGTATGACAACAAGGACTTTGTTGGCCTGGGTAGAAGGTTTCCTTGGTTTTAAGAGAATCTGTGCCTGAGTACCTCCAGGGAAAGGGTTGGCTTGGAAGGGCAACCTGAGGAGGATTTCACTGGCCAGCAGTTGGCAGAGTGGAGCCTGGGCTCCTGTCTCTTGCCACTGAGGCCAGGGGAGACGTTCTGCTCCTGGTTTTGCTGAGACAAAAACTTGGGCCTAGCACAGAAACCTTAAGTGATCTTGGGACGAGTCGCCTCACAGCAATGAAAGCTAACAACACCACAATGTTATACAGAGGAAAAAAGAAGAGCTCCTCAGTCATCTTCTCCAAGGCTGAAGGTCACTGTCGTTGGACATGACCCTGCAACCCTCCTCCTGTGAGCATCTCACCAGAGCAATCCCCTCACCAGCACTGCATAATAATGATTTCAGATACTAATCCCTGAACAGAAATCTTTCTCCGCACATGGAGGCGTGTGAGGACCTAAAGCAAAGCCAATCCCCTGGGTATTAATTTGCACAACTCCTGGACACTTGTTTACTTGTGCATGGACAGGGAACAAAATGCTGGGCAGCCTCCAGGCACGTGTGGCTGCTGAGGGGGTTGCAGAGCTCTGCCTCTAGGAGCCAGGGGGTTAAAATAACCCAGCCAAGAGACACCATGAATTACTTTGGCCCACCAGAGGTCCTCTTGGGAGGAGCAGTGGGGATTTGGAGCTCCTCTTGAGAGGAGGAGCGAGGATTTGGCCTCAATAGAGCAAGGAGCCCGAGGTGGTAGTATGGTGCTTGGAGAAATCACATTGCGTGGCCCCAAGGACGCAATGAATGACTTGCACAATAGGCTCGGGGGAGTATGAGAAGATAAGATACCTGAGCCTATTCCACTAGAGCTTCACTACTTGAAAACACGCTTTTTTGAGATCTGAAGGATATTTTTTTTTCCCTCCCCTGCCCTCAGTGAGTTCTCTGTGAATTGAGCATTACAGTGGCTTTGACTGCAACCATTATAATCATTTTCCAGTGCTAATGTTGTGGTTTTAATGAAAGGAAACAACAAATGGGGTATCGACTCATATACACAAATCTGCACTTCATTTGCACAAAATAGCTTCTGGATGGCTTTCCTCCATGTTTTTGGTCAACACCACTCTTTTTGAGAAATGATCAATGTCTACAACTGTTTGCTCTTCCACAGATAAAGCAGATGCTATTCATTACTGCCTTTGCCATGCATATATTGCTACTTTCCCCAAAGCAGCCGCAGCGGGTCATGTGTTTATTTTTCTTTAAATCCTTTTGTTCTTAAATCGCTCCACTTTTGCTTTCAGGATATGATGAATGATTAATGCCGTAGTAGCAGCATTATTGAATTAGGAAAGTCGCTGGCAGCTTCCAAAATCATTGAGACAACCAACAAATAAATACAAACCACCTCCCTACAGCCGGAGACAGCGGAGCAGTGGCGGTGGTGTGGAGATAAGGAGGAGGTGATGCTGATGTGAGCACTTCTAAAGCCATAGGACAGACGTGTGGTTGCTGACATGTAAATCACAGCAGCTCTGATAACAGCACAGATGTTTTGAACAGTCTTGCGTCGAAGTGATGCAACTGCAACAAAAACAATGTCGAGGCAAACTCAGAACTGGTGTGGGCATTTGGAGGGAATCCCTTTCTCTGGGAAGTTACGTGATCATAGGGCAAAAGGATCATGCATGGGTTTATGGTTTGGGTTTATTTATTAAAGGACACGGATTTGGAGTCAGATGCTAAAAGGTAGGTGTTGGGCACCTCCCAGGGATTAGAGCCAACAGCTCACCAGGAAAGAAGAGAGATTAGAGATTTCTGGAGTAACCCTTTGCAGTCACCACTGGAAGATCTGTCGGGTTTGCAAGCAGCGTTAGCCCACTGTTCGCAGTGACACTGCAGCATGTAATAGGGTAAAATTCCACTTAAATGGGAGCTTGCATGAAGCAGGAAAGCAGGATTAAGTTTGTTTTCCTACATTCTAGCTCAGGAGGCTCTCTGCTAGTTTCCTGAGGCAGCCCACCAGGTTTCTATGTGGCTGTGCTCCACCACAGCACCCTGGTGGTCAGCGGGGCCAGCCAGGTGAGAGCTTGCACCACTGAGCCTTGAAAACTCTTTTATGCAGAAGCGAGGGACTGAAAAGGCTCTGGGATGGTGACAAATAAGCCCTGGCACCTCCAGCTCTCCGTGTTTGCAGTCTGGAGGGAGGAACCTCGGTGGCCGTGGCACGGCGTGTTGTTTGACAGCAGTAACAACCATGGCTTTCCTCACCCGGGGCTGCCCCGGAGGGCACCACAGGGCTTTCTCCCTGACTAATTCTCCTCCCTGTGGCTCTGTTTAGCATTTCTATAGATATCAAGAGACTCATGTTCGTTACTTCAGCGTACTCCTGAAAATAAAGGGCCCCTTTATTGAGTGCTACAGTTACTTTCCTGGCCTTAAAATCTTTTTTTTTTTCAATTTTTCAACTACTTGTTCCTTATTAGAGCTGGGTAGGAAAAATGGTTTCCCTGCAGAGTGAAAGATCTCACAGTTTCAAGAAGGTCCCTGCTGCTGTTCTACTTCAGGATGCTACCAAGGACTTTCAAATGGGACCTGCTTGGAGCCAGGGATGAAACCAGGGATGAAGACTCTCACTGGAGCTGTTGGAGAGGCGGGTAAAAACCATTTGTATATAGAAATAAGAGTAAAATTTCCTGTAATCCAAGATCAGCTGGGTATGCTGGAGGGTATGCTGGAGGAGGGTAGGGTCCTTTTGCCCATTTCCCTGGCTGAAGCTGTTTCTCTTTGTACAAGTAATGTCATGTCAGTCTGGGAAGAGACCTGGACCTCCATCTGCTCCTCCCAGCACAGTGATCTCATTCCTGGGCTGCCAGCTCAGGTTCTTTCACTCTCTTGCCTAATGACTGTCTCATCATCTATGCAAACTGGAGCATTTCCAACAGGAGGAATTCCTGTTTTGAAGCTGTCAGCAGCCCAGAATACACCCAGGCTGTAGGAAGCTGAATTCCATGTGCCCGGGTCAACTTAAAGAGGCTATAGCTCTGTGTGGTTGGCTGTTTTGGATCTGAATGTCCTACCCAGGAACTTCTGGCTGCCCTGAGGCAGTAAACAAAGGTCTCTTATTTCAACCATAAATTCACTGAACACATGAACATCTTCCTATTGAAAGTTCTGGGACTGACAAATCAGCATTTAAGGACATTATTTCAGAAAGCTCCCAGCTGCCTATGTTCCCTGTCACCTTCACCTGTAGATCTTCAGTAGGTTCCTCCACCTGGAAGCCTTTGCTTTTCTAAGAATCTTTCCGTAAATTGATTCAAGGAAAAACATTGGAGGCTGCTTCATCAGCCTTTCCACAGCCCAGCCTCTGCCTTTTGGTTTTTTTCCAACATGCTTTCAGTCAACCTGTAGCTATACACACCCAGGTGCAACCCTAGAGAGAAGTCTCTCCTCATCCCCACCCACCAGTAGGAAACCCATTGCTGAAATCCTTGGCAGGTTATACATACGTTACACCTCACCAGCTGAGGTGTTACAGGGAGAAACTGGAAGTGCCTTCCATCTGACTAAGTGAATCCTAGATGTGGGCAGAGGGTAAGGACTGTCATGGGCAGAGATGAAGAATGGCTCTGTGCCCTCAAAGACCACAAAACCCATGTGAGACTCAATCAAAACCTCACCCCATAACAGACCCATAGGTCTTTCCTTTATTTCCTCCTCTCACATGTACTTGGAAGTCTCTACTCTTCTAGTACTTGGGTCAAGAAGAGGAAGAGCAAGGGATGCCAGAGCAGAAGAAGTTCAATCACATGTGTGTCCCCTCCACATTCAGGCTCACTGCTGGTTTGATGCTCCAGATATAAAGAAAATCTCTGCAGATATTCTTTTTGTCCTTGGAATGAAGCTCCCCACTGCTAGCCTTGGGAGACACACAAACATCCCGGCTGGGCAGGAGCTCTTTATGGATATTTCTAGCGTTCAGAGAAGGAAAAGGAGGAGAAAAAAAAGAAGTAACAAACTACAGCAAGTTTACGGTAATTGCTTTAATGAGGCAAAACCCTTTAGAATGCAAACACGCTCAACAATACACAAAGAAACAATCAAAAAAAAGTGTTTTATACAGGCTGTTTTATAAGAAGGTAATAAAAACAATTGTATGGCACACTCAGTTGCATAAACAGGCTCACCATGGAAGGTGTTTGTGTGAGAGCAGGACTGTGAATACTTAATTGCTTCCATTATTCTTATTTTCAGTACAAAATACTGCAATCAAAACTTAATCTGCGCCTTGATTTTTAAATAAAAAGGTTATATTCCAGTTCCATTGTTGTAAATATAATAAAACGCAGTCCTTCTGTTAAATGCTATTTCATTTCTGACTGCTTGTAAGCAGGTATAACAGTGATTAATATGTACATCTCTGGCAATTTCAAATCCTTTTTCAAAGGCAGAATCATTATTTCTCTTCATATGGAAGGAGAAGACCAAAGCGTTCAAAAGATCTTCATTAATGATGCGACTAGAAGTCCTGGAAGCCTTGGGTGAGTTCCTTCTATGGTCACCAATCCTCTTTGAATCAAGCCCCAAAAGCAATGGGGAATTCAGATCGGTTTTTCATTCACACATCTCTTCTGACAAACCCAGTGAGCACAAAGGAGCAATGTAGGAAAATTTGGGAACCTCAATAAGTTGCAAAGTGCAAACCTGAAAAAAATGTCACCCATTTTCTCACACCTCTCAAGAAGGTAAATTACTCAGATAAAAGGCTTGTATGAATTTGAATACATCTGGTATGTCTGGAACATTGTATTCTACATCTAGTAATTTATTTCTTTTTAAATATGTACTGTTACACTCATGCTTTGGTGGCATCTAGACCAGAGTAATTTTCACACCCTTGGACATAAGAACTCTTATTTTTTTCCCTCTGACTTTTTGTTTTTGGAAAAGATATAGAACTGTCACAGACCTGTTGTGCATATAAACGGTGTGATAGGTCTGAAAAGATTTAGGCAACAAGTGTGTCTTCTAAAAAAAAGAAATTAAAAAAATAAAAAGAAATGCTTTTTAATGGTCTTTACTTTGCAGGCTGAGCATATTGCTGTAACATAACATAAGAGGGTGATAGCAGAAAAACCAGAGTCACTCTCACTGCAAACGGATGTCTCTAGAAAAACGGTGATGATTTCTGGTGCTAAACCAATGGCAAAGCATGACTTTGAACTTGAAATTTGTTGCTCATGCACATTTAATTTACATATTTAATTAAAAGAATGTTCTGCTATAATACACATTAAGAAGTAGCGCTTTTTCAGTTCACTAGGATATGATAATTTCTAGGCTTGAAATTGTCTGACTGTTGGAGTTCCTGTAAGTGCTACATAGACCTCCCTATAGCCTGATGGCAAGATCAACCTTTCCAAGCACTTATTTTTAGGGTGTCCAGGGGGCCAGGAACCCCCAAACTCCACCTGCTGACCTTCCAGCAATGTATCTTACCCTCATGTTAGACAGCAAACCCAGATTGTTTGCTGGCATCCATCAGTCTTCAACAATTAAAGGCAAGAGGACATACTGAGGAGGAATGTGTGTGTGTGTATATGGATGAATATATAAGAAGGGATATTACATATTTATAAGGAATAATGATGTACAAATTATATGAAAATAATATATGTAAGGAATGCATATATAATAGGATGAATGTGTACACATATTTTAAGAATACATGTGTCTGTGTGTGTGCACATCTGCTGGACAAAACAGCTTGGAGGATTTAAAGCAAGTACCTTGATACACCAAACAGCTTCATTTAAGCTGGGCAAATTATAGTTTCTAACTTTCCAGTATATGTATCTCCTTAATCAAGAACCAAATGCCAAACAAAGATTATTACCATACCATGGTCCCATTGAGCTCATTTCTTCTAGCAAACAACAATGGGATTCAAGACCAAAATTTTGCTTGCAAAGTAGTGGGTGTCTGGGCTTGGATTACATATTATGCAACAAGATCTAGCACATTAATCTGAAATTTTCCGAAGAAATCCAGAGCGTGCTTCCCTCTTAGTGTCAGATTCTTCAAGGTTCAGAAAGCAAGTCTGCAATCAGAAATCCAAACACGCCAAGACGATCTATAATACGCTATGAAAGTGGAATTGAAAAGACAAGTCATTCAGGCTGATGAGGTGGATGGGTGTCTGGACGCACGCTGAATATCATCTGCTAACAACAGCCATCAAGATCGAGGAGCCTGGCAGGGGCAGACTGAATTGATTCCAAAGTTACTTGTGAGCTAACATCTGCTTACAGATGTTCCCTGAAGAACAGCTAGGAGCTAGTAGCGAGGAACTTTCAATAAAAACTAGTCGGAGAGGCTTGGCCAGGTGCCACCATGTGATAATCTGACTGATCCTAAACGCGTTGGCTCTAAGGTCCTAAAGCAGAGTTTTGCCAATTTGTGTTTGTTGTCAATTTTTCCTCCTCAATCCCTCACCAGAGATCCCTCATTACCGGTGACGGTGGAGGTAGTCCCAGATAAACCATACACTGCTCCTTTGACACTATCCTCATTTGGTTTTCCCCTTCTCTAAGGAGAAGCTCTTTGTTTTTGGAGCTCAGTTAAGTTCTTCCACCAACCTGTCTACATCTGCAGGATGTCCACCTGAGTTACCAAATAACGTTTTGGGCAATTCTATGATTCTATGCATTGACTTTGGGCTTGTTTGGTATCATATTATGTACGTTAAATAGTAGATGAACTATTGCTTTCTGGAAGCCAACCTGCAGTCAAAACAGGGTGCCTGATTTGGCCCTGTGTGATGTAGCACATCAGTGACCACATCTCCATCACATGTAATATCTCTCATTCTTACTCAAGGAGTCTGCACACTGATAAAATGCCTAAGAAAGGTTTTACAAAGCATAGAAATCTGTGACCAGAAGGTGTAAACGGGCACAGCAGCTACGGTCAGTCCTCATTTCCCACAGCTCTGCCCCTCTACCTCTGTTTTTATCACGTTGGCTTTGGTAAAGTTGCTCACTGAAGGAAAAAAAAAAAAAGAAAAGACTGCCTCCGTAGAAGAAATGTTGCCAAAAGCAGTTTGCATCATATGCTATCTGGAAGCTATTCTGTGAAACATCGTAATAATTGCTTTTCCTGGACTGAGACACTTATTAGTAGCAGCTAAAGTTAACAGATTGGAAGACTGCCTGAAGATGATGGATGGGTTTTCTCAGATTGTAGATTTCTGGTCATTTTCCACGGTAGCTGTAAATTTAAAAATAATATAAAGTTAAGCAGTGGTAGAATAGAAGTCACAAATATTAGACAGCTACTGACTTGATCATTAATCATCCTAAATTAACGTTAAAGTGTTACATATGATGAGCCAGATTTTGCCCTGGGGTGCATACAGAAGTTTCTCATTGATTACAAATGGGAAACGGCACATGTATGTGAATGCTGAATTTAGCCAACCACTTGCTTATTTTGCTGGATTTTTTTTTTACTACTATTTGAGGGAGGTGGAAACATTTCCCTTTTTACAAATCCCCTTTCATACTAGTGACCTGAAAGAAAATGATGGAGACATCATCTGATTTGTAGTCCATATCCCAAGTTACTGCAACAATATCCCTACTTGTGTTCAAAACAGGAGCATCGATACCCTTCAGAGTTCAGGAGTCCTTTGATCTGCCTGATGTCTGCTTTTGAGGTGGCTGCAGTCAAAAAGGAATTTACCACTGGACAGAAGGAAGACTTTCATCCACAGCTGAAATTCCTTCTAGGCTAAACCACCGTTTTTCATAGGCTTTGTCCTTATTTACCTCGTTATTTTTTGACAAAATCACGTAGCTAAGTGTCGTCTTCAGGTGAGTAACGAGAGAGGAACTGCCAGGGACACACAGGTAAGAAAAACCCCAAACCAAAACAATCCCCCTCCCCTTGCCCAGCAAATCATATGTGATGCAAATGAAGTCTTGCACTCAGAGATGTGATGACAATTCCTCCCTTTCTCTGCACAACGTGGAGGTCAGAAAAGCTGCAATAGCTTCAGCAAGGTCACAAAGATACACGGACCTTTGCCTTGGGAACATTTAACTCCCCTCAGCTCCTTTCACACTTACCTAACACTCTTATACTAATTACATATCAGTTGTGCTGCATTTACAGAGTCACAGAGGGCTGGAAGGGACCTCTGGAGATCATCCAGTCCAACCCCCTGCCAGAGCAGGGTCACCCAGAGCAGGTCCCACAGGAAGATGTCCAGGGGGGTTTGAATGTCTCCAGAGAAGGAGACTCCACCACCTCTCTGGGCAGCCTCTGCCAGGGCTCTGCCACCCTCACAGCAAAGAAGTTCCTCCTTATGTTTAGGTGGAACTTCTTATGTTCCAGTTTGTGCCCGTTCCCTCTTGTCCTGTCCCTGGGCGCCACTGGAAAAAGCCTGGCCCCATCCTCCTGACACCCACCCTTTCAGTATTTATAGGTGTTGATCAGATCCCCCCTCAGTCTTCACTTCTCCAGACTAAACAGACCCAAGTCCCTCAGCCTTTCCTCATCAGAGAGATGCTCCAGGCCCCCCATCATCTTTGTAGCCTCTGCTGTCCCCTCTCCAGCAGTTCCCTGTCCTTCTTGAACTGGGAAGCCCAGAACTGGACACATTTAGGTATATTTATGTTATAAAAACTGTTAGAGTTAATATAAAATAGCTACAGGACCATGTTTTTCAGCATTGCTAACTTAGTCTTGCATTCCATGTCTTCCAGATCAGGCATGATACTCTACAGCAGTTGCACTCAAACAACTTATTTGAAAGCCAGCTACAGAATACTGTTATCAGCAGGTTTTCTCAGGGCCGATTTACTTCTGTTTATCCACAGGGTTTGGTAATAAATACATGTATTTTGGGGCTCTAGGTACATTAAACATACTGAATAGTCAAAGCTTGTAGAAGCTAATTTCCCTGTCATTGCATTATAGTTAAATTGGTTACGCACGTCTCATTCAATTATGTAACTTCAAGAATACCAACAACACAGGTTCCTGATTTCAATAGTACAGATGCTGGTTTTAGCACTGACAATGGGTAAGCTTTTAGCACCAGACTCTAAACCCATCACGCTTTGAAATTCGGAGCCACAATTTCAAATGTAATATTGTCTTTGTTTGTGTGTGTGTCATTAATGGCTTTTCTTTTTACGCTTCCTGGATGTATACTATAATATTTGGCTCAAATCAAAGCGAAGACTGGAAGGTAACTCACAATTAATGTATGCCGTTAAGCGTTTATACCAGCAGCCCCTCTATTGATACCAGCTTAGTCAAGCAGGTATTCAGCCGGTAACAAAATGTGCACAACAGACAAATAAACTCTTTGCTGTGAAATCCTGATGTAGGGAAAGTGCTAGGTATAGTGTGAAATGTCTTCAGTGGGACTTCTTTAATGGTGTTCATTCTATGGGGAAGGCACTCGGCTACTGCAGTGGCACAGGAGGAACAGGGAGGAAGGAAAGGTTAAATTAATACAGAAAGTCACAGAAAGTGACATACTATTATGATTTTAGCATTGTGCAATAGAAATAAAGCACATATCAAATGGATTAAAAACTGGCCGACAGATCTCAAAAACTAGGCATCAGCTGGGATTTCAGACTGAATAAGTGTTCCCAGTGTTCCCTTGGGTTCTGTACAGGGCCTAATATTCTTTAGCAATTTCACCAATGATCACGAAAACATATCCCTAAATACAATCTGTGCATAACGCCGCTTTGGCAAGATGGGAAATGATGATGAAGACCAGGCAGTCAAACAGAAATGGGGAATGGTACAGGAAAGAGCCACAAAATCTTTCAAAGAGGAATTCCTTGCAGTTAAAAATAAATAAATAAATACTTAAAAATTCAAAGAGTTTCATCTGTTTAGTTTATCAGAAAGAAGATGGGAAATATGAAGTAAGAAATTACTCTTCCATCCTGCAGGAGAACCATGGGCTCGAGACTTAAGCCAGACAGACTGAAAGTACGCTGCCTTTTTAATAATAATGATGCTTATCTGTTGGAAAAAAACTTTCCAGAGACACACCAGATACATTTGATGATCTCTTAAGGCCAAGAGGAAGACATTCTTTAGCCAAAGCCAGAGATTTTTGTTTAAGAGAAGAATAGCTGGAGATGGTGTAAAGACATACGAGCAGACAAATTGATCACATTCTGTGAGTATGAATGTATGCAAATTTACCTGAGCAAACATTTCCTCATCTGCCTGTGGTATGTCTTGTTAAGACAATTGCTTATTAAGAACCGCCTTCTAAGGAGGTGGATTATCACTGTTTAATCTTACCTTAAGGGATATTATGAAAGAAAAAGTTTATCAAACACTTAAAAAGTGTAATGAAGTCTGCAATGCAACTTGTCTTGCAACCCTGCAAGTTGCTGGAGAGAACAGCCCTTATTTGTGAGACACAAACCTGAGGTAAAAGACAGTGAAGAAATGGAAGTCACTTTAGTTTAGCAAATATTAATATACTAATATGAAAATACTGACACTACACATGCTTTGAACTACGTGGTGGCACTAAAGTGTGTCTCGGTGTTATTTTTAAAATAATTAGAGCCACAATGTATCTTCAGATACTTTCTGCTTCTGTCAAACAACAGTAATTAATAACCGTTAGCATCCTCCCCCCTCTTCCACTTTGTAGCGTATCATACCTCCCGGAAACTGGCTGAGCCAGTTACATTAGCAAAACCAGAGAGTAAATCCACTCAAAAACAATGTGACTAAAAGCAGAATCTGTCTATTTGCTTTTGCATGGTCAGAACAAAAGGTTCCAGAGCTGCTTCTACAGCTAAATACCATTTTATAACGAGCTCTGAAATTTTGGGGAAGGTCAGATTACAATGTTGGTTTAACATCAGACACTCCATTGTTTGGATGTAGGATCACTGTGATGTCCGGCCTCTGAAAACTTAAGGTTTTTCTTTCAATATTAAAGAGACCACTGAAGTAAATCCACAAAGAGCCCGGGCCTCGGGAAAGGAGTCTGAAAAACAAACACTGTTAAAGATCAGTCGGACACAATTATGTGGCTGTCAATTACATATGATAACAATTAAAACTATCTGATTCCAACCACACGGCATCTTAATACAGCAGATCCCCACGCAAATAACGTGTCACGTAATGGCTTTTGATTGATGTTGTCAGCAGCCTTTTGGATGTCCCAGATACCTTCCCATCGATGCCTCGGGAATCAGCCGAGACCACTGACCTCATCCTAAACTGAAACTATTGGCATGTACCTAAATTCTCCAGTCCTAACTGCTCGGTAACCACAAATTCTCGTTTCACTAGATGATCAGATAAAGGCACACGCGGTGCCCAGCAGCTCACTTCCAGTTGTAAGTAACTCAGCTAATATATGCATTAGTGGTTTGAGCGAAAACCCTGGCTGTTTTCGGAGAGGTCTCTGGGTTACCTGCCAGCACGGCTCTGGGAAGATGGGTCTGATGAGAAGCCAGCTGAAGCTCTCCAAACAATTGCTGAAGTCCATGTGTTGGTTGGCACAGGGGACCTAACCAGAGAGCATCGAAGGAGCTGCCAAGGAGCTGCCACTGCGCAGCAGGAGCCTGCTCCACTGCCGACTTTAATTTGCGTTAAAAAAACCCAAAAAATAGGGATGAGTTAATGATTGCTAAACCAACAAATCATCCTCCTATTGGAGGAGCCCCAGAGGACAGTCTGTCTCCAGTGGTGATATAACCAGTAAGCAAACACATTGTCACATTGCCTAGAAATGGGCATGCGAAAAGCAGCGGTGATGGGAGCAGGAATTTGGGGTATTTTCATGGTGCCAGTTTCCACACATGCTCTTGGCTGAGCCTCCTGCTCCTTATTTTCCTCCAGACCAGCATGAGGGCACAGCCCAGAAACTACCCTTCAGATGTGTGAGGCAAGTTTTATTGTTTCCTTCTGTACACTGTTAAGTAGGAAGGGAAACATCATGTCTTAAAAACCAATTGAGGAATAATACCATACATTTGTTAGAAGGACAGTTTTTGCTACCATTGTTGTTTTAAAAAAACAACTTTTTCTGCTTTGGCATCAGAATGATGGTTGCAACATCGCAGCTGGGAAAACAGCTGTCTCCTCTAAGTGTGGCTGCCATGAGCACAGCTCTCCCACTGGAGCACACTGAGAATGAAGGGTCCGTTGAGATATTGCAAGGGTTTTCTCAGCATTATGGAAGGTGAGCAAAAATCTTATGTGTTACTCACATCAGTCTCACTGCCCTGACAACCATTACCAAGCCACAATGCAAGATCTCGCCCATGTTATAAATACGTGGGGTTTTATAAACGTTGCATTGTAGTTTTTCCCATTCTTTATAACACCAGAGATCAAGAAAAATATGAGGCAATAAAAGTCTTGAACAGACAGCGCAGCTCAGCAGTTACTCTTGACACCTCAGTCATAAATGTGCTTCTGCCCTGAGTTAACAGTTCTCCAAAATATGCCGCATCTTTATCCAAATAGCTTACCCAGTAAGCAATGGGCTTTGATTGCACAATGGATGTCATCTTACTGTGAAGGAAGAATATTGGGTTTCAAATGGAATTATCTAGAGGGTCCATGTTAAATTAGAATCACATATTGCTCCTCTGCAGGATAAAATTATATTTGATGTATTTATGCACCAAAACGGGCTAGCATCGCAGGAGAGCAGGTTCTCCGGAAGAGCAGAGAAGCACCAGCTCATTGCCATGCACCACACAGGGTGAAAACTCTCTGTATCCATACAGCTCTGAACTTCCAGCACCAATCAATTGCTCTGAACTGCAGAGAGCTCTCTCCAAAAAATCACTGATGTTGCTCAAGTCACATAAAACCGAGACTCTGCAGAGGTGAAATCTCAATGCTGTGTGAGAATACGTCAGACAAAATGGACAAGTCATTAAAGAGCCATCAGTAGAGCCATCAATAGAGTACCCCATCCCTGGACGGGCTCAAGGCCAGGTTGGAGGGGGCTTGGAGCAACCTGGTCTGGTGGGAGGTGTCCCTGCCCAGGGCAGGGGGTTGGAACTGGATGATCCTTAATGTCCCTTCCAACCCAAACCATTCTATGATTCTATGACTCTATGTAAACAAGTCAAATTATGAAAAACAGGTGTGCATCCACAAAAATGTAGCCGTAGCCATATTGTCCAAAAAGCTGGGTGAACAGTAAGACAGATTGAGCTCAGCTGACGTGTATTTTCCATCCCTAATGTCCAACACTGTACATTCAGAGGATACCCCATAAGTAAAATGCTTGTGAGGCTGAAGCACGAGCAGAGGTGATTAGCAGGGGAGCAGGGCCTCTCGTTTTCTTCACAGACTCTAATACAAAGGGACTTTGATCTTTGAGGAGATCTCTACCACAGTGCGAAATAATAATGATGATAACACAACAGTAATAATAGGGACAGATAGCACTGCTGAACCTCCAACATGGATCCATTATAAACACATAAATATTCAGTTGTCTACTATAAGAGCACAGGTCATAGACTCTTTAGCTTCATTTCCCTCCTACACAGCCAAAAGTAGGCAGGAAAATTATTGAAATATATTTATCAGCTGATAAACAGTGTATTTTCCAATTGGCATGACAGGAATTTGGGGAGTTGAGCTCCCAAAGTGTATCTGAGAATTTATATAATATTAGAAGCAAACAGAATATTTGAGCTGTGGAAGAATCTACAGAAAATTGCCAAAACGGCAGAGACTTACTTTCAAAATGGGACAGGAAGAGATTTGTGACAGGCATCTAAAATCCCTGCAGCATTCTGAAAAACTTAGCATGTACCTACAGATCAACTGGGGCCTCAATTTATTAATCAATTGATTCTATATACGACAGGACACTGAAAGCATATATGTGTGTTTCAGATGTAGGCAAAAAAAGAGCATCCCTGCCTTGGGAAATCAACGCTCCAAGAACAGAGGGGCCAAAAAAGGTCCAGAGAGTGAAACATTCAGAAGGTGATCAAGGGCAAGATCTTGGGAAGGGAATGGGCAGACTGAGAGTGGGGAAGGTGGTGGTGCAGAAGGGATGCTGAGCAATACCCGGGGGGCTATGTGGAAGAAGCCAAATATTTCTGTTACTTTCTGAGCAGAAGGAATCTGTTGAACTCCAAACTCCCTGAAAAGAGATGAGCTCGTGCTTCAGAGAGGGGCTGAAAACAGGGATTGTCTTCCTTGGCACAGTCTCATTTTTCACAAAAAGAAAAAAAAATGAAGACAAAAAAACCCCAATATTCCAAAAACTCTTCCCGGGCAGTTATTAATTATTTCCCCCCCACCCCATGGATTACAACACACACAAACATAAACAACCCTTTGGGTTGTGTTGGTCTGGAGTCCTGTCCACAGCTGGTCAGGGGCTGTCCCCCTCCCTGTGTGTTGAAAGTCTCTCCCCTTGGACATGCACTTGGGCTGGTGTCTTCAAGTGACATTCAAAACCGGCCCGTGCTGTTTTGCCTTTTTTTCACCCCGCCTTTCTTGTTGTCAGGCTCCTCCTGCTGAGTCATATCTGCAGCTAGATCATAATGATTATCCCGAAATGTCAGCAGCTGCTCTTTTCACCCCCATACGGTGCCAGATTTAGGATGAGGTTTCCCTAATGCATAAACAATGACTATAATTGTGGTTTTTTGACAGCCAAGGTATCACAGGGATGTTATTCCGCTGTTAAAAAAAAAAATAAAAAGAACACAACTTGCATTTCCACGGTTGTAATGAAGAGGTGGGTCGTACTGACCCATGTGTTTCTTTGTAGAAGAAAGTCTACGACATAAGTGGATCCCTGTCAGCGTGGCTGTTGGACGTGGGGTGTTGTTTGACAGAGGAAGCAGCTAAAAGCTTTAGCGGTTAATATCTTCCTAACTGTGAGAGCGATATTTGCCTAATTCCAGAGATGATTCTTTGATAGACAAATAAAAACTGGCTTTAACTTCTGTTCTCTTAATTTAGATGTGATTTCCTTGTGGTTCTTAGATGGCTCTGTCTCCTCCCTCAGTGCTGCTTCAAGTTACCAGCTATCTTTAAAAATGAATTGAAAAAAAAGGTGAGGTATCAGAGAAATAAAAAGTAAATCAAAAGCAAAAAAAAAAGAAAACCTAGTGACCAAAGTGGGAGATGAGCTCCAGAGCGGTCTCCTGTGAGAACCAAGTCCCTCCAGTCTCCATACGTTGGTGCTCAGGCCTCATCCTCAAAGCTGGCTTAGAGAGCTAAGCCCTAATTAGGTGCCTGAGGTCACATCCCCGCCTTCTCCCAAAAACAATCAAGGAGAATGGACTTTATTGTCTTCCTCAAATGGTAGATGGGCTCTACCTATTTTGCTGGTTTCCAGCCTGCCTTTCTGCTGAAGCTGTCAGGTGAGATGAAAACCAGTTGGCTGTAACTGAAAAGCAAAATTGCTCTGGTGGGAAGCTGTTCTGATCCTTCATAAACTAGGTATAGAGGGAAATCCGTAGGCTGCCAAGCATCCAGTCACAGCTGGATTTTTTTACACATCTTTACTTTCCCTTCATAGCTGCTTCCTGAGCATCTTGTTTCATCCACCTCCTTAGATTTGGCTGCCTAAGGGTTGGACATCTAAGAAAACTCACTTGTCTGTGCCTCCTTTATAGTTTGGGAGGTAGATGCTCACTTCCAGCAACACGTCATCATACGGTGACAAAGAAATCAAAGTCTGGTATCTCTGAAAAATTGTATAGTCTGTCTTCTTCCATTGACCAAAGCATGAGTCTAGACAACTAGTCAGTCTAAACACACCACTTTGGGACAGTAGGAAAGCAACACAAACTCTAGTTCTTGTGTAGTGGGACAAGGTACACTGTCAAATATTTCTCAAGGGCACCTCTGGTGACTTTTCTTGCAAGTGTCAAAAATGACACTGTCAAACGGAGCGAGCTGATGGGAATAGACAATCTCAGAAGAGGTGTCAGAGAGGAGAGCCACTGGGCAGGCTGTTTGGGTGTCTCACCTGATGAAAAAACCTCATGGGGCTTCTTTCCGTGAAGGAGCATCCCTTGTAATTGGGTACTCCTCCCTTATAAAAACTTAAGTGTGTTGGGAAAAAAGAAAAAAAAAAAGGGGGGGAAAAAAAAAGAGAACTTGCATTGTCTCAAAAAGGTGTGGCTTGTTTAGGAGGTTAGACTTGAGCACCATGGTTGTCTGAATGAGGAGCAGTAAGAAATGAGAGCATTTTGATCTCTCCGCCACTTGGTAAGGTGTAATAGAAGGTTGTTTTATTGTTCCTCCAGCACAATGTACAAGGATGATTTGTAATGAGGCCGAATCTAGAGTGTAAATAGCTCTTGATATAATACTTCGCCTTCAGATATCTTAAGAGGTAATCTGCGGTGGGTATGCTTGCTGTAAATCAGAGGCTATGCCTTTGCCTTTGGAAGTCACTATTATTATGTTAAAGGGTGTGTGCTTACATAGTCCAACTACGGCGTTTGGAAAGAAGTCATTTCACCTCAGAGTGGAAGTTTCCCTGGGGCACAAATCTTCTGCAGCGAAATTTTGTATGTGTACTTTGACAAACGCATGCCCAGTGGGCATGTGCAAAATTATGCCTTTGAAGCCATGGAAGCCTGGCTGTGGGAACCTAGAACCTCGCAGAGTTTCTCAAGGGAGTGGAAGCAGAGCCAGCTGGACTCATCTTCTATAGACAGGAATTTAATTGCGAGCTAGCAGCTACTGCATTAGAAGAGAAATCATTTCAGAGACCCGGAACCCTCTGGTGTGAAGCCCTTGTTGGAGGAGTTGGGTGGCAGCCTGTCCATCACCCCTCCAGATCCCTCTCCTTGCACATTCCTTTTAACCCCAATATTTACTGCCACGGTAAAATGTGATCATAATTACAAGAAGCAACACATAGCTGTCGTTACTCAGCACCTAAGAACAAGCTGTGTGTACTCTGCTTCTGAGCACAAACCAGCTGCTCTGCAAAGGAGAATTTCTCTAGATCCAATGCTCATCAATTCAGCAGACTCACAAACACGAAATTAAATCTATGTAGTAAAATTGATGTACAGCCTCTTCTGCAAGGAATGGTTTATTCTCACAGCCCAGTACTGGCTGGGGTCTGTCTTTCTCTTTCTCTGAGACAAAACCTTGCAGCCCCAGAGAGGCAGGGTCCTCTTTGTGGTAACAAATACCTCTCTTCTGCCCCATCATTTCTTTTTTGACTTCATCCTTCAGTGCTCTCAAGTAGGTCCTACGTCATCCTTAACCCACACAGGCAAATATGCACGTGTTATTTCGTCTGTTCACCAAAAGAGAGAGAAAACTGGACTAAACCATTGCCCTAACAGTAGGAAGCGTGTGTGTGTGGTGCATTCCTGCAGAGTGACTGCCACTGGAGAACTGGTGAAGGTTAAAAACAATCCAGAAAAAAACAAAAAATAAAAGCAAACCAGAAAAACCTCCCCTATTTTAAACCAGATATTAGTTGCCTTCTCATGAATGCAATCTCATGGTAGCAGAGTTGGCTGCACGGGCTCAATTTGCTCCTAAAACTCCACTTTTGGGTCACATCAGCCTGTGTTTGCCCTGGGTAAGAGTGCACGCAAGGACAGTCACTGCTGCTCAACTGAGACACAATAGCTTGTTAAATTGTCATAAACTTATCATAAGTCTAGGAGCTCTGGCTTCTGTGCAGCTGGTACAGTAATTCTGTTCCACCTTGCGACCCGCCTTTGCAGAATGCACCCATGCATTTTTTTTCTATACAATATGATTAAAATTGGCCAATTCATCTTCGTGTGATGGCTGGGAGGAGTGCTTCATTAACAGGCTGAGGAAAATTACTTAGTTTACCAAGTTATGCATAACTCACAGAGAAAAAGGTTTTATTTACAAACTTTGGGCTAATTTTCTTTAACTCCACAGTTTTTAATTACTTTGGAAACATAGGCATGATCTTGGACTCTTGGAGGAGACGGCAAATCTGACTACTTTCTGTCATGAATGCTTTTAAATAAAGCTATTATAAAATGTTCTCTGTTGTCTGACCTTGCTTAAGGTCCATCTGAACCCTACATGACCTGATTGCAAAAAAATTAGCCTTTACATACAGCTGATTACCACAGAGCTGTTTGAAAAGTTAGGTGATGGGTGGCTAAAAAAGCCATATTGGAAAGTTCCCTGGAACCACTCAGTATAAAACAGACACATTTACAGACCAGAAGCTTTACCATTTGTGTTAAAAATGGGAAATTCATACAACAGGCCTCCTGCTGTAAAGGTGACCTTAGGAATCTGGTTCAAGGAGAAGTAAAAAATGTACATTTGATGGATCCAGAAAGTCCTTCGAGCTCCCAAGGCTGAATGCACATGCCCTGCCCTTCCCCTGATGCCATACCAAGGTAAGAGCTGATGCCCCTCCCCTATTTTAAACCAGATATTAGTTGCCTTCTCATGAATGCAATCTCATGGTAGCAGAGTTGGCTGCACGGGCTCAATTTGCTCCTAAAACTCCACTTTTGGGTCACATCAGCCTGTGTTTGCCCTGGGTAAGAGTGCACGCAAGGACAGTCACTGCTGCTCAACTGAGACACAATAGCTTGTTAAATTGTCATAAACTTATCATAAGTCTGAGTCCCAAATGGCTTACCCGAGGTCACCCAACAGTTTGAGGCACACCCAGCGACTGAACAACATCTCCGGAGTCCAGCCGAGTGTCAAATACAATGGCACTTTGCCTCTCTAATTGCCACCAATTGTCACTGTCTCCTGGTGGGTGTAACCAGGAGAAAATGGACATGGGGATGAACTGGGACTGGACAGCGAGACCTTCCAGCTTCACCTGAGGCACATTGGCAGGGCCTGGGCTGGAAGTCCCTCCACAGTTTTTAATTACTTTGGAAACACAGGCATGATCTTGGACTCCTGGAGGAGACAGCAAATCTGACTACTTTCTGTCATGAATGCTTTCTGTGGTCCTGTCTCTCCAAAGACAGCAAATGACTAGACAACCTTGAGCAACTCAGAGAGAAGTTCTTGTGATAGGTGTAGGTGTTGCTGCCAGACAACGCGTTTCAGGGAGAGTGGGCATCAGCTGGAGAAATAAAGAACATTTTTGACCCTAGAGAAGCTTGTTCAAGTCAATGCCTTCCTTCCCTGTGCATCAGAGGGGTGAAGCGCTGCGGTCGGTGCCACGCAGCACACAGTTTATCGGCATGATATTGATCTGAAAAGCAACAAACATGGGAAATGGGAAATGTAAAAATGAAATAGCAGTGTGGGGGGACACAGGGTTGGAGGAACGCTGCTTTCCGCGAGCCATGTAAAACCCTAATTAATAGACAAAGGGCTCTATTCTTCGCCTGGGTTTAACTCCCCCTCTCTTGCTTCTCTTCCCTTTAGCCGTACTTCTTTTCCCCCTCCAGTTTGCAGCAGCGTACGCAGGGCCTGACGAAAGCCCACACAAATCAATGGCAACACTCCCGTTGGCTTCAACGGGCTTTGTAACAAGCGAAGAGAGAAGAGAATAGGTGATTATTTTTCCTTTTCCAAATGATGAGCCCCTCCCAGTAAAACAATCCATACAGTAGTCGTAAGTGCTTTATATTGTGCAGTGCACGGGCATAATTACTCCAACCCTCTAAACAGCTAGCAGCAGTTGGTCTCTCTAATGCTTGGAAAATTATTTTAAATAGACTTTGTATCTACAAAATAGGAATTTTTTTTTTAGATTGTAAATACCGAGGGTCACATCTCAGCGGTTGTTACCAGCATATCTGCACTGACTTCAAAAAGGGTAGTCAATTCACCACATATAGAAGAACTGGCCCAAACCAGCACTTGCTGCAGAGTCAAAATTATTTTGATATCCATGAGCTCTTCTCTCAAAGCCATAAAAGTAGGGTCAACCCTGCTGTTGCCCTTCAGCCAATTATCGAGACATGATCTTTCAGGAAGAAATTCTTTACAGTGAGGGTGGTGAGAGCCTGGCCCAGGTTGCCCAGAGAAGCTGTGGCTGCCCCATCCCTGGAGGGGTTCAAGGGCAGGTTGGAGGGGGCTTGGAGCAACCTGGTCTGGTGGGAGGTGTCCCTGCCCAGGGCAGGGGGGTTGGAACTAGATGATCTTTGAGGTCCCTTCCAACCCAAACCATTCTATGATTCTATGATCTTGATTAGTGACTCGCCTGGCTCTGCTTTGAACTCAAGCTGACTGTCATTCTGTGTCTCTACAACATCTCCATCTTCCCTACTCCACCACAGAGCACGAGGAGATTCCCTCACCTCTTCCTCTTGACTCATCGATATAAGGATTTTACTGTGAACAGTCAAAACCCCAGGTGTTTTTAAAAAGTTATTTTCAGGGAGGGGGGAAATCTGTCACTAATTTAGTGTATTAGCATGGTCTGGCCATCTAAAACATCTTTGTTGTGAAAAGCCGCATTTTTTTTTGGCAACACTTGGACAAAAAGGATCCAACTGTAACGAAGTTTAGGTCATATGCGAATTGACCTTATTCAAAATGGGGGATACTGTCCTTCTAATCCTTCCACTAAAATATGATTTGTGGCTGCTCTTCACAATGTCTGCCTGATTAAACATCCTTGGGAAAAAGAAAAAACAAAACATGCATGGGATTGCAACAAAGAAAAATAAAAAGATTTTTCTTTTAATCAGTAATTAAGTAGCAATTAAGCAGAATTATTACAATTTGTATTTAATTTATAATAGCTGTAGAATGAATAGATGTAATTTACCCTCCGATAGTCAACAGCATTTGGCTTGAGCAAAGCCACCTTCCTTTGGGTTTGTGGCAGGAGAGGACGCTGTGGATGGTGAGAGAACGTGTCCTCACCACGGGTGGGAACGTTCTGCTGCAGGGCAGGAGCTGCTCGGTCACCTGGGAGCATGTGAAAATACCTGGGCAGGCAAGAAAAGGTTTTCCTACTGTCTTTGGCAGAAGAATCTTCCCCTTTGAGTCAAGTGATCAAAATCTTCAGGTTTTTAACCTCAAGTACCAGGAGCTCTGGCTTCTGTGCAGCTGGTACAGTAATTCTGTTCCACCTTGCGACCCGCCTTTGCAGAATGCACCCATGCATTTTTTTTCTATACAATATGATTAAAATTGGCCAATTCATCTTCGTGTGATGGCTGGGAGGAGTGCTTCATTAACAGGCTGAGGAAAATTACTTAGTTTACCAAGTTATGCATAACTCACAGAGAAAAAGGTTTTATTTACAAACTTTGGGCTAATTTTCTTTAACTCCACAGTTTTTAATTACTTTGGAAACATAGGCATGATCTTGGACTCTTGGAGGAGACGGCAAATCTGACTACTTTCTGTCATGAATGCTTTTAAATAAAGCTATTATAAAATGTTCTCTGTTGTCTGACCTTGCTTAAGGTCCATCTGAACCCTACATGACCTGATTGCAAAAAAATTAGCCTTTACATACAGCTGATTACCACAGAGCTGTTTGAAAAGTTAGGTGATGGGTGGCTAAAAAAGCCATATTGGAAAGTTCCCTGGAACCACTCAGTATAAAACAGACACATTTACAGACCAGAAGCTTTACCATTTGTGTTAAAAATGGGAAATTCATACAACAGGCCTCCTGCTGTAAAGGTGACCTTAGGAATCTGGTTCAAGGAGAAGTAAAAAATGTACATTTGAAGGATCCAGAAAGTCCTTCGAGCTCCCAAGGCTGAATGCACATGCCCTGCCCTTCCCCTGATGCCATACCAAGGTAAGAGCTGATGCCCCAAGCATTCCTGCCACTTGGGGAAGAAGATGCCCAAAGGGAGCTGCAAACATGCCCAGGAGGAGCTGCAATAAACTAGCATGGTAGTATGAGATCTGAGCAGCCTGAATCTAGGATTGTTTGGGACTTGAAAAGGCAAAAGAACCTGTTGAGATATTAAAATCAAGCTTGTTCCAGCCCTTGAACGGGCGTTGCTTTGGAGAACCAAAACTGTCTGCATTTTTCTCAGCACAGAAGCCTCACACAGTTTGTGGGATCTGTAAAGATTTAATGGATTTCTTCCCCTTTGCAGGGAACAATGTAAGTCTGTTAAAAAGATTGTTAGACAGCAAAAACTTTACGGTTTTAAACTGAAGTTGATGGTTTCCTGATGGAATGTACCATTAAAAGCTAGCCATTTGAAAGTGGCATTAAGGAGACAGATGCATATTCAAATGTTTATCTCTTTAATTTTCCAACACCTAATCTCTTAAATGAGTGTAATCAGAAAGGAGGCATTCTAATTCTCTTGTGGGGAAGAGAAGGCGCCAGAGATCGAGTGATAACCAGGCTGTGTCTCAAGCCATTCTCATGAGACTTTGGCTGCGTTTGAACCCAAATTGGAGAGAAGAGCTTTTTTTTGGGTACTATGTCTGCCAAACAGCAGACGGGCTTCTGCTCTCATGGCACAAAGCCAAGCTATGGACAACCTCAGTTTCAGAAAAACTTTAGGAAAAATAAAAAGTCATGCTTGCTTGTTTTGCTTTGGTTTACATGAAGATCTTTCTCACACACATACACCTGGAAGCTAAAAGAATGATAAGATTGTGAAATTAGTCACACTCAAAAGGTATAAAGTACCAGACGTTACATATGCAACCCAAACTCAGTTCCTTGTGTGAGCCTGTGATTAGACATGCTTTAATTACACGGCCACATACACCTTTTCCACAGGACAAGGTTATTGTGAGTTTGGATTCTCAGAGATATTGTGAGTTTGAATCCTCAGAGGAGCAAAGAGTAACACCACGCGCTGCACTGGACGGTCCTGAGGAAAGACAGAATCACCAGGTCTCTGCATGGCAAGAAAGGGGTTGAAGGACCCAGCTCTGCCCTGGACGGTGGAGGTGGGAGGCTGTGAAATGCCCTGCTGCCACGTCAGCAGGTTCCTCACCTCCGCCGGGCAGGTAACCTCCCGCACAGGGGTGTGAGGAGAAAGGGGGGCAGCAGGGGAGGACTGCAGCAGCGTGGCACACACCATCAGGGGAATGGCCCACAAAAAGGGGCAGATGCAGCCAGGGTTGCTCCCTAGCCTATGACCTGTTTTGTTTTCTGTGGCAATCTGGTTCACATTACAAGTACAGTACTGACGAAGTTGGGGTGGGTTTTCTTTTTTCTTTTTCTGTTATTTTTGGGGGGGTTGTTCTGGCATTTGCTGGCAGTTCTGTGGCTTTTGTCACCTCTTCTCTAAATATTTCTTTGTTCAGCCTTGTGCCTTTGAAACTTTATACCCAGGTCTTGCTATCTTTGCTTTTCTAGCCCTCGGAACAAAGTAGTCACTATCTCATAAGCAAGAGTGGACTCATGTAGGCCTGAAGTTTTCCTAAACAAAAGACCCCCAAGTAATTGTTACGACCCTAACCATCTGCTGCCTGAAAACACACTGGGCACCCTCTGAACCGCAGTGGGTGTTACAGATATTCGGTTTGACTTCTACAATCGCTTCAAGGTGCAGGCGTTGGCTTCCTTGAGCCCAAGTCAAGTCACCACATTAAGGATGGGGGGGGCTGGGAAGCCCAGACAGAGGCTCTCATCTCCCAGGTAATAGCAGGAGACTGGGCTGGAGGGGCTTTCATCTCGCCTCTCCAATCGTCATTTATCCCTTTCTATGGCTACAGAGGCACCTGGCGAGGGAAGCCCCGACTCCTCCGAGGGAAAGAGCTCCTTTCCCTGGAGGTGCCTGCCCGGCCGGGGCGACCAAATTTCGGCTGGGGTGGCCCGTCGGGCACGGAAGGGACTCGTGGCATTCCCCACCTCGACAGAACTGGGGGTGCCCTGGGTAAACAGAGGGGGGGGGCTGCAGGGACCGGCCACAAGCGGCCGACCTCCGCGGCCGGGCCGGCCCGACCGGATCCCGAAGGGCTCCGCGGGGCAGCCCCGTGGCCGGGCGCGGGAGGCCCTTGGCGGCGTGGCAGCCCGGCCGCCGCCGCGGGCGGGGGAGGCGGCACTTTTCCCGGCCTGGCGGGTTCCCGCCGCCCGCCCGGCGCCAGGCCCGCGGGGCCCGGGAAGCAGCCCCCAGGTGCGGGGCTGCCGGGGGTTGCGGGGGGGGAAAAACCCGCAGCCGCTCCCGCCCGCTCCCCGCCTCCGGCCGCCGAGTCCCCGCCGGGGGTCGGGCCGTCTGCGGAGCGCGGCGGGGAGAAGCGAGGATGGGAGGGATGGAGGGAGGGAGGGAGGGATGGAGAGAACGAAGCCGTGGTTGTCCCCCCGAAGCCTTGCTCGCTTCTCCCTCCCCGGGGTCCCCCCTGCTCCGGTTCCCGGAGCCGGGCTCCGGGCGGTGGGTCCGGTCCCCCCGGCGGGTGGAGGAAGAGGAGGGCACGGCCGGAGCCTCGGTCCCCCCCGCCTTTAGCCTAATCTAATAGCAGCAGTGATAAGGCTTTATTATTATTTGCTCGCTGCTCTTTTCGGCCGAAGGGAGATTTAAAAATCAATAGCGAAGCCGCATGCCCGGCTGCTTCGGCACTTAGGGAGAAGCTGTTGGCCAAGGCCGATAAATCAATCCCTCCTTTTTTTTTTTTTTTTTCCTTTCCCTTTCCGGTTTGTTTCTTTTCCGCCCCCGGAATTTTCTTCCTTACAAAAGGGAACCCCATCCCACAAGGTGCCGCTTATGAAAATACATCACGCTTGAAGCCAACGTGCTAATTATAGATTAATAAGAGGTAAAACTCGGTTGAAGTGACATAGTGGGGAAAGAAAAAAAAAAAAGAATCCAAGCTGCTCAAATTTAGAATGTCATCAAATACGTTATGGTCGCTTAAAATCCTGTGTTTAAGAGGACGCTGCGTGATCTTTTAAACCCCATGACTCACTGCCAGCGGCTGCTGCTCGGAGAAGTGAAGTTAGAATTGAGATAAGGTTATTTTGTGGTGCCCGGGCGGCCGACCTCCGCGGCCGGGCCGGCCCGACCGGATCCCGAAGGGCTCCGCGGGGCAGCCCCGTGGCCGGGCGCGGGAGGCCCTTGGCGGCGTGGCAGCCCGGCCGC